>NC_091284.1:31031320-31341789 GCF_032444005.1 Ranitomeya imitator
ATATGACGCAAGTTTATATGTCATGAAGGGGTTATAGGCATCATCATTACTGTCTTCGATTGGGGCTCGCAATCTAATTTCCCTATCAGTACGTCTTTGGAGTGTGGTAGGAAACCGGAGAACCCAGAGGAAACCCATGCAAACACAGGGAGAACATACAATTCTGTATTCATACAATGTACGATTTTGTCGTTGAACGCAATGAGCCTCCAGTGACAAGTGTCATCCGTGTCCCATCTATAGTTATACTCCAGATTGAAGCCTGTTCGATAAATATAAGCATATTTCATGGCTGCCCCTAGATCATTACCTTTCCGGATCTCCTTCTCCACTTCCCCTGGAGTTTTTAGCTCCACATTCTGGTCTCGATAGCTTATTTTGCCTATCCATGGGGAACCGTTTTTGGATTTTTTCAACTTGAGTACAAGAGGGCATCTTGTCACAATGCCTGTATAGTAGATCAGAAATAATGAGGTCAATATGATATGAAATCATTTTTACAGTAATTTTTCACTATTTTTACAGACACGTTTATACCATGTTTTGGGCAGTGGTATCCATATGGGTCTCGAAGAGCTCCATTCACATAATTACAATATCTATGGTAATTTTCCCCAAGTTAGGAGGGGATGAGGTCAACTCTTGCTTGGTTTAGAGAATCAATAATGTCAGACAGAAAATAAATATGATTTGACTGTGTGAAAAGCAATTGAAGGAAGACGCTGATCTGCCATTGCCTGGGAGAATGTTTTGCAGGTCATAGGGACCACGACAATCTCAGCCTTTAGAACCTCAAAAAAATGACTGAGACTTTTTCTATTGCTATTCAGGATAAGTTAGACTTTAGGTTTATGCAGCGCCCCAGGGTCCTGGTCGTTGCAGTGATATCATTCTCCTCTAGGGGGGAGTGATGTTACGTTTGGAGGCAAAAGAAAGACAACCGAATCCAGGTATCACAAACATGCAACACATTTCGCACTCCAGGCCACCAGGGGGAGCTATGCTCCTATTTATTAGGGAACTCTTCACACTGAGGTAAAACTGGTTGCCTGGGGAGGAAGTTAGGCAGTTGCTGGCTGAGCTTGGCTCAGGTAGTTGGTCCCTGACGGGGGTGGGAGCCTGTCAGAGGCTGAGACAGAGGGACACGGAGCTGTGCCTGCCCTGAGTGCGGCAGTTCCTAAGAAAGGATATGAACAGAGAACTGTATTGTAGAGAGGGTGAAGAAGTCATAGCAAAGGAGTGTATACCAGAAGGAGTTCTGCCCTACACAGGCTGCCTCCTTCTGAGGCGCAGGATCCCGGTAGCCAGAACACCGAGGGAGCAACAGTCCTTTATGCCTTGCTCCAGAGACCGGCAGGACAGCTAATTGCAAGTTACTGATCCACCCATACACCCAGGAGGCAAGGTGGCACCCATGAGAGGCCGGGGCATGATAGAGTCCCTGTATAAAGCCTCAAGCCACCAGTCATACGGGTTTGTCCTATCCATCTGGGGGACAGAGAGAGAGAGACATAACATCTACGACATCTGTGAGGACCTTATGAAAGGCTCAGCAGTAAGGGACTACAACACCACGGCGCTAGAGGAAGGCTACTGATTTCTACCTGGATAAGGGGACTTTGGATTTGCCTCCAAACCGGCTGGACTCTGCCTGCCTTGTGATCTGTGCTCTGGACTGTGGATGCTGAAGCCTTCAGTAAAGGTAAAGAGACTGCAACCTTGTGTCCTCGTTCTTCACTGCACCTCACACCATCCACCATCTACACACTGGGAAGCCCTGGGGACACACTTCACCTGTGGGAAGGTATACCATCTAGCTGCCATAACATCACCCCAGTGGACCCCTTAAAGCAGCGTCGGTCACCCTGACCGAATACCACAGGTGGCGTCACGAACATATCCCTTTAACCTTGACTTTACCTTTGGCAGTTTCCAGACCGACCACATATAAATAAAAACATCAAATACATGTTATATCCTATACAAATGCTGTTGCCAACTTTTCCTTCTTTCTGAAATTGATAAGATTTGGTCATGTAATGTTACATGTATTTAGATATATGGATATCATATGAGCAAACCACATCCACATGTAATACTGTGACCCGATTCTCACCGCTGCCTCTGGGAAGGTTGACTCCTGACAAAGCCTCCAGAACTGAACTTTTCCCAGAGCTCTGATCACCGATCACAGCGATCGCTGGTAATCCCAAATCCTTCTCCACCCCCAAGGACCTCAGGGAGTCAATAAGATCAATGCACGGACGGATCTTGTTTTCATATTGTTGTGCTAGGAGGTTTTCAGGTTGGGCCTTCAATAAAAAATAAAAAAAAGTAAGTTAGCTGAGAATAATCTGTGATATTCATGGGAATTACGATCCTATATAAGACCTCCAAATCAGTGGAGTAACCTGAAGATCGTCGGCCCAAATACAAAACCTCCAGCCCGGCCCCCAACTATCCTGGGACTTCTGTATTGTTGGTCTTTATATATGGGCCAATCAGAACTTTTTAGGCTCTGAAGCCCCTGCACCTACTATAGTTATGCCCCTGTTCCATATCAGACCCTTTGATAAAAGGACATATCTTACACATTCGATTGTGAATCCAAAGGAAATTTCACGTTCCACCGCAATCCGCCTAGGAAGGCCCAGAAAATAAGCCCCATCCATTTTTTTCTTTGAAGTAGTTGGTAAATATGACTTTCGATGGTAGCCAGTAGCTTTTATCCTAAGTCAGATGGTAGCCAGTGAAAATCACGTCTGCAAACAACTGCAGGGCCAAACACATCCACCTTACCAAGTGTCAGCCAAAATGCCACGCTTATATGCCTGCCACATGTCATATGTAAGGTGCAACCACCCAAAGCTCTGCCATGTTCCCTTCTCAACCCTAGTGAAGGCATCTGCTCATGTTGTACAGTAGCTGGACCCACCTTCACACGGAGCAAAGATTGACTTGGTGACTTGGCTTCCCTAGTCCTGGTCGCTTTCTTTGTGGGAGCAGATTACTTTTTCAGTGATACCAGTATTTTTCTAGATGACTTTTTTATCATCTTTTTTTTACATGTTTTATTCTCTTTACTTGTGTTTATCATGTGGGTTATTGTGGAGACCAGACTGAACCAAAGGATCCATTTTGTCTCCCAGATGAAATCTGCTTCTGCACAGCAAACTTGACATTTCCTTTTATAGAAGTAATCACGCGCGCATTTCTCCTTGATATTGTAGCCTTTCACCCACATACCAGATATTGTAACTTTTCACTAGTATAGATTTGCTTTGTAAGTGATTATGAAATATGAGCGCTTGTGCGCATGTCTGTAAATGCCTAACTTCTTACTATATAAAGAAGGGGCAGCGCCCAGTGAGGCAGGCGTGCTCCGGGGCTACCCCTGTTTATGAACACACAACCTTTGTGCTGCGTGTCATTTACTTGGATTCCTCAATCCAGGAAGCCAGGGACGGAAGAGGACTCAACAGTTATGGTACAGGTCTTCTCTATTACTTCCATTTTTACATAAAATAGAATTTTTAGTGGCCAAATATTTTTTTTAGTGGCCAAATATTATTCTTTATTTTTTTTTATTTTTTCCTTTTTTACCCCCCATACAGTAATATATAGTTTTACAATTAGCCCTATATAGTAATTCTGGGTTACATCCAATAATAATGTCCCCTGTCCTGTAACAATGTCCCCTGTCCTGTAATGTCCCATGTTCTGTAATAATGTCCCCTGTCCTGTAATGTCCCATGTTCTGTAATAATGTCCCCTGTCCTGTAATGTCCCATGTTCTGTAATAATGTCCGCTGTCCTGTAATGTCCCATGTTCTGTAATAATGTCCCCTGTCCTGTAATGTCCCATGTTCTGTAATAATGTCCCATGTTCTGTAATAATGTCCACTGTCCTGTAATGTCCCATGCTCTGTAATAATGTCCCCTGTCCTGCAATAATGTCCCTGAGCTTGTAATAATGTCCCCTGTCCTGTAATGTCCCATGCTCTGTAATAATGTCCCTGAGCTTGTAATAATGTCCCCTGTCCTGTAATGTCCCATGTTCTGTAATAATGTCCCGTCCTGTAATAATGTCCCTGAGCTTGTAATAATATCCCCTGTCCTGTAATGTCCCATGTTCTGTAATGTCCCATGCTCTGTAATAATGTCCCGTCCTCTAATAATGTCCCTGAGCTTGTAATAATGTCCCCTGTCCTGTAATGTCCCATGTTCTGTAATAATGTCCACTGTCCTGTAATGTCCCATGCTGTAATAATGTCCCCTGTCCTGCAATAATGTCCCTGAGCTTGTAATAATGTCCCCTGTCCTGTAATGTCCCATGCTCTGTAATAATGTCCCCTGTCCTGCAATAATGTCCCTGAGCTTGTAATAATGTCCCCTGTCCTGTAATGTCCCATGTTCTGTAATAATGTCCCATCCTGTAATAATGTCCCTGAGCTTGTAATAATATCCCCTGTCCTGTAATGTCCCATGTTCTGTAATGTCCCATGCTCTGTAATAATGTCCCGTCCTGTAATAATGTCCCTGAGCTTGTAATAATGTCCCCTGTCCTGTAATGTCCCATGTTCTGTAATAATGTCCACTGTCCTGTAATGTCCCATGCTCTGTAATAATGTCCCCTGTCCTGCAATAATGTCCCTGAGCTTGTAATAATGTCCCCTGTCCTGTAATGTCCCATGCTCTGTAATAATGTCCCCTGTCCTGCAATAATGTCCCTGAGCTTGTAATAATGTCCCCTGTCCTGTAATGTCCCATGTTCTGTAATAATGTCCCGTCCTGTAATAATGTCCCTGAGCTTGTAATAATATCCCCTGTCCTGTAATGTCCCATGTTCTGTAATGTCCCATGCTCTGTAATAATGTCCCGTCCTGTAATAATGTCCCTGAGCTTGTAATAATGTCCCCTGTCCTGTAATGTCCCATGTTCTGTAATAATGTCCCCTGTCCTGTAACAATGTCCCCTGTCCTATAATAATGTCCCTGAGCTTGTAATAATGTCCCCTGTCCTGTCCCATGCTCTGTAATAATGTCCCCTGTCCTGTAATAATGTCCCCTGTCCTGTAATAATGTCACTGAGCTTGTAATAATATCCCCTGTCCTGTAATGTCCCATGTTCTGTAATAATGTCCCCTGTCCTGTAATAATGTCCCTGAGCTTGTAATAATGTCCCTTGTCCTGTAATGTCCCATGTTCTGTAACAATGTCCCCTGTCCTGTAATAATGTCCCTGAGCTTGTAATAATGTCCCGTCCTATCCCATGCTCTATAATAATGCCCCCTGTCCTGTAATAGGGTCCCATGCTCTGTAATAATGTCCCCTGTCCTGTAATGTCCCATGTTCTGTAATAATGTCCCCTGTCCTGTAATAATGTCCCTGAGCTTGTAATAATGTCCCCTGTCCTGTAATATCCCATGTTCTGTAATAATGTCCCCTGTCCTGTGATGTCCCTGAGCTTGTAATAATGTCCCGTCCTGTAATATCCCATGTTCTGTAATAAAGTCCCCTGTCCTGTAATAATGTCCCTGAGCTTGTAATAATGTCCCCTGTCCTGTAATATCCCATGTTCTGTAATAATGTCCCCTGCTCTGTAATAATGTCCCTGAGCTTGTAATAATGTCCCCTGTCCTGTAATATCCCATGTTCTGTAATAATGTCCCCTGTCCTGTAGCAATGCCCCATTTTGTAATAATGTCCTGCAGCCTGTAACAATATCCATTAGCCTGTAATAATGTCCCTGAGCCTATATTAATATCCCCTGTCCTGTAATGTCCCCTGCTCTGTAATAATGTTCCCTTACCTGTAGTAATGTCCCTCAACCTGTAATAATGTCCCCTGTCCTGTAATGTCCCCTGTTCTGTAATAATGTCCCTCACCTTGCAGTAATGTCCCCTGTCCTGTAATAATGTTCCCTGTCCTGTAATGTACCTCACCCTGTAATAATGTCCCTCACTCTGTAATGATATGCCCTGTCCTGCAATAATATCCCCAAGCTTTTAATAATGCCTTTTGTCCTGTAATAATGTAATCCTGTAATAATTTCCCTAAGCTTGTAGTAATGATCACCATCCTGTAATAATGTCCCTCAGCCTGTAGTAATGTCCCCTGTCCTGTAATAATATGCCCTGTCCTGTAATAATGTCCCAAAGCTTGTAATAATGCCCTTTGTCCTGGAATAATCCTGTAATAATTTCGCTAAGCTTGTAATAATGATCACCACCCTGTAATAATGTCCCTCAACCTGTAATAATGTATCCTGTCCTGTAGTAATCTCCCCATCCTATAGAAATGTTGAAATGTTCCCATCCTTGTCCCCTTCTTGCAACAATGTCCTCATTCCGCTGCTCTTTACAAACACATACAAAAATAAATCCTTCTCACCTGATCTCGTTCCCTCGGCGACCATCGTCCTCTGCCTCCTCCACAGCCGCGGCACTTAGGATTGATGTCATGTGCGGCAGCGCCGGGATGCCTACGCCAGCTGCTGGCTTCTGATTGGTCAGTGGCTGGTATTGGTATTGCGGTGCAGAGAACCCGTCTTTGAGCCACAATACATTTCAATCGGATGTGCGTCCGAGAACGCAAATTCAGTTGTAAAGATGCACTGATGTTGGTGGCCCCTGGCTCGCTGGATGCAGTTGTCTCTGGGGCCCAAGGGTCACCCAAAGGAACCAAAGGACCACGTGTTTGAGACTCCTGCTCTAGCCAATGCAGAATGGCTTGTTTGCACTGGATTTCCTCGCCATCACATCCCTTTAAATGCTGAATAATGCCATGCTGACTATATGCCTTCTACCAAAAGAGATATATATTATAATTACTGCTGTTTTCCGAGATTTTGATCAAAGATAGGAGAGGATTTGGGGGTCAATTTCACTGAATTCAAGACACCTGGGGAGGCCAGATGCTATAATTTTGACACAATCACTATATTGTGATGAATATATAATGGATGCAGATATATACTTACTGTGACACCTTCAGACACCGATACCTCAGCAGAGGAACCTAGACAATCACAGAAAGTTCAAAATCTATTAAAATATACTCTAAGCAACAAAAATAATACATCGGGGTTGTGTAGATAATAGTTTACCTCCATTAGATATAGGGTCCTGTGATGATATCTCGGCAGCTGGTGGTAAATCCTCCATTGGTTTAATTGCTACCGGGGCTGGAGGGCTTTCGTTTTGGCATGGAGATGGTGCAGGAGATATATTCTGTGGTGAGAACGTCAGGCCGTTGGATGGCGGAGGAGCTGGTGTTGTGCTAGAGAATGAAAATGATGACACTGGCACCTCTGGCTTCAGCTGCATGAAGAGTGAGCTAGCTACCGGTTGAGTAGCAGGTAATGACCCAAAGGAGGACGGAGAGCCGATCGTAAAGACGAATCCATTTTCATTAGTCTGCATTATGTCGTCTAAAAAACAACAACAAATAAGTATCTGATTTTGGAAAGACAGTTGATGACAAAAAAACACCTTTTGTAATGGCTAAGGGTCCGTGAAGGGACCAGAATTTTGACACTTCTCTTCATTATGGTTTGTATTAACCAGATATGGACCAGCACACAAGCTCGTAAGTATGGAGATATTCATGAGGATGGTAATTCTGATCTACACAAGGATCAAACTGGTCCTTCAGAGTAATAGGGGATCCACCAGGCTCTTACATAATAATGGGACCTAAAGATCCAGCTGAAGACAACCCCATGTTACAAAGATCTATTTCTCATGAGATGACTCCGAAATAACCTAATAAACTTGATTATATGTCCTATTCATGCATTGATAATAAAAGAGAACGTGTGATGTTCCCTATGGATGGCTGGATGAATGGAGAGCCTTGTACCCGTCCGTCCTGTTGAATTTAAATTTAGCAGTGATGCAGATGTCTAAGCCACTCAATCACCTATCCAAACACCCTCATGTCGCCATAAAAAAAAGAGTAGAACCCAGAGGCTTGGGATTTATCGTTACTGTAAATGGTGGTTTCCTATTGTTAGAGCCTCTAGTGATGGGACATCATGTGGATTGGTAATAAATGGCACTCATGGGACAATACCTGTGAAGAGGTTGGCCAACAAACAAAATTGCCGTAGATACGTCAGCGATGTGTGATTTCTGGAGATCTCACCTCGAATCATGAGATCAGGAATCGTGTATCCTCCATTTAAATGGAGCTGGAGTAACACAAGCGCATTGCCATTTTACTCAACGACTATTGGGCTGATTGATGTAGCAAATTACAGATCTTCACCGAGAACGGATTACATTCAAGTATGGTGGGAATGGTGAGAGGTGAGTATTTGCAGAGTTTGGTTTTGGGTCTGTATATGTCTAGGGCTCTGGTTTGGGGTCTGTGCTTGTGATGGATGGATGGATGGATGGCTAAATTCATAGCCATGAGTCTGACCAGACGTGTCTGACCATCTTAGAAATTGCATTTTTAAATTGCAGTTTTTTAATTGCTATGAATTAGACTAGAATTCCATGGGGCATTTGACCATTCATCACTGCTGTACTTTCATCATCCTCATCACCACCTGTATCATCTAATCCATTTCTTTTGTCTACCCACAGGTATGATTCACTCAGCTTTCCTGCTCTGTCTGTCTATATGAAGTGCATATAATTCCCACCTGGTATGATTCACTCAGCTTTCCTGCTTTCTGTCTATATGAAGTGCATTTAATTCCCACATGGCATGCTTTGCTTACCCGTTATTTTCTATCCATTCGTACTTCACTCCTCTCTTGCTTCTTCCTTGCATACCTGAGTGGCCATCTACCCCACCCCCTCTTTATGACCTGGCTTAACTGTGAACATGTGCTCTGGACACACACGCCCACATCCCCTCTCTCAGCTGTAAGCCCTTAGGTGCACATAAATTCAAAGCCATGAGTCTGACCAGACGTGTCTGACCATCTTAGAAATTGCAGTTTTTTAATTGCTATGAATTAGACTAGAATTGGACTGGAATTGACTGGAAGGTAACATAGTAACATAGTTAGTAAGGCCGAAAAAAGACATTTGTCCATCCAGTTCAGCCTATATTCCATCATAATAAATACCCAGATCTACGTCCTTCTACAGAACCTAATAATTGTATGATACAATATTGTTCTGCTCCAGGAAGACATCCAGGCCTCTCTTGAACCCCTCGACTGAGTTCGCCATCACCACCTCCTCAGGCAAGCAATTCCAGATTCTCACTGCCCTAAGGAATAGAAAACCACTATAATGTTTCGGTTTCTTTTCTCTTTCACCCCCATACTACTTTATTTCTTCCTATCTCCTGTAGTCCCTCCACCCAGTAAGGAAATAGTCATTTCTTCCTCCATCCTCCCCAGCCATCTCACCTCCTCCACAGAACTGTTCCTCCACATACAATCCTTTCTCTCCAGACACACACGGCCACATCATGACCTATCCAGCTCACACCTTCTAACGCTCAGTCTGCTGCTCCTCATTGCTGGCGACATATCCCCAAATCCTGGCCCTCCTCATCACATCCCCACACTCATTTCTAATCCCCTGCCACGATCCTCTACACGTCCTCGCAACCACAGTAACCTCATACCCATTCATCCAGGCCCCACTCCCCCAATTTCCCTATCTGGAGCACTATGGAACGCACGCTCTGTCTGCAATAAACTTTCATTTATCCATGACCTCTTTATCAATAACAAACTCTCCTTCCTCGGGATCACTGAAACCTGGCTCACCCCTTCTGACACAGCCTCCCCTGCGGCACTCTCTTACGGTGGCTTCCACCTTTCTCACACACCCTGCCCCAGCAGCAAGCATGGCGGAGGAGTTGGTTTTCTCCTGTCAGATAACTGCTCCTTCACCCCAATCCCACTGCGACCCTCTGATACCCTCCCTTCCTTTGAGGTGCACTCTGTGCGCATCTACTCCCCCTCCAACCTCCAACTGGCTGTCATCTACCGTCCCCCAGGGCCAGCTACCACCTTCTTTGACCACTTCACCACCTGGCTACTCCATTTCCTCGCCGCTGACATCCCCACTATCATCATGGGCGACTTCAACATCCCCATTGACACTTCCCTCTCAGCTGCCACTAAACTTCTATCCCTCACTTCCTCCTTTGGCCTCACTCAATGGTCTTCTACAGCCACCCACAAAGATGGTCACACACTGGACCTCATTTTCACCCGCCTCTGCTCCCTATCTAACCTCTCAAACTCACCTCTTCCTCTTTCTGACCACAACCTACTTACATTCTCTTCCCTTTCCACTCCTTGTCTACAACCCCCACCCCACAAACTCTCACACCCTCGCAGAAATCTTAAACACCTTGATCTTCACTCACTCTCTGAATCCCTCCTCCCTCTCACAGACATAAGCTCCCTACACAATGCGGATGATGCTGCCGCTCTATATAACACCACAATAGCTGCAGCTTTGGAATCTCTTGCCCCTCTCACACATACCAAAGCTCGCAAAATCAACAGACAACCCTGGCACACCAGCATGACCAAAGAACTGAGGCGAGCTTCCAGAGCTGCTGAGCGCAGATGGAAAAGATCCCACTCCATCGAGCACTTCATCGCATTCAAACAGTCCCTCACTACTTTCAAAACCACGCTCGCCACAGCAAAACAAACCTACTTCTCATCTCTCATATCCTCCCTGTCTCACAACCCCAAACAGTTATTCAACACCTTCAACTCTCTCCTCCGTCCCCCAGCACCTCCTCCCTCCCCACTCATCTCAGCTGAAGACTTTGCCTCATTTTTCAAGCAGAAAATTGAGAACATCAGAGACAGTTTTAGTAAACAACCCCCAGAACCCTTCCTCCCAACTACCCAGCCCTCCACCTCCAAAACCAACTTCTCCACCATTACAGAAGACGGACTCTCCACTCTACTCTCAAGATCGCATCTCACCACCTGTGCACTTGACCCACTCCCATCTCACTTCATCCCAAACCTCACCACAGTCTTCATCCCAACCCTAACCCATCTCTTCAACCTATCACTAACAACTGGCATTTTCCCCTCAAGCTTTAAACATGCCTCAATCACACCTATCCTCAAAAAGCCCTCTCTTGACCCATCCTCTGTATCTAGCTATCGCCCTATATCACTTCTCCCCTTTGCCTCAAAACTACTGGAACATGTCCATCTTGAACTGTCCTCCCATCTATCTTCCTCCTCCTTCTTCGACCGCTTTCAATCAGGCTTCCGGTCACACCACTCCACTGAAACTGCCCTAACTAAGGTCACCAATGACCTATTAACCGCCAAGAGCAAGCGACATTACTCTGTCCTCCTCCTCCTGGACCTGTCCTCTGCCTTCGACACAGTGGACCATTCCCTGCTGCTGCAGACCCTCTCATCCCTTGGAATCACAGAATTGGCCCTATCCTGGATCTCATCATACCTAACTGACCGTACATTCAGCGTCTCCCACTCACACACCACCTCCTCACCTCGCCCCCTATCTGTCAGAGTCCCGCAAGGTTCAGTTCTAGGACCCCTGCTCTTCTCCATTTACACCTTTGGCCTGGGCCAGCTCATAGAATCTCACGGCTTTCAGTATCATCTCTATGCTGACGACACACAGATCTACATCTCTGGACCAGATATCACCTCCCTACTAACCAGAATCCCTCAATGTCTGTCTGCTATTTCATCCTTCTTCTCCACTAGATTTCTAAAACTTAACATGGACAAAACAGAATTCATCATCTTTCCCCCATCTCACACGACCTCCCCAACGAACCTATCCATTACAGTAAATGGCTGCCCACTCTCCCCAGTCCCACAAGCCCGCTGTCTTGGGGTAATCCTTGCCACTGATCTCTCCTTTAAACCACATATCTAAACCCTTTCCACTTCCTGCCGCCTCCAACTCAAAAATATTTCACGGATCCGCACATTCCTAAACCAAGAATCTGCAAAGACCCTAGTCCATGCCCTCATCATCTCCCGCCTTGACTACTGTAACCTCCTGCTCTGTGGCCTCCCCTCTAACACTCTTGCACCCCTCCAATCAATTCTAAACTCTGCTGCCCGACTAATCCACCTGTCCCCCCGCTATTCCCCGGCGTCTCCCCTCTGTCAATCCCTGCACTGGCTCCCCATCACCCAGAGGCTCCAGTACAAAAGCCTAACCATGACATAC
The DNA here is from genome assembly GCF_032444005.1 of Ranitomeya imitator. Taxonomy (NCBI): domain Eukaryota; kingdom Metazoa; phylum Chordata; class Amphibia; order Anura; family Dendrobatidae; genus Ranitomeya; species Ranitomeya imitator. Next base: position 31,043,484 of record NC_091284.1, read on the forward strand.
AAAGCCATCCACAACCTGTCTCCTCCATACATCTGTGACCTCGTCTCCCGGTACTTTCCTGCACGCAACCTCCGATCCTCACAAGATCTCCTTCTCTACTCCCCTATTATCTCCTCTTCCCACAATCGCATACAAGATTTCTCTCATGCATCCCCCCTACTCTGGAATTCTCTACCACAACATATCAGACTCTCGCCTACCATCGAAACCTTCAAAAAGAACCTGAAGACCCACCTCTTCCGACAAGCCTACAACCTGCAGTAACCACCGATTGACCAAACCGCTGCACGGCCAGCTCTACCCTCGCCTACTGTATTCTCACCCATCCCCTGTAGATTGTGAGCCCTCGCGGGCAGGGTCCTCTCTCCTCCTGTACCAGTTGTGACTTGTATTGTTCAAGATTATTGTACTTGTTTTATTATGTATACCCCTCCTCACATGTAAAGCGCCATGGAATAAATGGCGCTATAATAATAAATAATAATAATAATAAAGTGTAACCCGGGAACGAGGAGGGTAAGTATGTAGTCTTGTCCGGGCTCTTAATTAAATCAGGGGTCTTCTTTATGAGCCATGCCATTTTTTTGTCATCTGCTGGTCATGTATCACAACTGAAGAGCTCTCCAAGTTGGACAAGTTGGATGAAGCACCTCACATGTTTCGGGAACTTTTATTTCTTTCTTTCACAGACAGTACCATCTGTGACCATGGGTGGTGTCTGGTATTACAGATTAGCTGCACGCACTTCAATGGGGCTGAGTTACAATACCAGACACAATCTAGGTTTACAGTTAGCGCAATTCGGAAAGAAAGCAGCTGTGTTTTTTGGACATGCCTTTTACAGCCCAAGGTAATCCACAATCTAAAAGGATTAAAGAAAGACTAAAGTGTCATAGCAAAGAGATTGATGTGTCATGAACCTGTTTTTGGTACCACATCGAGGATAGCTTCTCAAAGATTGCACTTTTGCCTAACCTTCTGCCACCAATCCAACTGTAGAGCTGACCCCAAGAGGCCTGAGCCTGATCAATACCATTCTAAAAATCCATATTCAGAACTTCTAGCATCCCACTTTCTAGGATATTGACTTAAAGAGGTTGTCCCCTACTTTATCATTGATGTTGGTGGCCGTAAATTCTCATTTGTGGAGCTTCTCTGTTTTCTGGTAGTGGCTGCGGCACCGCCTCTTTTTCAAATCAATAGGAGGTGGCTGTGCAGTACCCAGCCGCGGCCACTATCAGAAGACGGCCAGCTGCGCAAGTGAGCATTTATGGCTGGCGGCCGCCAACAGCCGATCGGCAGGAGTGCCGGGTGTCGGACCCCAAAAAATCAGATATTGCTGCCCTATCCTAAGGATAAGTGATCACTGGTAAAGTAATGGACAATGTCTTTAGCCATTGTTAGGCATATCTTTGGCATCCTCCTTCTTCGGCATATTTGGCTTCTTTGAAAACAGTGTACTGCAGAGTGAGCTCCCACGTAGTGGGAACGCTTATGTGTTCACCTACAAACTGTGTATCATCTCCAACAGTGCTCATTGAAAAGCCAACAGATGCCTCCACCAAAGGTACACGATACTTGGGCCCGTTCTTCAACAAGGGCAACGGCCCATGACTAGGGTGATAACTAAGAGCCACATACTTACGGTACATCCTGGCTGTCCATGTCAGCTGCAGTCTACATGTCCTATGTTTTTCAAACTGTTCGTCATATCTGTATCAATGGGATGCCCCATATATTTTGCAGGCACACTGTATCACGTCATCATAGAAGAAATTGTGCAGATCTTTGCACTTGGAATCATTTGCACAAAGTACTAGCAAGTATTGAAAAACCATGCAACTAGCTTCCTATTGCATGTGGTATCTGTTTTACCTCGTCCATGTGAGTGTCTCTGGAACACCTGAATAGTCTGTCCCACATGTGTTCAGGGCCATTATTAAGGACTACAGAACAATTTTTGGGTTCATGGATGACTAGGAGGAATTCTGGAGCTTACAACTTATTGATTATCCTGTCAGACATCTTCAGTGCTAGGTGACCCTATCCTTTACCCTTAAACATTTCTCCAGTCACACTCACCCATTAGAAGTTCAGACGGTGATCCTGATGCTGAGTGAGCTCCGGTTGTACCAGACCCACAATGCTGGCTGGCACTTTCCACAGTGCTGGGGCTGAAAGCCATAGGGGCACGCACATAATATTCAGCCCCAGAGACCCAAGACTGAGGAGATTTAGATCTGGTACGGGAAGGTCCATGTGGAGATCTATTCTGCCGTCTCTGATGTGGGGATTTTGTTTTCCGCCCATGAGTCGGGGATCTGTATTGATGTCTGTGAGGCGGGGACCTTGGCGGTGTAGACTTTGGCTCAGTGCAGCTGCTGCTGGAGGCCAAATCAGGTGAAGTGGATGCCGGCATAGGACGATCCTCACGGAGTCTGCCAAAGTAGCGAAAAGGAGGTTTGGAAGAGCTATGGTGCAGTGACCTGTCCTGTGTATGAGGCCGTTGTGGTGTTGGTGACCTGTAGTTGATGCCTGGCCTTCCAATGCTGTTATCGTCATAAGGGTGGGGTCTTTTTTTGCAAATCATGCGGCTTCTTTCCTCCAGACTCTCTCTTGACTCTGGATCACCAGTGCCATACCGGTGGGGTCTTTTGTTGTAATATCTGTGGCTTTTCTCTTCAGGACTCTCTCTGGACCCCTGATTATGAGTGTCATATGGATTGAGTCTATTGTAATATCTGTTGCTTCTCTCCTCCGGACTCTCCCTGTGCCCCTGATCACCAGGACCATGTGAGTGTGATCTATTGTTGTAATACCTGCGGCTTCTCTCCTCCGGACTCTCCCTGGGCCCCTGATCACCAGGACCATGTGAGTGTGATCTATTGTTGTAATACCTGCGGCTTCTCTCCTCCGGACTCTCTCTGTGCCCCTGATCACCAGGACCATGTGAGTGTGATCTATTGTTGTAATACCTGCGGCTTCTCTCCTCCGGACTCTCCCTGGGACCATGATCACCAGGACCATGTGAGTGTGATCTATTGTTGTAATACCTGCGGCTTCTCTCCTCCGGACTCTCCCTGTGCCCCTGATCACCAGGACCATGTGAGTGTAATCTATTGTTGTAATACCTGCGGCTTCTCTCCTCCGGACTCTCCCTGGGCCCCAGATCACCAGGACCATGTGAGTGTGGACTTTTGTTGTAATACCTTCGGCTTCTCTCCTCTACACACTCCCTGGAATTCAGATCACCAGGACCATATGAGTGTGATCTTTTGTTGTAATACCTGTGGCTTCTCTTCTCCAAACAATCATCCGGCTCCAGATTATCAGTACCTTTTGAGTGTGGTCTATTGTGACTATATCTGCGGCTTCTCTCCTCTGGAAGTTCCCCTGGCTCCAGATTACCAGGACTGTATGAGTGGGGTCTATTGTCGCAATAATTGTTGTTTCTCTCCTCTGGAATTTCCCCTGGCTCCAGTTGGTGCTGGTTTTGGTCATCACTGGGAGAAGCTGGATATTGATATTGGCTGCAGGCATTGGGCTCAATGGCAGTGGCATTCCGGCAGGCATGGTCTGTTTCTTCTGCTCTGCTGTGGGTGGCACTTGAACTTGTGCTCCTTTGTCTCCTGGAGGACCTCTTCTTTTGGGCCTTTTGGGAAGAACTGGAGCTGTGGTGTACTGATGAATGTGGCTTACTTGTTGTCCCGATGGTGCTAGACTTGACATATATGGAGTCGTCTTCAGGGTGGTTGTTAGTTGCAGGAGGTTTTTTGCCATGAGACAGCTGGGACGTAAGCCAATCCATGAATCCTCCTTCTGCCTGCAGGCGAATCTAGGCCATCCTCTGCTCCATTTCCACAGAATCACTGCTGCAGGTGAGAGATGTGAGGATAGTCACTGATGTTAAGGTATTAGCAACGTGCGGACTAGGGCGGAATGGCAAACAAACCCCCACAACACATGTACCCCTGTGAAGAATATTGGAGATATAATTTCATGTCAATCATTTGTATCCTAGTTGGCATGGGATTATAAAACCTCCTTCCGATGTGCAGTTGTAACAGGACACCTAACTCACACCTCGAGACAGCTAAGCTCAGAACAAAAGGCTTGCTTGAAAAATAGATACCATGCAGTCTAACTGCTTTTTTGAGTCAGCCATGATTTTATAAGGAGAATATGGACTTATCCTACATCCCGGTCACACACCGGTTACATTTTTGAGATCTCTGGACCAAACCGAACACCTTCCAAGGTCTCGATCCGTTCTAACACCACAAGGTAGGGAGATATATAGAATGGCTAGTAAGACCCAGGCATCAAAGCAGTGTTTGGTCTGAACATATAGCAGGTGCCTGGCTGGATGTGATGGCGCCAAAACCGCATCCCTAGAATTGTCCGTTAAGGAGTTATGACCCATCTTCGATTTTGGAGTTTTTAGCTGCTAAAATCAAGGGTAGGTGATTTCAGTTCAGCCCAGGGGGCAGGAGGGGAGTGACCCAAAGGGATAAAGACTAGTGTAAGGCCATGTGGGCTACCTGTCTGGTATGTTTGCTGTTAACTTCAATAGTGGGGGCCACATTGAGTAACGTGCTGTGAAGGAATGAGGAACTAGCTGGCAGCTCATGCCCCCTGTGGCCCAGGGCACACATGGCCTAACATCAAACCGGTAATTGATATGATCCATCTGCTTATCTTTTATCCTACCACTATTGCATTTGCATAGTCCATAGTCCATTGTGTATATAGCGTATTCTCTAGTGTACTCTTAAGGCGATTAAGTATATAATTTAACCTTGGGCTGTTCTTTTATCTCGATCCATGAATCCACATGTCTGTTTCTCATTTTAGCTTTTCATGCTACTAGGGCTGGTTTCTGGTGCAATATAATTCCGTTAATGGATCGAGCTTATATCTAACAAGGAACTGGTGGCAGTCCTTGTTTCACTGGTGCTAGTGAAAGGGGCCTCTCAGCCTGCCAGGGTTGTGAGCGAGTAAGGTGCCACATCAGTGACTGTGTGGACCACATCCTCTCACTCTTCGTGCCTCCATTGGAACGTGTGGACAGGGGATATCTGTGCAAAACTGTGCCAAGCTAACCTTACATGTCTCCAGGTGGTGCAGAACATCACATTGGTGAAAGTGGGGAAGCAGCACTACGTGATCCTTTTGATGTAATAGTGACGTCAGGCTGGGTGGCGAAGTGTGGGTTCATCACACCCCTCATAACACAACCAAAGCCTATTGGCATGAGAAATAATATTAAACAGTATAATTTTCGCCTCCAGATGACCTGATCTGGATACCACCGTCAGTCATGGTTCTCATTGCCTCTATTCAGTGGTTAATGTCTGCTTCAAAATCGGTGGACAGTTGTGGCTATGTTTTTCTTAGCCTAACAGCCCCTTTAAACTGTTCTCGCCCTATGATGTGCTATTACGTGATAGAGCGGGTTTGATTATATGACGAGGGCATAGGACATGAGACGGCGCCATAAATGGCAGACATCGGCTGTTTTACACAGCATCTGTCTTCAACAGCAACCATTACTCTTAACCCAAATTTAATACGTGCATACCGGAAGGCGTACAGTTCCACATGCCAATGCCCTGCCCCCTGGAATGCAATCAATGGTAGCCTGGGGTCTACTTAAGTTTCACATGCCCGGCATGATGTTGCTCCTATCAAGATTAATCTGTTGCTGCAGGATATAGTACAAGCGACTGAACGAATGCAGAATCAAGTCCCCTATAGGGACTAAAAAATACTGTTAAAAAGAAAACGTTTTTAAAAACATAAAAAAACAAACATTTGAATCACTTGTTTTTTCCGTATTAAAAAAAAAAAAATAAACATGTGGTTTTGCTTTATCCAATAAACGCCAATCTATCAAAATAAATAATTACATTAATTAAAAATAAACAAAAAAAGAAATAGGAAGCAATCAAAATGATACCTACCCCAAAATGGTATCAATAAAAATGACAGTTAAGGGCGAAAAATAGAAGATCTCACACAATTCCATAAATTAAGTAAATTAGGTCATTGTCGGGACTGTAAGATGCTGCATTCTTCCGGATACAGGAAAATTATGCAGCATCAAAAACTCACCAAAAAACTCATCGTGAGCACACAGCCTAAATAAAAAGAAAATATATTGAATCGTTGTAATTGTACAGACCTGGTAGCATCCTGTTATCAGGTCATTTTTTACAGCACAATTAACGCCATAAAGCCCCAAAAAATTGAGAAACACCTATTTTTTTTTATTTTTTGAAACCTCACCACAGTTGGATTTTTTTCTCGTTTTCCAGTAAGTCACATGGTAAAATTAATGGTGTCATTCAAAACCTCAATTTGTCCTGTAAAATACAAGCCTTTGTATGGCTCTAGAGAAGGAAAAAATAATAAAAAAACAAATGTTATGGCTTCTGGAAGAATAGGAGGAAAAGACGAAAACACAAAAAATGTACCGTAATTGGCTTCATCCTTAAAGGGAATCCGTCAGTAGGATCAACCCTCCTAATCCGTTTATGCAGGTTATAGGAAATTGAATAAAATGACACCTTGATATCTGTGATCAGATGTCTTATTACAGAAAAATTCTCATTTTCCTTAATATGTAAATGAGGTGTTCAGATCTATGGGCCGGACATAGATCTCTCCCAGAAGCACTGAAGAATGAAGACGCAAATCAAATCAAAAGTCAGAGGAATGAAGTGAGCCATAGGAAGGACCTTGCGGGAAACTGAGGGAGAAAGCGAGCCATGGGGAGGATCAGGTGGGGAGCTGAGAGAGGAAATGAGCCATGAGGAGTATTGGGTGAGGAAGCAAATGAGCTATGGGTAGGAACGCTTATTGAGGAAAGAGAAGAAACAAGCCATGGGGAGGAGCAGGTAGAAAGCAAAGAGAGGAAGCAAGCCATGGGGAAGACCAGGTGTGGAGCTGAGGGAGGAAGCGAGTTATGAGAAGAACATAGTGGGGGCTGATGGAGGAAACAAGCCTTGGGGAGTACTGGATGAGAGGCTGAGGGAGGAAGTGATCCATGGGGAGGACGTGGTGGGGATTGGAGGCAGGAAGTGAGCCATGGGAAAGACATGGTGAGGGCCTGAGGGAGAAAGCAAGACATTGGTAAGACTAGGTGAAGGGCTGAGGGTGATTGCAAGCAATGGGGAGGAGCAGGTTGGGATGTGATGGAGGAAGTGAGAAAAGGGGAGGAACTTGTACAAAGCTAAGGAAGGAAGAGCATCAAAGGGGCTGAGGGAGAAAGCAAGCCATGGGGAAGATATGGTAAGGGTCTAAGGGAGGAAACTAGCCATGGGGGGGATTTGAGGGAAGAAGTGAGCCAAGGGGAGAACTTTGTGAGGAGCTGAAGGAGGAAGCAAGCCATGGTGAGGGCTGGGTGGGGATCTGAGAGAGGATGCAAGCAAAAGGGAGGAACTTGTGGGAAGTTGAGAAAGGAAGAGAGCAATTGGAAGGACATGATGGAGGCTGAGGGAGGAAGCGAACCATGGAGAGGATCTGGTGAGTATCTCAGGATAGAAGCAAGCCAAGCGGAGGGGTGGGGGATCTGAGGGAGCAAGCAAGCCATGGGGAGGGGTGGGTGGGGGATCTGAGGGAGAAAGCAAGCCATGGGGAGGGGTGGGTGGGGGATCTTAGGGAGCAAGCAAGCCATGGGAAGGGTGGGTGGGAGATCTGAGGGAGCAAGCAAGCCATGGGGAGGGGTGGGAGGGAGGGAGGAAGCAAGACATGGGGAGGGGTGGGAGGGAGGGAGGAAGCAAGCCATGGGGAGAGAGGGAGGAAGCAAAAAATTGGGAGGGGGGGGAGGGAGGGAGGAAGCAAGCCATGGGGAGGGGTGGGAGGGAGGAAGCAAGCCATGGGGAGGGGTGAGGGTTAGGGGTGGGAGGGAGCAAGCAAGCCATGGGGAGGGGTGGGAGGAAGGAAGTAAGCCATGGGGAGGGGTGAGTGGGAGATCGGAGGGAGCAAGCAAGCCATGGGGAGGGGTGGGTGCTAGATCGGAGGGAGCAAGCAAGCCATGGGGAGGGGTGGGAGGGAGGAAGCAAGCCATGGGGAGGGAGGAAGCAAGCCATGGGGAGGGGTGGGAGGGAGGAAGCAAGCCATGGGGAGGGGTGGGAGGGAGGAAGCCATGGGGAGGGGTGGGTGGGAGATCTGAGGGAGGAAGCAAGCCATGGGGAGGGAGGAAGCAAGCCATGGGGAGGGGTGGGAGGGAGGAAGCAAGCCATGGGGAGGGGTGGGAGGGAGGAAGCAAGCCATGGGGAGGGGTGGGAGGGAGCAAGCAAGCCATGGGGAGGGGTGGGGGTTAGTAGTGGGAGGGAGCAAGCAAGCCATGGGGAGGGGTGGGAGGGAGGAAGCAAGCCATGGGGAGGGGTGGGAGGGAGGAAGCCATGGGGAGGGGTGGGTGGGAGATCTGAGGGAGGAAGCAAGCCATGGGGAGGGGTGGGAGGGAGGAAGCAAGCCATGGGGAGGGGTGGGAGGGAGCAAGCAAGCCATGGGGAGGGGTGGGAGGGAGCAAGCAAGCCATGGGGAGGGGTGGGAGGGAGCAAGCAAGCCATGGGGAGGGGTGGGGGTTAGTAGTGGGAGGGAGCAAGCAAGCCATGGGGAGGGGTGGGTGGGAGAGAGCAAGCAAGCCATGGGGAGGGGTGGGGGTTAGTAGTGGGAGGGAGCAAGCCATGGGGAGGGGTGGGAGGGAGCAAGCCATGGGGAGGGGAGGGAGCAAGCCATGGGGAGGGGTGGGAGGGAGCAAGCCATGGGGAGGGGTGGGAGGGAGCAAGCCATGGGGAGGGGTGGGAGGGAGCAAGCCATGGGGAGGGGAGGGAGCAAGCCATGGGGAGGGGTGGGAGGGAGCAAGCCATGGGGAGGGGTGGGAGGGAGCAAGCCATGGGGAGGGGTGGGAGGGAGCAAGCCATGGGGAGGGGTGGGAGGGAGCAAGCCATGGGGAGGGGTGGGAGGGAGCAAGCCATGGGGAGGGGTGGGAGGGAGCAAGCCATGGGGAGGGGTGGGAGGGAGATCGGAGGGAGCAAGCCATGCAGAGAGCAGGAGACAGGTGATGTTTGTAAAATAAATAGGATGTGAATAGAATTTTCCTTCCAGGAAATTCAAGCGAATCTGATGAATCACATGTTATCAGAATATCTCAGCTCTCCTGAGCATCTATTGCTACATATAAGACATTCGCATATGAGCAGAGTGTGGAAGGGCAGGGGAAAGCTGAGTGCAAATGAAACTGAGCATTAGTCAAAAGGCTGCACTTACTGATATAAAGACAGGTTGTATAGTTTGCTGCCCCTAATTGCTGCCCAATGTATTATGTCCTGGGGTGGTACAGGGAGGTGCGGGCACTTACCGGTATGAAGAGCTCGGTGTCTCCCGTAGACTGGAGATCTGCACAGTATCTGGGGTTATATTCTCCTCTCCATCTGCAGAGATTCAATTCATAATAAACGAAACTGAAACTGTGACTAATCCCTCTTAACCCCTTCTCTGCCGCCTCTGTGCCCTGAAGTGACGTCTTGGATTCACACATTAGTCACAGCTTTTCCTCAGGGTACATTTATATGACGCTTTTGTTTCAACCAAAAACCATTTAAAAATATCTCATGAACTGTTACAAATCCTGTAAAACATACGAGTTTCAGATGGAAAAGTGACGCCACAGAAAATGTTGGTAACTTACTGTACAACAAAGATTACTTTAGACTGAGGACATTTGAGAGGTTTTTTTCTGAAGTATCATGTACATGTAGCATTGGGACACTTCAGCTTTGTTACGGTTTATTAGACTATGGCTCAATGTGAAGTGAGATTTGACATTATCTAATATATAATTGCCTAGAATACTACTTCCTGCAATTTGTGCCAACTTCCTGTCCGGAGCTAATGTCCGGAGCTAATGTCCGGAGCTAATGTCCGGAGCTAATGTCCGGAGCTAAATGTCCGGAGATAAGTGACGTCAACAGTGTCCAGTGTCTGATTGGTTGCCGCCTGCTGCGAGCGACCAATCAGAAACGTGCCGTACTGTGACACACTCCGCCCGCCATTTTGGTGTGATTTTTGAATTTTTACCTCACAGCAAGTTTCTACTGCGTGGAGGCGGGCCCAGTGACGTTGCTCTTCAAGCTCCTGCCGAATTTCGTCAAAAAAATGATAATACCATTTACCAAAACTATATATATTTAGTTGTGAAGTGGTTCAGTGACATTTTCACACCAATTTTGAACTTTTGTTTGGTGTTTTCTCCATATACTGCCTATTATTCACTGACTGTTATACTGAGAGACTGCCGTTTATTAACCTCTTCTTTACCACATTGGGTATATTGCTCTATTATTTGCCACATAAGGACATTGTCCATTATTGCCCAGCAATTTCTCTGCAATATAAACTGCCTATTTATTAATATCTGCATTCCTGCAAAGAACTATTGCCTATTATTAACTGGCTATTTTCCTACTACCTGACACTGCCTCTTATTAACCTGTTGTTTGCCACCACCACGCTTAAAGCTGTTTAGCTTTGCCAACATGAGCTCTAATAGTAAGGATACTAATGACACAGAGCCCAAAGCTGCTGATGGCGCACGTAAGATTAGGTCTGATAATAAGTATACCAATGACGCACAGCGAAAAGACACCGATGCCGCATGTAAGCGCAAACAGCGTGCTAACAAGAGTACAGAGGATAGATGCAAGCGCATGGACACTGTTAAGTATACTAATGACACAGAGTCCAAAGCTTCTGATGGCGCACGTAACATCAGGTCTGATATAAAGTAACATAGTAACATAGTTAGTAAGGCCGAAAAAAGACATTTGTCCATCCAGTTCAGCCTATATTCCGTCATAATAAATCCCCAGATCTACGTCCTTTTACAGAACCTAATAATTGTATGATACAATATTGTTCTGCTCCAGGAAGACATCCAGGCCTCTCTTGAACCCCTCGACTGAGTTCGCCATCACCACCTCCTCAGGCAAGCAATTCCAGATTCTCACTGCCCTAACAGTAAAGAATCCTCTTCTATGTTGGTGGAAAAACCTTCTCTCCTCCAGACGCAAAGAATGCCCCCTTGTGCCCGTCACCTTCCTTGGTAGAAACAGATCCTCAGCGAGATATTTGTATTGTCCCCTTATATACTTATACATGGTTATTAGATCGCCCCTCAGTCGTCTTTTTTCTAGACTAAATAATCCTAATTTCGCTAATCTATCTGGGTATTGTAGTTCTCCCATCCCCTTTATTAATTTTGTTGCCCTCCTTTGTACTCTCTCTAGTTCCATTATATCCTTCCTGAGCACCGGTGCCCAAAACTGGACACAGTACTCCATGTGCGGTCTAACTAGGGATTTGTACAGAGGCAGTATAATGCTCTCATCATGTGTATCCAGACCTCTTTTAATGCACCCCATGATCCTGTTTGCCTTGGCAGCTGCTGCCTGGCACTGGCTGCTCCAGGTAAGTTTATCATTAACTAGGATCCCCAAGTCCTTCTCCCTGTCAGATTTACCCAGTGGTTTCCCGTTCAGTGTGTAATGGTGATATTGATTCCTTCTTCCCATGTGTATAACCTTACATTTATCATTGTTAAACCTCATCTGCCACCTTTCAGCCCAAGTTTCCAACTTATCCAGATCCATCTGTAGCAGAATACTATCTTCTCTTGTATTAACTGCTTTACATAGTTTTGTATCATCTGCAAATATCGATATTTTACTGTGTAAACCTTCTACCAGATCATTAATGAATATGTTGAAGAGAACAGGTCCCAATACTGACCCCTGCGGTACCCCACTGGTCACAGCGACCCAGTTAGAGACTATACCATTTATAACCACCCTCTGCTTTCTATCACTAAGCCAGTTACTAACCCATTTACACACATTTTCCCCCAGACCAAGCATTCTCATTTTGTGTACCAACCTCTTGTGCGGCACGGTATCAAACGCTTTCGAAAAATCGAGATATACCACGTCCAATGACTCACCGTGGTCCAGCCTATAGCTTACCTCTTCATAAAAATTGATTAGATTGGTTTGACAGGAGCGATTTCTCATAAACCCATGCTGATATGGAGTTAAACAGTTATTCTCATTGAGATAATCCAGAATAACATCCCTCAGAAACCCTTCAAATATTTTACCAACAATAGAGGTTAGACTTACTGGCCTATAATTTCCAGGTTCACTTTTAGAGCCCTTTTTGAATATTGGCACCACATTTGCTATGCGCCAGTCCTGCGGAACAGACCCTGTCGCTATAGAGTCCCTAAAAATAAGAAATAATGGTTTATCTATTACATTACTTAGTTCCCTTAGTACTCGTGGGTGTATGCCATCCGGACCCGGAGATTTATCTATTTTAATCTTATTTAGCCGGTTTCGCACCTCTTCTTGGGTTAGATTGGTGACCCTTAATATAGGGTTTTCATTGTTTCTTGGGATTTCACCTAGCATTTCATTTTCCACCGTGAATACCGTGGAGAAGAAGGTGTTTAATATGTTAGCTTTTTCCTCGTCATCTACAACCATTCTTTCCTCACTATTTTTTAAGGGGCCTACATTTTCAGTTTTGATTCTTTTACTATTGATATAGTTGAAGAACAGTTTGGGATTAGTTTTACTCTCCTTAGCAATGTGCTTCTCTGTTTCCTTTTTGGCAGCTTTAATTAGTTTTTTAGATAAAGTATTTTTCTCCCTATAGTTTTTTAGAGCTTCAATGGTGCCATCCTGCTTTAGTAGTGCAAATGCTTTCTTTTTACTGTTAATTGCCTGTCTTACTTCTTTGTTTAGCCACATTGGGTTTTTCCTATTTCTAGTCCTTTTATTCCCACAAGGTATAAACCGCTTACACTGCCTATTTAGGATGTTCTTAAACATTTCCCATTTATTATCTGTATTCTCATTTCTGAGGATATTGTCCCAGTCTACCAGATTAAGGGCATCTCTAAGCTGGTCAAACTTTGCCTTCCTAAAGTTCAGTGTTTTTGTGACTCCCTGACAAGTCCCCCTAGTGAAAGACAGGTGAAACTGTACAATATTGTGGTCGCTATTTCCTAGATGCCCAACCACCTGCAGATTTGTTATTCTGTCAGGTCTATTAGATAGTATTAGGTCTAAAAGTGCTGCTCCTCTGGTTGGATTCTGCACCAATTGTGAAAGATAATTTTTCTTGGTTATTAGCAGAAACCTGTTGCCTTTATGGGTTTCACAGGTTTCTGTTTCCCAGTTAATATCCGGGTAGTTAAAGTCCCCCATAACCAGGACCTCATTATGGGTTGCAGCTTCATCTATCTGCTTTAGAAGTAGACTTTCCATGCTTTCTGTTATATTTGGGGGTTTGTAACAGACCCCAATGAGAATTTTGTTACCATTTTTCCCTCCATGAATTTCAACCCATATGGACTCGACATCTTCATTCCCTTCGCTAATATCCTCCCTTAAAGTGGACTTTAGACAAGACTTTACATAGAGACAAACCCCTCCTCCTCTCCGATTTTTACGATCCTTTCTAAACAGACTGTAACCCTGTAAGTTAACTGCCCAGTCATAGCTTTCATCTAACCATGTCTCGGTTATTCCCACTATGTCAAAGTTACCTGTAGATATTTCTGCTTCTAGTTCTTCCATCTTGTTTGTCAGGCTTCTGGCGTTTGCGAGCATGCAGTTTAGAGGATTTTGTTTTGTTCCAATCTCCTCACTGTGGATTGTTTTAGAAATGTTCTTACCTCCCTTCTGAGTATGTTTTCCTGGGTCGTCTTTGTACGAGTCTAATGTTTTTCTTCCCGTCCCCTCTTCTTCTAGTTTAACGCCCTCCTGATGAGTGTAGCGAGTCTTCTGGCGAATGTGTGTTTCCCAGGTTTGTTGAGGTGTAGTCCGTCTCTGGCGAGGAGTCCATCATACCAGTAATTCACACCGTGGTCCAGGAATCCAAATCCTTGTTGTCTGCACCATCGTCTTAGCCAGTTGTTTGCATCAAGGATCCTGTTCCATCTCCTGGTGCCATGCCCATCTACTGGAAGGATAGAAGAAAAAACTACCTGTGCATCCAGTTCCTTTACTTTCTTCCCCAACTCTTCAAAGTCCTTGCAGATTGTCGGTAGGTCCTTCCTTGCCGTGTCATTGGTGCCAACATGTATCAGAAGAAATGGGTGGACGTCCTTGGAGCTGAAGCGCTTTGGTATCCTATCGGTCACATCCTTGATCATCGCACCTGGAAGGCAGCATACTTCTCTTGCAGTTATGTCCGGTCTGCAGATGGCTGCTTCTGTGCCTCTCAGTAGTGAGTCTTCCACCACCACCACTCTTCGTTGCTTCTTGGCTGTACTTTTTGCTGTCACTTGTTGCTGTGTGCCCTTTTCTTTTTTGCTTGCTGGTATTGCTTCATTCTTAGGTGTGCCATCTTCATCCTCTACAAAGATTTGATATCGGTTCTTCAGTTGTGTGGTTGGTGATTTCTCCATGGTCTTCTTGCTTCTTTTGGTCACATGCTTCCACTCATCTGCTTTTGGAGGTTCTCTGACACTTTTTGCACCTTCTGTGACCAGTAGAGATGCTTCTGTTCTGTCTAGAAAGTCTTCATTCTCTTTGATGAGTTTCAAAGTTGCTATTCTTTCTTCCAGACCCCGCACCTTTTCTTCTAAAAGGGCCACTAGTCTACACTTCTGACAGGTGAAATTGGATTCTTCTTCTGGTCGATCTGTGAACATGTAGCACATGCTGCAGCTCACCATGTAGGTTGTCACATCTGCCATGTTGCTCCTAGATCCTGCTGACTTGCTGTGTGTTTTCCTTCTTGTGTAATCTACTCAGCCAAGCTCTCTTGCCATAATGTCTTACAGGCAAAAATTCGCGCGCCGTAAGACACTGTTAAGTATGGTAATGATGCAGAGCGAAAAGCCGCCGATGCCGCACGTAAGCGCAAACAGCGTGCTAACAAGAGTACAGAGGAGAGATGCAAGCGCCTGGACACTGTTAAGTATACTAATGACACAGAGTCCAAAGCTTCTGATGGCGCACGTAACATCAGGTCTCATAATAAGTATACCAATGACGCAGAGCAAAAAGCCGCCGATGCTGCACGTAAGCGTAAACAGCGTGCTAACAAGAGTGCAGAGGATAGATGCAAGCGCCTGGACACTGTTAAGTATACTAATGACACAGAGCCCAAAGCTGCTGATGGCGCACGTAACATCAGGTCTGATAATAAGTATACCAATGACGCACAGCGAAAAGACACCGATGCCGCATGTAAGCGCAAACAGC
Organism: Ranitomeya imitator; assembly: GCF_032444005.1. Classification (NCBI taxonomy): domain Eukaryota; kingdom Metazoa; phylum Chordata; class Amphibia; order Anura; family Dendrobatidae; genus Ranitomeya; species Ranitomeya imitator. Next base: position 31,058,765 of record NC_091284.1, read on the forward strand.
GTGCTAACAAGAGTACAGAGGATAGATGCAAGCGCATGGACACTGTTAAGTATACTAATGACACAGAGTCCAAAGCTTCTGATGGCGCACGTAAGATCAGGTCTGATATAAAGTATGGTAATGATGCAGAGCGAAAAGCCGCCGATGCCGCACGTAAGCGCAAACAGCGTGCTAACAAGAGTACAGAGGAGAGATGCAAGCGCCTGGACACTGTTAAGTATACTAATGACACAGAGTCCAAAGCTGCTGATGGCGCACATAACATCAGGTCTCATAATAAGTATACCAATGACGCAGAGCGAAAAGCCGCCGATGCTGCACGTAAGCGTAAACAGCGTGCTAACAAGAGTACAGAGGATAGATGCGCTTACTTCTGCAAATATCAGAAACATGCAGATGTGAAAGAGGTCTGAGTATTAAGAAATAGGAATCAGTTAGTTAGGACCCATCAGTTCAAAGGCTACCGTGATGTGGTTGATGGGCATGCTTATATTAGCCCATCGGTGTACTATGAACGTTGATTTCTTAAATTTTACACTTCTGTAAAAATAAACACAAAAAATTTGGGTACACAAAAAGGCTTTTATTTCTGTTGTACCTATTAGAATTATTTAAAATGAAGGCTTAGCTAAGCCCAAGAGATGATTAAAAACGTTTCATACCAACCCATCAGATGTAAAATTACTGTGAAAATACCTGATGGGCACACAAGTATGCGCCAGTATGGGTACTAAGAGCCTTTCCACATAATAATGAAATATTTTAAAATGTCATAGAACATACCAATATACATAGTTATTGATACATATTATTTATTATTTACATTATTGTTCTTAAGCAAAGAACCGTTGTTGTGGCATTTGCCACAACACGCAAAGTTGTCGTCTGATGTCTTTCATCCCTCCCCTCATAAGCATGTTCATGGATCCTGTGTAACTGTACCTTAAATAACAAGAATTGTCAAGAGCTGGTGAGTGCAGCCATTTTTTGTTCTTTCTTACTATTATTTATTAATTGTATTATTTTTACATTTGAATAAATAAAGTATATATGGATTCTAGACTCCCGATTCTTTAGAATCGGGCTGCCATCTAGTCTACTATATAATTGTCTAAGGGTCACTTCCGTCTGTCTGTCCTTCTTTCTTTCTGTCACGGTTATTCATTCGCTGATTGGTCTCGCCAGCTGCCTGTCATGGCTGCCGCGACTAATCAGCGACGGGCACAGTCCGGAAGAAAATGGCCGCTCCTTACTCCCCGCAGTCAGTGCCTGTCGCCCGCATACTCTCCTCCGGTCACCGCTAACAAATGGTTAATGCCGGCGGTAACGGACCGCGTTATGCCGCGGGTAACGCACTCCGTTACCACCTCTATTAACCCTGTGTGCCCCCAACTTTTTACTATTGACGCTGCCTATGCGGCATAAATAGTAAAAAATGTAATGTTAAAAATAATAATAATAAAAAAAAACTGCTATACTCACCCTCTGTAGCAGCTCGCGCCGGCCGCCATCTTCTGTTGCAGGTTCTGGTGGCAAAGATGGTATGGGAGAAGGACCTGCCATGACGTCACGGTCATGTGAGCGCGACGTCATCACAGGTCCTGCCCTCATACCAACCCTAGGACCGGAACCTGCCGTGGACTACAACGGGCCCTTGGAAAGGTGAGTATATGTTTATTTTTTATTTTTTAACCTGTGACAAACGTGGCTGGGCAATATACTATGTAGCTGGGCAATATACTACGTGACTGGCCAATATACTACGTGGCTCTGTGCTGTATACTACTTCGCTGTGCAATGTACTACGTGGCTCTGTGCTGTATACTACTTCGCTGTGCAATATACTACGTGGCTCTGTGCTGTATACTACGTCACTGGGCAATATACTACGTCACTGGGTAATATACTACGTAACTGGGCAATATACTACGTAACTTGGCAATATACTACGTGGCTGCGCAATATACTACGTGGCTGGGCAATATACTACGTGATTGGCCAATATACTACGTGGCTGGGCAATATACTACGTAGCTGGGCAATATACTACGTGATTGGCCAATATACTACGTGGCTGGGCAATATACTACGTGGCTGGGCAATATACTACGTGGCTCTGTGCTGTATACTACGTCGCTCTGCAATATACTACGTGGCTATGTGCTGTATACTACGTTGCTCTGCAATATACTACGTGGCTCTGTGCTGTATACTACGTCGCTCTGCAATATACTACGTGGCTCTGGGCAATATACTGCGTCACTGGGCAATATACTACGTAACTGGGCAATATACTACGTGGCTGCGCAATATACTGCGTCACTATGCAATATACTACGTAACTGGGCAATATACTACGTCACTGGGCAATATACTACGTCACTGGGCAATATACGTGGCTGGACAATATACTACGTGGCTGGACAATATACTCCGTGACTGGGTAATATACTACGTGGCTCTGTGCTGTATACTACGTGACTGGGCAATATACTACATCACTGGGCAATATACTACGTGGCTGGGCAATATACTACATCACTGGGCAATATACTACGTGACTGGGCAATATACTACATGGCTGCGCAATATACTGCGTCACTAGGCAACATACTACGTAACTGGGCAATATACTACGTGGCTGGGCAATATACTACATCACTTGGCAATATACTACGTGACTGGGCAATATACTACATGGCTGCGCAATATACTGCGTCACTGGGCAACATACTACGTAACTGGGCAATATACTACGTGGCTGGGCAATATACTACGTGTCTGGGCAATATACTATGTGGCTGGGCAATATACTACGTGACTGTGCAATATACTATGTGGCTGGGCAATATACTACGTGGACATGCATATTCTAGAATACCCGATGTGTTAGAATCGGGCCACCATCTAGTTTTCCATAAATGTTCCCCGTAAACGCTGTTCCCACAGTAAAGTAGAAACATTGGGCCACACATGGTCCCAGACAGTGGAGTAAAGGTACCTTCACACATAACGATATCGTTAATGATATCGTTGCTTTTTGTGACGTAGCAACGATATCGTTAACGAAATCGTTATGTGTGACAGCGACTAACGATCAGGCCCCTGCTGGGAGATCGTTGGTCGCTGGGGAAAGATCAGAACTTTATTTCGTCGCTGATCTCCCGCTGACATCGCTGGATCGGCGTGTGTGACACCGATCCAGCGATGTCTTCACTGGTAACCAGGGTAAACATCGGGTTACTAAGTGCAGGGCCGCGCTTAGTAACCCGATGTTTACCCTGGTTACCAGTGTAAATGTAAAAAAAAAAACACTACATACTTACATTCCCGGTGTCTGGTCATGTCCCTCGCCTTCAGCTTCCCGCACTGACTGAGCGCCGGCCGTAAAGTACAGCGGTGACGTCACCGCTGTGCTCTGCTTTACGGCTGGCCGGCGCTCACCAGTCAGTGCGGGAAGCTGAAGGCGAGGGACATGACCAGACACCGGGAATGTAAGTATGTAGTGTTTTTTTTTTTACATTTACAACGGTAACCAGGGTAAACATCGGGTTACTAAGCGCGGCCCTGCGCTTAGTAACCCGATGTTTACCCTGGTTACCAGGGACCTCGGGATCGTTGGTCGCTGGAGAGCTGTCTGTGTGACAGCTCTCCAGCGACCAAACAGCGACGCTGCAGCGATCGACATCGTTGTCTATATCGCTGCAGCGTCGCTTAATGTGACGGTACCTTAACCCAAGCTAGATAGAGGGAAGCAAACAAGTAAGAGACCTCATGCTGGGGCTAAGCAGGAGAAAAAAAATATGATTTTCAATAAGATTCTCACCAAGTATGAGAGAGCACCAAAATGCTCGGATGCTCGTCACTCGAACTGAACGATTTCAAGTAATGAGTATAAATGGAGTCAATGGGAAAGCCAAGTTTTTTTCCTGCAGACCCTACACAGAGGTCTGGGGGGAGTGAAAATGTTCAAATGGATGGGAAAGGGGCTGAATGGAGGGAGGACAGCATGGGGAAGAGCCCTGGAAGCATCTCTGACTCCCAAATCACTGCTGAGAACAATGGGGGTCACACTTTTACTCCACTTTAAGGACTGACAATAAAACATTCCAAACCCACGAGAAATTGCATTTTACAGGGAAAAAAAATATTAAGAAACAGTTTTTCCTGTATAATAACTTCTATATAAGGCAAAATTTTAAAAGTATTTTAAAAAATATAATTTAAGTAAATCAAAACTGATTTTTTTAATTAAAAAATAGTAAATTTCAGTTGACTTTATGAAGGAAGGAAGGGGTGACTCAGATACCCCCTGTATTAGACATAAAGGAGACCCCATACACATTCTGGTCACATTGTCATGTATTGGTCTCATAGACTCTTACAGACTATGCGCTTTTGAGGGTTATATACCAACATAATTTCCTCCAGACCACAGAATATTCTATAGGTGAGCAATATAATATCGATAAGGGTATGTGCGCATGTGGAGTGAAAATTCTGCACCATTTCTGTATCTCTTGACAGGAAAAACACAGCTGTAAAAACTCACATTTTTCGCGTGTTTTTGCCTCGTTTTTGGTGCTTTTTTACCATGTGTTTTTGGTTGCTTTAAGTGAAGTCAATGTTGAAAAACGCAGGGCAAGATGCACAGAGAATTGACATGTAAGAGATTATTTTGTGCACCATATCTGAAAGTCAAAAAATATTTAACGTGTGCATGTCAATTTACAGTAAGTTTCTCATTCATCTTGCTGTCATCAGGTTTTGTAAAAAATCTGCAACGACAAAACGCGACAAAAACACACCCAATCTGCATTGTGTGCACACAGCGTAAAATTTTCAACAAGTATTTGGAGGCTTATATAGCAACGATATCTACCCAAGAATACGTAAAAGTATATGGATGAGCAATATATTCTATCAATCAATTTTTTAACAAGTTTTTTTGAGGCCTAAATAGCAGCAAAATGTAGCCAAGAAGATGTAACACCCTATGCATGAGCAATATAATATTGATACATTTTTCAACAAGTCTCTTGAGTGTTATATATCAACTAAATGTACTCCAGGCCATGGAATAGTGTATGGGTGAGCAATAGGGTTGAGCGAAACGGGTCGTTCATTTTCAAAAGTCGCCGACTTTTGGCAAAGTCGGGGTTTCATGAAACCCGATCCGACCCCTGTGCGGGGTCGGCCATGCGGTACGCGACTTTCGCGCCAAAGTCGCGTTTCAATGACGCGAAAAGCGCCATTTCTCAGCCAATGAAGGTAAACGCAGAGTGTGGGCAGCGTGATGACATAGGTCCTGGTCCCCACCATCTTAGAGAAGGGCATTGCAGTGATTGGCTTGCTGTCTGCGGCGTCACAGGGGCTATAAAGAGGCGTTCCCGCCGACCGCCATCTTACTGCTGCTGATCTGAGCTTAGGGAGAGGTTGCTGCCGCTTCGTCAGAAGCAGGGATAGCGTTAGGCAGGGTCCATTAACCACAAAACCGCTTGTGCTGCAGCGATTTGCACTGTCCAACACCACCTTCGGTGTGCAGGGACAGTGGAAGTTAATTTTTTTTTTTTTTTCCCCTCAGCGCTGTAGCTCATTGGGCTGCCCTAGAAGGCTCCCTGATAGCTGCATTGCTGTGTGTACACCGCTGTGCAAACCAACTGCTTTTTTCAAAGCACAAATCCTCTTGTTCCTTCCTTTCTGCACAGCTATCTTTTTTGTTTGTCCACACTTTTTATTTCATTTGTGCATCAGTCCAGTCCTTATTGCTGCCTGCCATACCTGGCTGAGATTACTGCAGGGAGATAGTAATTGAAGGACAGTTCCTTTTTTTTTTTTTTGTGGGAGATTAAGATTTGCATTTCTGCTAGAGTGCCATCCCTGTCTGTGTCATCTCTCACTCAGTGGGCCATAGAAAGCCTATTTATTTCTTTTGCTTGATTTGGGTTCTAAAATCTACCTGAAAAAATCAATACATCAATCAGTGGGAGAAAAATATTGGCCTCAGGGCTTGTGTGCCACTCCTGACTCCTGTTTGCATCATCACTCACTCAGTGGGCCATAGAAAGCCTATTTTTTTTTTTTGCTTTATTTGGGTTCTAAATTCTACCTTAAAAAATCAATAAATCAATCAGTGGGAGATTAATATTGGCCTTTGGGCTTGTGTGCCAGTCCTAAGCGTGCCATCTCTCTCTCTCAGATAGTGGGCCATAGAAAGCCTATTTATTATTTATTTTTATTGGGTTTATAAATTTTCACTTAAAAAAAAAAAAAAAAAAAGTGGGAGATTAATATTGGCCTCTGGGCTTGTGTGCCAGTCCTGAGCGTGCCATCTGTGCCAGTCCTGAGCGTGCCATCTCTCTCACAAATAGTGGGCCATAGAAAGCCTATTTTATTTTTTTTTTGGTTTTATAAATTCTCCCTGAAAAAAAAGGGAGATTAATATTGGCCTCTGGGCTTGTGTGCCAGTCCTGAGCGTGCCATCTGTGCCAGTCCTGAGCGTGCCATCTCTCTCACAAATAGTGGGCCATAGAAAGCCTATTTTATTTTTTTTTGGTTTTATAAATTCTCCCTGAAAAAAAGGGAGATTAATATTGGCCTCTGGGCTTGTGTGCCAGTCCTGAGCGTGCCATCTGTGCCAGTCCTGAGCGTGCCATCTCTCTCACAAATAGTGGGCCATAGAAAGCCTATTTTTTTTTTTTTTGGTTTTATAAATTCTCCCTGAAAAAAAAGGGAGATTAATATTGGCCTCTGGGCTTGTGTGCCAGTCCTGAGCGTGCCATCTGTGCCAGTCCTGAGCGTGCCATCTCTCTCACAAATAGTGGGCCATAGAAAGCCTATTTTATATTTTTTTTGGTTTTATAAATTCTCCCTGAAAAAATGGGAGATTAATATTGGCCTCTGGGCTTGTGTGCCAGTCCTGAGCGTGCCATCTGTGCCAGTCCTGAGCGTGCCATCTCTCTCACAAATAGTGGGCCATAGAAAGCCTATTTTTTTTTTTTTTTGGTTTTATAAATTCTCCCTGAAAAAAAGGGAGATTAATATTGGCCTCTGGGCTTGTGTGCCAGTCCTGAGCATGCCATCTCTGCCAGTCCTGAGTGTGCCATCTCTCTCACAAATAGTGGGCCATAGAAAGCCTATTTTATTTTTTTTTTGGTTTTATAAATTCTCCCTGAAAAAAAAGGGAGATTAATATTGGCCTCTGGGCTTGTGTGCCAGTCCTGAGCGTGCCATCTGTGCCAGTCCTGAGCGTGCCATCTCTCTCACAAATAGTGGGCCATAGAAAGCCTATTTTTTTTTTTTTTTGTTTTATAAATTCTCCCTGAAAAAAAGGGAGATTAATATTGGCCTCTGGGCTTGTGTGCCAGTCCTGAGCGTGCCATCTGTGCCAGTCCTGAGCGTGCCATCTCTCTCACAAATAGTGGGCCATAGAAAGCCTATTTTTTTTTTTTTTTGGTTTTAGAAATTCTCCCTGAAAAAAAAAGGGAGATTAATATTGGCCTTTGGGCTTGTGTGCCAGTCCTAAGCGTGCCATCTCTCTCTCTCAGATAGTGGGCCATAGAAAGCCTATTTTTTGTTTTATTTGTTTTCTAAATTCTCCCTGAAAAAATCATTTTATTTTATTTGGTTTCTAAATTCTTCCTGATAAAATCATATTTTTTTTATTATTTTTTTTTCTAAAGTCTCCCTGAAAAAAAAAACAAAAAAACAAAACAAAAAAAAAACAGTGGGAGATTAATATTGGCCTTTCTGCTTGTGTGCCAGTCTTGACTCCTGGGTGTGCCATCTCTCTCTCTCTCTCGCTCTCTCTCTCCAATTGTGGGCCATAGAAAGCCAATATTTTTTTTTGCTTGATTTTGGTTCCAAAATCTACCAGAGAAAATCACTACATCAATCATTGAGAGAAAAATATTGGCCTCTGGGCTTGTGTGCCACTACTGACTCCTGTGTGTGGCATCTCTCACTTAGTGGGGCATAGAAAGCCTTTTTTTTTTATTTTGTTATTTGGTTTCTAAATTGTCATTGGAAAAATCATTTTATGTTATTTGGTTTCTAAATTCTTCCTGAAAAAAAAATAAATAAAAAAAAATAAACAGTGGGACATTAATATTAACATTTGTGCTTCAGTGACAGTCCTGCGTGTGTGGCATCTCTCTCATTTGCAGCCACCAAAAACAGAGTGTGTAACATCGTGCCTGATTTTCGCTGTGGTCTCACCAACCTGTAAAGGGGTAGCTAAATCATACTGAAGTTATAGCTCACCGTGTAAGTTGTGTGACTGCAACAAATACCGTTAGTTTGGTTACGTTTTTAAAACAATGAGGAAGTCTAGTGGAAGAGGTCGTGGCCGGGGGCGTTCATTGTCAGCTGGTAATGAGGGTAGTGGTAGTGGTGGAGCATCAGGTGGTCGTGGGAAAAAAAATATTGCACCTAAGTCTGGAGCTGTGGAGCCAGGTTCGTCGTCTGGCTACACAAGGCCTCGAACGCTCCCTTTTCTGGGATTAGGAAAACCGCTTTTAAAGCCGGAGCAGCAAGAGCAAGTTTTGGCTTATCTTGCTGACTCAGCCTCTAGCTCTTTTGCCTCCTCTCGTGAAACTGGTAAATGTAAAAGCAGCGCGTCGTTAGTGGATGTTCACGGTCAGGGACAAGTCACTTCCTTGTCCTCTTCAGCAAAAACAACTACAGAGAAAAATGCAGCAGGCGACACAACGGGTTACTCCATGGAGCGCTTTACACATACCGTCCCTGGCTTAGAAAGTGAAACAGTTAACAGGCCATGCCCATTACAAGTAGATTCTGACATGGAGTGCACTGATGCACAGCCACAGCCAGACTACTATGCTTGTCCTTTGACTAAGACCACAACCTTGCCCTCGCAGGGTAATGATCAAGAATCAGACCCTGATGAGACTATGTTGCCCCATCACGAACGCTATACCACCGAACGACACGGTGACACAGACGAAGTTGCGCACGAGCTACAAGAAGAGTTATTAGATGACCCAGTTCTTGACCCCGATTGGCAGCCATTGGGGGAACAGGGTGCAGGCGGCAGCAGTTCTGAAGCAGAGGAGGAGGAGGGGCCGCAGCAGGCATCAACATCGCCACAGGTTCCATCTGCCGGGCCCGTATCTTGCCCAAAACGCGTGGCAAAGCCAAAACCTGGTGGAGGACAGCGTGGCCATCCGGTTAAAGCTCAGTCTGCAATGCCTGAAAAGGTATCCGATGCTAGAAAGAGTGCAGTCTGGCATTTTTTTAAACAACATCCAATTGATCAGCGGAAAGTCATCTGTCAAAAATGTTCAACTTCCTTAAGCAGAGGTCAGAATCTGAAAAGTCTCAATACAAGTTGCATGCATAGACATTTAACCACCATGCATTTGCAAGCTTGGACTAACTACCAAACGTCCCTTAAGGTTGTAGCACCCTCGGCCAATGAAGCTAGTCATCAACGCAACATCCCTTCCGGCAGTGTAGGGCCACCAGTTTGCGCACCACCTGCAGTATCTGTGCAGGTTTCTTTGCCAGGCCAAAGCAGTCAGGGTCAGGGAATCACCAGTTTCGTAGTAGGAAACACTGCATCTAGGGCACCGGCGGCAACAATACCATCTCCCACCGTCTCTCAGTCTGCCATGTCCACCGGCACCCCCGCTAGTTCCACGATCTCCAGCTCTCCAGTCCAGCTCACCCTACATGAGACTATGGTTAGAAAAAGGAAGTACTTAGCCTCGCATCCGCGTACACAGGGTTTGAACGCCCACATAGCTAGACTAATCTCGTTAGAGATGATGCCCTACCGGTTAGTTGAAAGCGAAGCTTTCAAAGACCTGATGGATTACGCTGTACCACGCTACGAGCTACCCAGTCGACACTTTTTTTCCAGAAAAGCCATCCCAGCCCTCCACCAGCATGTTAAAGAGCGCATCGTCCATGCACTCAGGCAATCTGTGAGCACAAAGGTGCACCTGACAACAGATGCATGGACCAGTAGGCATGGCCAGGGACGTTACGTGTCCATCACGGCACACTGGGTAAATGTTGTGGATTCAGGGTCCACAGGGGACAGCAAGTTTGGGACAGTTCTGCCTAGCCCACGGTCTAGTAAACAGTTGGCTGTAGCCGTTCGCACCCCCTCCTCCTCCTCGTCCTCCTGGAGAAGCGAGAGCTCGTCCACAGACCGCAGTCGCACAACCACTCCATCCGCACCTGCCACTGTTGCACACCAGGTCTCCCATTATGGGGCAGCTACTGGCAAACGTCAGCAGGCTGTATTGGCTATGAAGTGTTTGGGCGACAACAGACACACCGCGGAAGTTCTGTCCGAGTTCTTGCAGCAAGAAACGCAGTCGTGGCTGGGCACTGTAGATCTTGAGGCAGGCAAGGTAGTGAGTGATAACGGAAGGAATTTCATGGCTGCCATCTCCCTTTCCCAACTGAAATACATTCCTTGCCTGGCTCACACCTTAAACCTGGTGGTGCAGTGCTTCCTGAAAAGTTATCCGGGGTTATCCGACCTGCTCCTCAAAGTGCGTGGACTTTGCGCACATATCCGCCGTTCGCCTGTACACTCCAGCCGTATGCAGACCTATCAGCGTTCTTTGAACCTTCCCCAGCATCACCTAATCATAGACGTTGCAACAAGGTGGAACTCAACACTGCACATGCTTCAGAGACTGTGCGAACAGAGGCGGGCTGTTATGTTTTTGTGGGAGGATACACATACACGGGCAGGCAGTAGGATGGCAGACATGGAGTTGTCAGGTGTGCAGTGGTCGAAGATTCAAGACATGTGTCAAGTCCTTCAGTGTTTTGAGGAATGCACACGGCTGGTTAGTGCAGACAACGCCATAATAAGCATGAGCATCCCCCTAATGTGTCTGCTGATGCAAAGTTTGACGCACATAAAGGATCAGGCGTCTGCACCAGAGGAAGAGGAAAGCCTTGATGACAGTCAGCCATTGTCTGGTCAGGGCAGTGTACATGACGAGGTAGCGGGCGAAGAGGAGGTGGAGGATGAGGAGGATGATGGGGATGAGTATATTTTTAATGAGGAAGCTTTCCCGGGGGCACTGGAAATTGGTGGCGTGGCAAGGCCGGGTTCTGGTTTTTTGAGGGACACAAGTGACGTAGATTTGCCTGCAACTGCCCCTCAACCAAGCACAACCGCAGATTTGACAACTGGAACTTTGGCCCACATGGCGGATTATGCCTTGCGTATCCTCAAAAGGGACACACGCATTACAAAAATGATGAACGATGACGATTACTGGTTGGCCTGCCTCCTTGATCCTCGCTATAAAGGCAAATTGCAAAATATTATGCCACATGAGAACTTGGAACTAATATTAGCAACAAAACAATCAACTCTTGTTGACCGTTTGCTTCTGGCATTCCCTGCACACAGCGCCCGTGATCGTTCTCACACGAGCTCCAGGGGCCAGCAGACCAGAGGTGTTAGAGGGGCAGAAATCAGAAGTGGCGTTGGCCAGAGGGGTTTTCTGACCAGGTTGTGGAGTGATTTTGCTATGACCGCAGACAGGACAGGTACTGCAGCATCAATTCAAAGTGACAGGAGACAACATTTGTCCAGTATGGTTACAAACTATTTTTCATCCCTTATCGACGTTCTCCCTCAACCGTCATTCCCATTTGATTACTGGGCATCCAAATTAGACACCTGGCCAGAATTGGCAGAATATGCATTGCAGGAGCTTGCTTGCCCGGCAGCTAGTGTCCTATCAGAAAGAGTATTCAGTGCTGCAGGTTCAATACTAACAGAAAAAAGGACTCGTCTGGCTACCCAAAATGTAGATGATCTAACCTTCATTAAAATGAACCACAACTGGATTTCAAAATCTTTTGCCCCACCTTGCCCGGCTGACACCTAGCTTTCCTATGAAAAGGTCTTGCCTGTGGACTATTCTGAATGACTTTTCCAATCTCGTAATTTTCTGCACCTGATTGTCCAGCATACGACATGTTTACACCTCACTAAATGGCCAAACTCCCCACACGGGGCCGTGTGTTGTGAATTCTGTGGCTGAATTCACTCCTGTGGTCACAAGTGGTACTGCAGCTTCTGAGCTCCCTCCCTCAGGTGTTCCGGGGAGCTCGTTAGCTGCTTCGTTATTTAACTCCACATGATTCTGTTTTCCTTGCTCCTGATCAATGTTCCAGTTTGGATCTGAGCTTCTGGATCTTTCCTGTGGACTTCTGCTCTGCTTGGATAAGTGCATTTTTGCTTTTGTTGCTATATTTTCTGTCCAGCTTGTCTTTTGGTTTTGCTGGTAGCTCTGAGACGCAAAGGGTGTACCACCGTGCCGTTAGTTCGGCACGGTGAGACTTTTGCCCCCTTTGCGTGGTTTTTGCTTTAGGGTTTTTTGTAGACTGCAAAGTTCTCTTTACTATCTTCGCTCTGTCTAGAATATCGGGCCTCACTTTGCTGAATCTATTTCATCCCTACGTTTGTCTTTTCATCTCACTCACAGTCATTACATGTGGGGGGCTGCCTTTTCCTTTGGGGTATCTCTCTGAGGCAAGTCAGGCTTGTTTTTCTACCTTCAGGCTAGTCAGCTCCTTAGGCTGTGCCGAGTTGCATAGGTAGTGTTTGAGGCGCAATCCACAGCCACCTTCAGTTGTGTGTAGGATAGGTTCAGGGATTGCAGTCTACAGAGATTCCACGTCTCAGAGCTCGTTCTATATTTTTGGGTTACTGTCAGATCACTATATGTGCTCTGATCGCTGGTACACTGTTGGTACACTGTGTCCCTGGATTGCGGTTATAACAGTATCAGGAGCCGACTAATGATTCTCAATAGAGGGAAAAAAGAAGTTCTGACATCATTTTTTTTTTTTTTCTCTCTCTCAGCTCTGTGTTCAGTCTCCTTTTTTTTTTTCCCCTAGACATTTGGGTAATTCAGGACACAGGTGTGGACATGGATGTTCAGGGTCTGTGCTCTTCAATGGATAATCTCGTTATAAATGTACAAAAGATTCAAGATACTATTGATCAGAAATCTATGTTAGAGCCAAGAATTCCGATTCCTGATTTGTTTTTTGGTGATAGAGCTAAGTTTCTGAACTTCAAAAATAATTGTAAGCTATTTCTGGCCTTGAAACCTCATTCTTCTGGTAATCCAGTTCAACAAGTTTTGATAATTATTTCTTTTTTGCGCGGCGACCCGCAGGACTGGGCATTTTCTCTTGCACCAGGAGATTCTGCACTGAGTAGCGTCGATGCGTTTTTTCTGGCGCTCGGATTACTGTACGATGAGCCTAATTCAGTGGATCAGGCTGAGAAAAATTTGCTGGCTTTGTGCCAGGGTCAGGATGAGATAGAACTATATTGTCAGAAATTTAGGAAATGGTCAGTACTCACTCAGTGGAATGAATCTGCGCTGGCAGCTTTGTTCAGAAAGGGTCTCTCTGAGGCTCTTAAGGATGTCATGGTGGGTTTTCCTATGCCTGCTGGTTTGAATGAGTCTATGTCTTTGGCCATTCAGATCGGTCGACGCTTGCGCGAGCGTAAATCTGTGCACCATTTGGCGGTATTGCCTGAGATTAAACCTGAGCCTATGCAGTGCGATAGGGCTATGACCAGAGTTGAACGACAGGAACACAGACGTCTGAATAGGCTGTGTTTCTACTGTGGTGATTCCACTCATACTATTTCTGATTGTCCTAAGCGCACTAAGCGGTCCGCTAGGTCTGCCGTCATTGGTACTGTACAGTCCAAATTCCTTCTGTCCGTTACCTTGATTTGCGCTTTGTCATCATATTCTGTCATGGGCTTTGTGGATTCAGGCGCTGCCCTTAATCTGATGGATTTGGATTATGCTAAACGTTGTGGGTTTTTCTTGGAGCCTTTGCGGTGTCCTATTCCGTTGAGAGGAATTGATGCTACACCTTTGGCCAAGAATAAACCTCAGTACTGGGCCCAGCTGACCATGTGTATGGCTCCTGCACATCAGGAGGTTATTCGCTTTCTGGTGCTACATAACCTGCATGATGTGGTCGTGTTGGGGTTGCCATGGCTGCAAACCCATAATCCAGTATTGGATTGGAATTCCATGTCGATATCCAGCTGGGGTTGTCAGGGGGTACATGGTGATGTTCCATTTGTGTCAATTTCATCATCCATCCCTTCTGAGGTCCCAGAGTTCTTGTCTGATTATCAGGATGTATTTGAAGAGCCCAAGTCCGATGCTCTACCTCCGCATAGGGATTGTGATTGTGCTATCAATTTGATTCCTGGAAGTAAATTCCCTAAAGGTCGATTATTTAATTTATCCGTGCCTGAACACGCCGCTATGCGCAGTTATGTGAAGGAATCACTGGAGAAGGGGCATATTCGCCCATCGTCATCACCAATGGGAGCAGGGTTCTTCTTTGTAGCCAAGAAGGATGGTTCGCTGAGACCGTGTATTGATTACCGCCTTCTTAATAAGATCACTGTTAAATTTCAGTATCCCTTGCCATTGTTATCTGACTTGTTTGCTCGGATTAAGGGGGCTAGTTGGTTCACTAAGATAGATCTTCGTGGTGCGTATAATCTGGTGAGAATCAGGCAAGGAGATGAATGGAAAACTGCATTTAATACGCCCGAGGGTCATTTTGAGTATCTAGTGATGCCATTCGGACTTGCCAATGCTCCATCTGTGTTTCAGTCTTTTATGCATGACATCTTCCGTGAGTATCTGGATAAATTCCTGATTGTTTACTTGAATGACATTTTGATCTTCTCGGATGATTGGGAGTCTCATGTGAAGCAGGTCAGAACAGTTTTTCAGGTCCTGCGTGATAATTCCTTGTTTGTGAAGGGATCAAAGTGTCTCTTTGGTGTGCAGAAAGTTTCATTTTTGGGGTTCATCTTTTCCCCTTCTACTATCGAGATGGATCCGGTTAAGGTCCAAGCCATCCATGATTGGACTCAGCCGACATCTCTGAAAAGTCTGCAAAAGTTCCTGGGCTTTGCTAATTTTTATCGTCGCTTCATCGGTAATTTTTCTAGCATTGCCAAACCATTGACCGATTTGACCAAGAAGGGTGCTGATTTGGTTAATTGGTCTTCTGCTGCTGTGGAAGCTTTTCAGGAGTTGAAGCGTCGTTTTTGTTCTGCCCCTGTGTTGTGTCAGCCAGATGTTTCTCTTCCGTTCCAGGTTGAGGTTGATGCTTCTGAGATTGGAGCAGGGGCGGTCTTGTCACAGAGAGGTGTTGGTTGCTCTGTGATGAGGCCGTGTGCTTTCTTTTCCAGGAAATTTTCGCCCGCTGAGCGTAATTATGATGTGGGCAACCGAGAGTTGCTGGCCATGAAGTGGGCATTCGAGGAGTGGCGTCATTGGCTTGAAGGAGCTAAGCATCGCGTGGTGGTATTGACTGATCATAAGAACTTGACTTATCTTGAGTCTGCCAAGCGCTTGAATCCTAGACAGGCCCGTTGGTCGTTATTTTTTGCCCGCTTTGACTTTGTGATTTCGTACCTTCCGGGCTCTAAGAATGTGAAGGCGGATGCTCTGTCTAGGAGTTTTGTGGCCGACTCCCCGGGGTTATCTGAGCCGGCAGGTATCCTCAAGGAAGGAGTAATTGTGTCTGCTATCTCCCCTGATTTGCGGAGGGTGCTGCAGAAGTTTCAGGCTAATAAACCTGATCGTTGTCCAGCGGAGAAACTGTTCGTCCCTGATAGGTGGACCAATAAAGTTATCTCTGAACTTCATTGTTCAGTGTTGGCTGGTCATCCTGGAATCTTTGGTACCAGAGAGTTAGTGGCTAGATCCTTCTGGTGGCCATCTCTGTCACGGGATGTACGTGCTTTTGTGCAGTCCTGTGGGATTTGTGCTAGGGCTAAGCCCTGCTGTTCTCGTGCCAGTGGGTTGCTTTTGCCCTTGCCGGTCCCAAAGAGGCCTTGGACACATATTTCGATGGATTTCATTTCTGACCTTCCCGTTTCTCAAAAGATGTCAGTCATTTGGGTGGTCTGTGATCGCTTTTCTAAAATGGTCCATCTGGTGCCCTTGGTTAAATTGCCTTCCTCCTCTGATTTGGTACCTTAGTTCTTCCAGCATGTGGTTCGTTTACATGGCATTCCTGAGAATATTGTTTCTGACAGAGGTTCCCAGTTTGTTTCGAGGTTTTGGCGAGCCTTTTGTGGTAGGATGGGCATTGACTTGTCTTTTTCCTCGGCTTTCCATCCTCAGACTAATGGCCAGACCGAACGAACCAATCAGACCTTGGAAACATATCTGAGATGTTTTGTTTCTGCAGACCAGGATGATTGGGTGTCCTTTTTGCCATTGGCTGAGTTCGCCCTTAATAATCGGGCCAGCTCGGCTACCTTGGTTTCTCCATTTTTTTGCAATTCTGGGTTCCATCCTCGTTTCTCGTCAGGACAGGTTGAGTCTTCAGACTGTCCTGGTGTGGATTCTGTGGTGGACAGGTTACAGCAGATCTGGACTCAGGTAGTGGACAATTTGACCTTGTCCCAGGAGAAGGCTCAACTTTTTGCTAATCGCAGACGCCGTGTGGGTCCCCGACTTCGTGTTGGGGATCTGGTTTGGTTATCTTCTCGTCATATTCCTATGAAGGTTTCCTCTCCTAAGTTTAAGCCTCGTTTTATTGGTCCGTATAGGATTTCTGAGGTTCTCAATCCTGTGTCTTTTCGTCTGACCCTCCCAGACTCCTGTTCTATACATAATGTATTCCATAGGTCGTTGTTGCGGAGATACGTGGCACCTATGGTTCCATCTGTTGAGCCTCCTGCCCCGGTTTTGGTGGAGGGGGAATTGGAGTATATTGTGGAGAAGATTTTGGATTCTCGTGTTTCTAGACGGAAACTCCAGTATCTGGTTAAATGGAAGGGTTATGCTCAGGAAGATAATTCCTGGGTTTTTGCCTCCGATGTCCATGCTCCCGATCTTGTTCGTGCCTTTCATGTGGCTCATCCTGGTCGGCCTGGGGGCTCTGGTGAGGGTTCGGTGACCCCTCCTCAAGGGGGGGGTACTGTTGTGAATTCTGTGGCTGAATTCACTCCTGTGGTCACAAGTGGTACTGCAGCTTCTGAGCTCCCTCCCTCAGGTGTTCCGGGAGCTCGTTAGCTGCTTCGTTATTTAACTCCACATGATTCTGTTTTCCTTGCTCCTGATCAATGTTCCAGTTTGGATCTGAGCTTCTGGATCTTTCCTGTGGACTTCTGCTCTGCTTGGATAAGTGCATTTTTGCTTTTGTTGCTATATTTTCTGTCCAGCTTGTCTTTTGGTTTTGCTGGTAGCTCTGAGACGCAAAGGGTGTACCACCGTGCCATTAGTTCGGCACGGTGAGACTTTTGCCCCCTTTGCGTGGTTTTTGCTTTAGGGTTTTTTGTAGACTGCAAAGTTCTCTTTACTATCTTCGCTCTGTCTAGAATATCGGGCCTCACTTTGCTGAATCTATTTCATCCCTACGTTTGTCTTTTCATCTCACTCACAGTCATTACATGTGGGGGGCTGCCTTTTCCTTTGGGGTATCTCTCTGAGGCAAGTCAGGCTTGTTTTTCTACCTTCAGGCTAGTCAGCTCCTTAGGCTGTGCCGAGTTGCATAGGTAGTGTTTGAGGCGCAATCCACAGCCACCTTCAGTTGTGTGTAGGATAGGTTCAGGGATTGCAGTCTACAGAGATTCCACGTCTCAGAGCTCGTTCTATATTTTTGGGTTACTGTCAGATCACTATATGTGCTCTGATCGCTGGTACACTGTTGGTACACTGTGTCCCTGGATTGCGGTTATAACAGCCATGGTATCGCCACTTTGCGCCAGGACCCGTGAGAGTGCTGTTTGTCTGAAGAGGTGGGTGTGCCCGCTTTTGGTCGACGGCACTGCCACTGGGTCCCTCATAGTACAATAAAGTGTCTCTGGTGGTGGTGGTGCGCACCCAACGTCAGACACACCGTTGTAATATGAGGGGCCCTGGGCCTGTACCGCCGGCCACAAGACAGTCCCCCCCCTCCCCCCCAGCTCAAACAGTGCTCTACCACTAGCAAAATTATCTCACAGCTTCACCAATGTTTAGTCTATGCGCTGACATCCTTCAATGTCTGGCACTGACAATACCATTGTATTGACATTTTTGTTATGTTAGGCCTTTGAAGCCTGTCTGCGGTCCGTTCTTTCTACAACTACTACACTGACCAGGCCACTGATGGCCGTGTTCCCCTGGAACCAATTTTAACTTGCCTACAGCCAGCCCAATGTTATTATGTTAGGCCTTTGATGCCTGTCTGCCGTCACTCCTTCCACTAGACTTCCACTGACCAGACCACTGCTGCCCGTGTACCCCTGGAACCAATTTAAAATTGCCTACAGCAAGCCCAATGTTATTATGTTAGGCCTTTGATGCCTGTCTGCGGTCACTCCTTCCACTAGACTTCCACTGACCATACACTGCTGCCCATGTACCCCTGGAACCAATTTAAAAGTGCCTACAGCCAGCCCAATTTTGTTATGTTAGGCCTTTGAAGCCTGTCTGCGGTCCGTTCTTTCTACAACTACTACACTGACCAGGCCACTGATGGCCGTGTTCCCCTGGAACCAATTTTAACTTGCCTACAGCCAGCCCAATGTTATTATGTTAGGCCTTTGATGCCTGTCTGCGGTCACTCCTTCCACTAGACTTCCACTGACCATACACTGCTGCCCATGTACCCCTGGAACCAATTTAAAAGTGCCTACAGCCAGCCCAATTTTGTTATGTTAGGCCTTTGAAGCCTGTCTGTGGTCCGTTCTTTCTACAACTACTACACTGACCAGGCCACTGATGGCCGTGTTCCCCTGGAACCAATTTTAACTTGCCTACAGCCAGCCCAATGTTATTATGTTAGGCCTTTGATGCCTGTCTGCCGTCACTCCTTCCACTAGACTTCCACTGACCAGACCACTGCTGCCCGTGTACCCCTGGAACCAATTTAAAATTGCCTACAGCAAGCCCAATGTTATTATGTTAGGCCTTTGATGCCTGTCTGCGGTCACTCCTTCCACTAGACTTCCACTGACCATACACTGCTGCCCATGTACCCCTGGAACCAATTTAAAAGTGCCTACAGCCAGCCCAATTTTTTTATGTTAGGCCTTTGAAGCCTGTCTGCGGTCCGTTCTTTCTACAACTACTACACTGACCAGGCCACTGATGGCCGTGTTCCCCTGGAACCAATTTTAACTTGCCTACAGCCAGCCCAATGTTATTATGTTAGGCCTTTGATGCCTGTCTGCCGTCACTCCTTCCACTAGACTTCCACTGACCAGATCACTGCTGCCCGTGTACCCCTGGAACCAATTTAAAATTGCCTACAGCAAGCCCAATGTTATTATGTTAGGCCTTTGATGCCTGTCTGCGGTCACTCCTTCCACTAGACTTCCACTGACCATACACTGCTGCCCATGTACCCCTGGAACCAATTTAAAAGTGCCTACAGCCAGCCCAATTTTGTTATGTTAGGCCTTTGAAGCCTGTCTGCGGTCCGTTCTTTCTACAACTACTACACTGACCAGGCCACTGATGGCCGTGTTCCCCTGGAACCAATTTTAACTTGCCTACAGCCAGCCCAATGTTATTATGTTAGGCCTTTGATGCCTGTCTGCCGTCACTCCTTCCACTAGACTTCCACTGACCAGACCACTGCTGCCCGTGTACCCCTGGAACCAATTTAAAATTGCCTACAGCAAGCCCAATGTTATTATGTTAGGCCTTTGATGCCTGTCTGCGGTCACTCCTTCCACTAGACTTCCACTGACCATACACTGCTGCCCATGTACCCCTGGAACCAATTTAAAAGTGCCTACAGCCAGCCCAATTTTGTTATGTTAGGCCTTTGAAGCCTGTCTGCGGTCCGTTCTTTCTACAACTACTACACTGACCAGGCCACTGATGGCCGTGTTCCCCTGGAACCAATTTTAACTTGCCTACAGCCAGCCCAATGTTATTATGTTAGGCCTTTGATGCCTGTCTGCCGTCACTCCTTCCACTAGACTTCCACTGACCAGGCCACTGCTGCCCGTGTACCCCTGGAACCTATTTAAAAGTGCCTACAGCAAGCCCAATTTTGTTATGTTAGGCCTTCGAAGCCTGTCTGCGGCCCGTTCTTTCCACTACTACTACACTGACCAGGCCACTGCTGCCCGTGTTCCCCTGGAACCAATTTTAAATTGCCTACAGCCAGCCCAATTTATTATGTTAGGGCTTCGAAGCCTGTCTGCGGTCCCTCCTTCCACTAGGCCTCCACTGACCTGTCTACTGCTGCCCGTGTACCGCTTGAACCAACATCTGAAAATATAAAAATAAGTATTTTGCTTATAAAAAAGAAAATACTGGAGAGATATCAAATGCAGACATTTTAACATTAAAAACTAACACATACAACAAAAATCTGGAACAGTACTAAAAATGGCCACCAGCTACAATCACTTTCTCCTGCAAGTAGTTAACTGAAAGTTTTTTTCAATTTAAAACACAGATATGGCATCCACCGAGTGTTGTCCTGTCGCGTCTTCTTTATATTATTGCCAAGAAGATGCAAAACAATGAATATAATTAAATATTTATTTACCAAAAAAATAGAGTAAGTCAAAACCACATTGCAAATAAACATTCATTACAAATAAAGAAGCAGGGCGCGTCAGAGGGTGAGTATATACCTAATAAGAATATAATCACCCTCGGACGCGCCCTGCTTCTTTCCGACAGCCTTCCTTCCTAAGAATCAGCCCTTCCGTGGTGTAGAGAGAGGGTGTGTTACACTCCAAGGTGTTCCCCAGGTTGCCTTTCCTGAGCTTCGATCTTCATGCTCTCGTTTAGTAGTTGTCGGAAAGTAGGCTGCATTAGGCCTACAAATTGGGTATGGGGTGGAGAGAGATGGTGTGTTACACTCTAAGGTGTTCCCCAGGTTTCCTTGCCATTGCTTCGGTCTTCCGACTCTCGTTTAGTAGTTGTAGAAAACTACACTGCATTAGGCCTAAAAAATGGGTATGGAGTGGAGAGAGATGGTGTGTTCCACTCCAAGTTGTTCTCCAGGTTGCCTTTCCTGAGCTTCTATCTTCAGGCTCTCGTTAAATTGTGGTTAAATGGAACAACTGCATTTGGCGTACTAGTTGGTTTGGGGCCTACTAACAGTGTCTGCCGCTCCTTGCTGTTCTCCTGGTTTCCTGTCCTGAAATTCCATTTTCAGGCTCTCGTTAAGTAGTTGTTAATGTTAGACTGCATTTGGCCTACTAGTTGGGTTGGGGCCTACTATCGGTGCCTGCCACTCCTTGCTGTTCTCCTCCACTGAACAAAGCTGTGCCGCCTGTTTACTACGGTTGCCAATTTTGAACTGCATTTCGACTACTTACTGATTTGGGCCTACTCTCTGTGTCAGCCTCTCATTCCAGTTGTCCTCCACTGCAATGCCCCCTGGTTAGTCCTGTGTTACCAATTTTGAACTGCATTTAGCCAACTTTATTCTTTGGGCCTATATCTGTGTTTCCTCCTCATCCTGCCCATTGCCCAGCCAGTGATAGATGAGTCTGCTGCTACATTGACCCATAACGCAAAATTCCCCGTGCACGCTACACAGCAAGATTGTGACCCTGCTGAAAGTCAGGTTCCTCTTCCCGCATACCATACCACCTTACACGGGGACAAAGAGGAAGGTGCAGATGAAAGTGCAGGTTCCTTCATCAGGTGGGGGGAGGAATACTAGTTGGCGACGTCACTGGCACAGGGCCTCTCATAGTACGCAAAAGTGTTGCTGCCGGTGGGAGGCGCCCCCGCCGTGCAAACACACCGCTGTACTTTGAGGGGCCCTGTGCCAGTGCCAATGCCAACGAGTGGGCCCCCCCTGCTTGCTCAGGTTCACAGCACTTGCAAAGTTGAAATATTTTCCTCTCCCTGCTCCACTGCCGTGACGTGGTCCAGATTTCCTGGGCCCACTAATTACTTGAACCAGCCCTACCCACCACAACTTTAGCCAAATGACCCCCAATTTCAAATGCCTTCCAATTATTATAAGGTTAATTACGCTTGACAAGCTTCATTAAGAAGAATGGATGGTTTTGACATTAAAATGGGCACTCTAGGTGTTTTCCTGGCCCCCACACACTGCCGACTATGCTGCCCCATTGACTTGCATTGGGTTTCGTGTTTCGGTCGATCCCGACTTTACATCATAATCGGCCGATTTCACTCGACCCGACTTTTGAGATAGTCGGGTTTCGCAAAACCCGGCTCGACTCTAAAAAGGTCAAGGTCGCTCAACTCTAGTGAGCAATATAATACCGATAAATCTTTGAACAAGTTTTTGAGTCTTATATAGCAACTAAATGTAATCAAGAAGATGTAATACCCAATGGGCAAGCAAAATGATATTCATAAAGTTTGAACAGGTTTTTTAAGACCTATATAGCCACGAACTGAACCCAAGAAGATGTAATACCCTATTGATGAGCAATATAATAATGATAAACTTTGAGCGAGGGTTATATACCAAGGAAATGTACTCCAGACCACCACAGAATAGACTATAGGTGGTCAATATAATAACAATGAAATTTAGAAAAAAGTTTTTGGAGGGTTATTTACCAATGAAATGTGCCCAAGAACACGTAATACTGTATGGCTGAGAAATGTAACCCAGCAAAATTTTTAAACTTTTTTTTGTACTGTCATATACCACTAAAATGTGTCAGAAAACACATAATACTGTATGGATGAGTAATCTAATCCTCAACTATTTTTCTACGCTTTTTGTAAGTTTTACAAACCACCATAAAGTCTTGCCAGCATGTGGCGTGTGGAGTTCCAGTGCGTTGTGATGTTGCACACCAGTCGGTGAGCTGGCACTTGCATGCGCAGCTTCAGTTGTAGCTGACTTTTGGGAAATGGGTGCTGACGCGACGTACCCTGATCAGAAGCTTTGTCAAATCTGGTTATGTTTTCAGAAAACGCTGAACTACCAAGTTGAGCACATGAGAGAAGCATGGTATGTGTGAGAGGTTGCCAAGCCTCATAGCCACCACTAGGTTGCGCCCATTATCACACATGACTATGCCTGGTGTTGTGAATTCTGTGGCTGAGTTCACTTCTGTGGTCACAAGTGGTATTGCAGTCTCTGGGCTTCCTCCCTCAGGTGTTTTGGTGAGCTCGTTGGCTGCCTTGCTATTTAGCTCCACCTGAGTCTGTCTTCCTTGCTCCTTGTCAATGTTCCAGTGTTGGATCTGAGCTACTGCATCTTTCCTTGGGCCTGCTGCTCTGCTAGATAAGTGCTTCTAGTTTGTTTTCTGTTTTTTCTGTCCAGCTTGCTATTAACTTTTGCTGGAAGCTCTGAGAAGCAAAGGGGTGCACCGCCGTGCTGTTAGTTCGGCACGGTGGGTCTTTTTGCCCCTTTGCGTGGTTTTCGTTTTAGGGTTTTTTGTAGACTGCATAGTTCTCTTTGCTATCCTCGCTCTGTCTAGAATATCGGGCCTCACTTTGCTGAATCTATTTCATTCCTACGTTTGTCTTTTCATCTTGCTAACAGTCATTATATGTGGGGGGCTGCCTATTCCTTTGGGGTATTTCTCTGAGGTAAGTCAGGCTTGTATTTCTATCTTCAGGCTAGTCAGCTCCTCAGGCAGTGCCGAGTTGCATAGGTAGTTGATAGGCGCAATCCACTGCTGCTTATAGTTGTGTGAGGATAGATCAGGTACTGCAGTCTACAGAGATTCCACGTCTCAGAGCTCGTCTTATTGTTTTTGGTTATTGCCAGATCTCTGTATGTGCGCTGATTACTGCACGCTGTGTTGCCTGATTGCCAGCCATAACAGTACAAGGAGCCCTCCAATGATTTCCAATAGAGGGAAAAAAGAAATCCTGACATCATTTTTTTTTCTTAGCTCTGTCTTCAGTCTTTTTTTTCCCCTAGACATTAGAGTGCTTCAGGACACAGCTGTGGACATGGATATTCAGGCTCTGTGCTCCTCAATGGATAATCTCGTTGTAAATGTACAAAAGATTCAAGATACTATTGATCAGAAATCGATGCTAGAACCAAGAATTCCGATTCCTGATTTGTTTTTTGGTGACAGAACTAAGTTCCTGAGCTTCAGAAATAATTGTAAGCTATTTTTGGCCTTGAAACCTCATTCTTCTGGTAATCCTATTCAACAGGTTTTGATTATTATTTCTTTTTTGCGCGGCGACCCACAGGACTGGGCGTTTTCTCTTGCACCAGGAGATTCTGCATTGAGTAATGTTGATGCATTTTTCCAGGCGCTGGGATTGCTTTACGATGAGCCTAATTCAGTGGATCAAGCTGAGAAAAATCTGCTGGCTTTATGCCAGGGTCAGGATGATGTAGAAGTATATTGTCAGAAATTTAGGAAATGGTCAGTACTCACTCTGTGGAATGAATCTGCACTAGCGGCTTTGTTCAGAAAGGGTCTCTCTGAAGCTCTTAAGGATGTAATGGTGGGATTTCCTATGCCTGCTGGTTTGAATGAGTCTATGTCCTTGGCCATTCAGATCGGTCGTCGCTTGCGCGAGCGTAAATCTGTGCACCATCTGGCGGTATTGTCTGAGAGTAAGCCTGAGCCTATGCAGTGCGATAGGACTATGACTAAAGTAGAACGGCACGAACACAGACGTCTGAACAGACTGTGTTTCTATTGTGGTGATTCTACTCATGCTATTTCTAATTGTCCTAAACGCACTAGGCGGTTCGATAGCTCTGCCGTTATTGGTACTGTACAGTCCAAATTCCTTTTGTCCATTACCTTAATGTGCTCTTTGTCATCATATTCTGTCATGGCGTTTGTGGATTCAGGCGCTGCCCTGAATCTGATGGATTTGGATTATGCTAAACGTTGTGGATTTTTCTTGGAGCCTTTGCGGTGTCCTATTCCGTTGAGAGGAATTGATGCTACACCTTTGGCCAAGAATAAGCCTCAGTACTGGGCCCAGCTGACTATGTGCATGGCTCCTGCACATCAGGAAGTTATTCGCTTTTTGGTACTGCATAATTTGCATGATGTGGTCGTGTTGGGGTTGCCATGGCTACAAACCCATAATCCAGTATTGGATTGGAACTCTATGTCGGTAACCAGCTGGGGTTGTCAGGGAGTACATGGTGATGTTCCATTTTTGTCTATTTCGTCATCCATTCCTTCTGACATCCCAGAGTTCTTGTCGGACTTTCAGGATGTATTTGAAGAGTCCAAGTCTGATGCCCTACCTCCGCATAGGAATTGTGATTGTGCTATCGATTTGATTCCTGGTAGTAAATTCCCTAAGGGTCGTTTATTTAATTTGTCCGTACCTGAACACACCGCTATGCGCAGTTATGTGAAGGAGTCCCTGGAGAAGGGACATATTCGCCCATCGTCGTCACCATTGGGAGCAGGGTTCTTTTTTGTAGCCAAGAAGGATGGTTCGCTAAGACCGTGTATTGATTACCGCCTTCTTAATAAGATCACTGTTAAGTTTCAGTATCCCTTGCCATTGATATCTGACTTGTTTGCTCGGATTAAGGGGGCTAGTTGGTTTACTAAGATTGATCTTCGTGGTGCGTATAATCTGGTGAGAATCAGGCAGGGAGATGAATGGAAAACGGCATTTAATACGCCCGAGGGTCATTTTGAGTATCTGGTGATGCCGTTCGGACTTGCCAATGCTCCATCTGTTTTTCAGTCTTTTATGCATGACATTTTCCGTGAGTATCTGGATAAATTCTTGATTGTTTACTTGGATGACATTTTGATCTTCTCAGATGATTGGGAGTCTCATGTGAAGCAAGTCAGAATGGTTTTCCAGGTACTGCGTGCTAATTCCTTGTTCGTGAAGGGATCAAAGTGTCTCTTCGGTGTGCAGAAAGTTTCATTTTTGGGGTTCATCTTTTCCCCTTCTACTATCGAGATGGATCCGGTTAAGGTTCAGGCCATCCAGGATTGGACTCAGCCGACATCTCTAAAAAGTCTGCAGAAATTCCTGGGCTTTGCTAATTTTTATCGTCGCTTCATCTGTAATTTTTCTAGCATTGCCAGACCATTGACCGATTTGACCAAGAAGGGTGCTGATTTGGTTAATTGGTCTTCTGCTGCCGTGGAAGCTTTTCAGGAGTTGAAGCGTCGTTTTTGCTGTGCCCCTGTGTTGTGTCAACCTGATGTTTCTCTTCCGTTCCAGGTCGAGGTTGATGCTTCTGAGATTGGTGCAGGGGCGGTTTTGTCACAGAGAGGTTCTGGTTGCTCAGTGTTCAAACCATGTGCTTTCTTTTCCAGGAAATTTTCTGCTGCTGAGCGTAATTATGATGTGGGCAACCGAGAGTTGCTGGCCATGAAGTGGGCATTCGAGGAGTGGCGTCATTGGCTTGAGGGTGCTAAGCATCGCGTGGTGGTTTTGACTGATCATAAGAACCTTACTTATCTTGAGTCTGCCAAGCGCTTGAATCCTAGACAGGCCCGTTGGTCGTTATTTTTTGCTCGTTTTGATTTTGTGATTTCATACCTTCCGGGCTCTAAAAATGTGAAGGCGGATGCTCTGTCTAGGAGTTTTGTGCCCGACTCTCCGGGGTTATCTGAGCCGGCGAGTATCCTCAAGGAAGGAGTCATTGTGTCTGCCATCTCCCCTGATTTGCGGAGAGTGTTGCAGAAATTTCAGGCTAATAAACCTGATCGTTGTCCGGCCGAGAAACTGTTCGTCCCTGATAGGTGGACTAGTAAAGTTATCTCTGAACTTCATTGTTCGGTGCTGGCCGGTCATCCAGGAATCTTTGGTACCAGGGAGTTGGTTGCTAGATCCTTCTGGTGGCCATCTCTGTCACGGGATATGCGTGCTTTTGTGCAGTCCTGTGGAATTTGTGCTAGGGCTAAGCCCTGCTGTTCACGTGCCAGTGGGTTGCTTTTGCCCTTGCCGGTCCCGAAGAGGCCTTGGACACATATTTCGATGGATTTCATTTCTGACCTTCCCGTTTCTCAAAAAATGTCGGTCATTTGGGTGGTCTGTGATCGCTTTTCTAAAATGGTCCATCTGGTGCCCTTGGTTAAATTGCCTTCCTCCTCTGATTTGGTGCCTTTGTTCTTCCAGCATGTGGTTCGTTTACATGGCATTCCTGAGAATATTGTTTCTGACAGAGGTTCCCAGTTTGTCTCGAGGTTCTGGCGAGCCTTTTGTGGTAGGATGGGCATTGACCTATCTTTCTCCTCGGCCTTCCATCCTCAGACTAATGGCCAGACCGAACGAACCAATCAGACCTTGGAAACATATCTGAGATGTTTTGTTTCCGCTGACCAGGATGATTGGGTGTCATTTTTGCCGTTGGCTGAGTTCGCCCTTAATAATCGGGCCAGCTCGGCTACCTTGGTCTCTCCATTTTTCTGCAATTCTGGGTTCCATCCTCGTTTCTCTTCAGGACAGGTTGAGTCTTCGGACTGTCCTGGTGTGGATTATGTGGTGGACAGGTTGCAGCAGATCTGGACTCAGGTAGTGGACAATTTGACCTTGTCCCAGGAGAAGGCTCAGCTTTTCGCTAATCGCAGACGCCGTGTGGGACCCCGACTTCGTGTTGGGGATCTGGTTTGGTTATCTTCTCGTCATATTCCTATGAAGGTTTCCTCTCCTAAATTTAAACCTCGTTTTATTGGTCCGTATAGGATTTCTGAGATTCTCAATCCGGTGTCTTTTCGTCTGACCCTCCCAGACTCCTTTTCCATACATAATGTATTCCATAGGTCGTTGTTGAGGAGATACGTGGCACCTATGGTTCCATCTGTGGAGCCTCCTGCCCCTGTTTTGGTGGAGGGGGAATTGGAGTATATTGTGGAGAAGATTTTGGATTCTCGTGTCTCTAGACGGAAACTCCAGTATCTGGTCAAATGGAAGGGTTATGCTCAGGAAGATAATTCCTGGGTTTTTGCCTCTGATGTCCATGCCCCAGATCTTGTTCGTGCCTTTCATGTGGCTCATCCTGGTCGGCCTGGGGGTTCTGGTGAGGGTTCGGTGACCCCTCCTCAAGGGGGGGGTACTGTTGTGAATTCTGTGGCTGAGTTCACTTCTGTGGTCACAAGTGGTATTGCAGTCTCTGGGCTTCCTCCCTCAGGTGTTTTGGTGAGCTCGTTGGCTGCCTTGCTATTTAGCTCCACCTGAGTCTGTCTTCCTTGCTCCTTGTCAATGTTCCAGTGTTGGATCTGAGCTACTGCATCTTTCCTTGGGCCTGCTGCTCTGCTAGATAAGTGCTTCTAGTTTGTTTTCTGTTTTTTCTGTCCAGCTTGCTATTAACTTTTGCTGGAAGCTCTGAGAAGCAAAGGGGTGCACCGCCGTGCTGTTAGTTCGGCACGGTGGGTCTTTTTGCCCCTTTGCGTGGTTTTCGTTTTAGGGTTTTTTGTAGACTGCATAGTTCTCTTTGCTATCCTCGCTCTGTCTAGAATATCGGGCCTCACTTTGCTGAATCTATTTCATTCCTACGTTTGTCTTTTCATCTTGCTAACAGTCATTATATGTGGGGGGCTGCCTATTCCTTTGGGGTATTTCTCTGAGGTAACTCAGGCTTGTATTTCTATCTTCAGGCTAGTCAGCTCCTCAGGCAGTGCCGAGTTGCATAGGTAGTTGATAGGCGCAATCCACTGCTGCTTATAGTTGTGTGAGGATAGATCAGGTACTGCAGTCTACAGAGATTCCACGTCTCAGAGCTCGTCTTATTGTTTTTGGTTATTGCCAGATCTCTGTATGTGCGCTGATTACTGCACGCTGTGTTGCCTGATTGCCAGCCATAACAGCCTGGATGGAGGTTCAGCGGCAAAAACCATAGATCTGTCTTTTCTGTTATTCCTTTAAGTAACTCTGCCACGGTGTGCAGTTTGTCTCATAGACAAATTAGCTTCAGCAGAGCTGTTTGCAGCTTCACTGAGGCAGTGCAGCAGAGCTTCCAGCTGATGTGGACAACATTCTCTGAGATACAACATCAGAGATGGAGGATGAGGAGGAGAAGGAGGGGTTGCAGTAATTGCTGTAGGAGATGGAGGAACCCCTGATAGAAGTAGGGGGCACATGTGCCATGCCAGGATGTGACTCGGCCCCAGCCTTCACAATGTTCACCCAGTGTTGGTCGTTAAATTGACAATGCCAGTAAGTGCATTGGTAATGGCAGAGGTGATGTTTCTGGACACGTGCTGGTACAAGGCAGTGATGCCACATCAGGAAAAAAGTGGCGGCTGGGGACCAAGTACTGAAGGACGGCTGCTGCTATGAGTCGGTGGAAATCCTCCTTGTCTACCAGCTGTTACACCCGGTACGTTTCCTGTTCCTCCTAGGGGTCCCTGTCGGTACTCCCCCTCTGTGCCGGCAACACACTGCTCCTGTCCCTCCTTCCTCTCCTGCTTCCTGGCGTGCGGCCAGCAGGTTCCCAGGCAGGGTTCTTAGGTCGCACGCGCGCTCGCTCCCGGTCTCTTAAAGAGACAGTGTGCATTTTCCAAAAGTTGCCTCTAACCAATAGCGTATGGCTGGTTACTATTTCTAGCTCCTCAACCTGAGGGAGGGCACCGGAGCAACAAGTATCCTCTGTTGCTTACTTCCGGTTCCTGTTAACATGCATCTCTGTTTCTGAGATATCTGCCAAGTATTCTGCTTACACTGTGTCTCCACAGAGCCTCTGCAACCTGTTACACGGTTAATCTGGACTGCATCCGCACTGTCTACGCTGGACCTGTCTAGTCCTGCCAGTCTGCCAGCTACTCTTCCGGACTTCGCCAGTACTCCCGGTACCAGCCACTATTCAAGCACCCGGTACCTTCCGGCCAGCTCTGCAGTATCCGCTAACCCATCTGTTCCGTCTGTTCCGCTGGGACAGCCGCCACGAGTACGGGGTCTAACTGGAGGTAGCACCCGTGTCCGACAGACATTCCACTCTGTCCCTGTTTGAGGGGACTTGCTATGGGTGTTTGGGGCTCACGCAGTAACGCCCCCTTCAGAGCCCCCCGTACCGTGGTCTAGTGGTTCCACATCTAACCTCAATAAATACGAATGTGCACTTCTACATCTGTGCATCCGTTTCCATTCTTTACAGATTGCTCCAGCCATGGAACCCGCTGGATCCCAACTTTGGCCCGATCAGAAGCGAACCTACGTCCTAAAAGTTCGAAGTGCAGTGTGCACTGATTTATGAACCCTCGACACAAAACAGGATCACCTCGGTAGCGGGTGGGACTACCAAGTTGGTTGCTTCGATGACATGTGCCTGATCATGCTAGTGGTGGTCAGGTTCCAAATGGTCAGGCCCCTGCTGATCTTGGCATGGCATAGATTGCAAATGGCAATTTTGTCTGTCTCCTAACTCTTTGACGGAGAAATTCAGGACTGTTGGTGCTCTGCAGAACAGTTGCCTGCCTTTTCCCTCTGGTTCCCCCACTGCCTCTTTCTGTCTGTTTTGGTGCTGCCGATTAGTGCTGCTGGCCTTCCTAGCTTGGGTCGGTGACTTCATCATCCACCAGCTCGTCTTCCGCCACCGCACCCTGGTACTCCTGTCTTTGACTTCATGACTTAACAACAAGACTTAGCGGCATCTGTGTCTCATCATCATCTTCCTCCTCATTATCCCAAATTTGCCGCTACCCACCATCATGTTATTGTGGCCATGGCTGCTCTAAGTTTTGGTTCAGAAGCCACAATCAAGAAACGTTGTGGTACAGAGCTCCTCGGAATGTCCTAGTGTGAGATCACTAGTCTCCTGGGACTCAACATGGTGGGAGGAAAGAGGATCAGGGTGAAGACTAAGCGATCCAGACTTTAGGCTGCTGAGACTGGATCATGTGGAAGACTGGGTGGTGCTGCCAAGCCCGCTGTAAGCATTATCTGCTATCCAACCGACCACCTGTTTGCATTGCTCTGGCTTCAGAAGTGGTGTACCGTGCCTCCTGCAAAGAGGGACAAGAACCTATGTGTTGTTTGATTGTGTTTTTTGTGCTCCAGCAACAGGTGTAGTCGCACCATTTCCTTAGCATCTGCGTGCACTATCATCAATGCTTCCACTTTCTCGTACCTTAACAGAAGCCTTACATATTTTGTATTTGCTAAGTCTCTTGAAACCAAGTTTATTTTTAATAAAGTTTACTCCACTGTAATGTAACAGAAAAAAACGCAAAAGTGTATGGATGACAATCAAATTCAATCCAGAAAAATGTTGCAATGCTTGTTCTCAGTTCTAGAGATCACAGAAATGTCCACAGACCACATAACACTGTATGGTTGAGAAATTTAAGCCTACAGAATTTTTAAAAGCTTTTGTTCACTTTTAGAGATTACAGAAATATTCACAAAGCAACACTGTATGTCTGAGAAATGGAAGCCTACAATTAAAAAAATAAGCTTTTAGCAGTTTTACAGATCACAGAAATGTTCTCAGACCACGTAACACTATGTATGAGAAATTAAAGCCTACAACATTTTTAAAAGCTTGTGCTCACTTTTAGAGATCACAGAAATGTACTCCACACTATGGAATAGTGTACGACTGAGTAATGTAGACCAGGAAAATGTTTCAATGATTTTTGGAAGTGTTATATATCACAAAAAAAGGACCTAAAAGCACGCAATACTTGATGGATCAAAATATATTTAGTTTTTCCAGCAGCCCCCCAAAAACTGCAGCTATATATTAGCCAGTGGACTGCACAGGCCTAATCCCTGTATACAGACTGGATTCTGTCACTTTCCCTGCTTCTGCGACTTTCTTTCCCTCCTTAGTCTAAATGCAGATAGCATATGCAGCAATCGATTAGGCCTTAAGCTACGTTCACATTAGCGTTGCGTCGGGCGCAGCCGCGGCGATGCATGCGTCATGCGCCCCTATATTTAACATGGGGGCGCATGGACATGCATTGTGTTGCGTTTTGTGACGCATGAGTTTTTTTGAGCGCAAGCGTCAGGGCGCAGAGGACGCTGCTTGTTGCATTTTTTGCGCTATAAAAAGGAACGCATGCGTCACAAAACGCTGCGTTTTTGCGTGCGTTGTGCGTTGCGTCGCCGACGCAGCACACAACAACGCAAATGTGAACGTAGCCTAAGAAGGGCTGTTACTATGATGGCTCAGCTTCAGCACCAGTATCAACACTACAGGCCTCTGATTTGTTATACTGTGCACACAAAGTCTTAGGCCGGGGTCACACTTACGAGTGTGATGTGAAAAACTCACGTGAGTCTCTTGCATCAATACCCGACGCTGCCACCGGCACTCGGGACCGGAGCGTTCAGCGGTATAGAAATACATGCACCTGCACACTCCAGTCCCGAGTGCCGGCGGCAGTGCTGGGTATTGATGCGAGAGACTCTCGCGAGTTTCTTGCATTACACTCGCAAGTGTGACCCGGTCTTAGACAAGCACTCCAATACGAAGTGTCTCAGAGCTGTGCAATGGCGTCAGTGTGCCGAATCGGGGCGACGCCTGTCCTTTTATAATCTTTGATGATGTCAGATGGCCAGCCAATCACAGTAATGCCACAACCAAGATGGCTATGGCATTACAATGATTCACATGCAATCCCCACATGCTTATTGGCTGAGTAACAGGTGCAAAAGATGCACAGTGAGGATTTGAGTTTGAAATCTACCACCCCCCATTACTCACGAGTAACAAGTACATCCGAGCACCGTGATACTCGAGTGATAACTGAATATCACCAAGCACGTTCACTCATCCCTAGCTATCACCAGAAAATGGCCTAGTGTGTAATTTAAGTTTTGTATTACAAATATTTTTTTGTTTTAGCAATGCTTTTTCTTTCCATGTGAATCTTCATTAAAAAAAAAGCCAAATTATGAATCCTGCTGCAATTTTCACATTGGCCACTGAGGCTTTTTTAGACCCACATTTCTTGTCCTTTCAGGAAGAGTTTTCAGCAGTTTCCTAATTGTCAGAGGCAGGATTACAATGACAGGTACACATCTAATAACACCGAATCCACCAATCATAATAGACGAAATCACAGCTGATCTCGTTCCCTTCACAATGACTTTCGCACACACTCATTAGATGCTTCAATACAAAAGATGGGGGTCAGAGTTTGTCTATTCTGGCTAATGTATATGTGGATTTTTTTAGACAGGAAGTTACAGTCTAAAAAAAAAACCCTAGTGGCGGGTGTAAGAATTGCAAGATTTTTTTTTTTGTTAATACAGATACAAATACTTTTAATACAAAATTTTTATTTGAACAATAGGTAATTTTCAGGTTGTAGCTTCCCCATCCTGCCTCCATCCTGTAGTAATAGCCCCCATCCAGTATTAATGTCCCCATCCTGCCTCCATCCTGTAGTAATGTCCGCCATCCAGTAATAATATCCCCATCCTGCCTCCATCCTGTAATAATGTCCCCCATCCAGTATTAATGTCCCCATCCTGCCTCCATCCTGTAGTAATGTCCGCCATCCAGTAATAATATCCCCATCCTGCCTCCATCCTGTAATAATGTCCCCAATCCAGTATTAATGTCCCCATCCTGCCTCCATCCTGTAATAATGTCCCCCATCCAGTATTAATGTCCCCATCCTGCCTCCATCCTGTAGTAATGTCCCCATCCAGTATTAATGTCCCCATCCTGCCTCCATCCTGTAGTAATGTCCCCATCCAGTATTAATGTCCCCATCCTGCACCCTTCCTATTATAATGTACCCCATCTAGTGTTAATGTCTCCATCCTGCATCCATCCTGTAATAATGTCCCCATCCAGTATTAATGTCCCCATCCTGCCTCCATCCTGTAGTAATGTCCCCATCCAGTATGAATGTCCCCATCCTGCACCCTTCCTATTATAATGTACCCCATCTAGTGTTAATGTCTCCATCCTGCATCCATCCTGTAATAATGTCCCCATCCAGTATTAGTGTCCCCATCCTGCCTCCATCCTGTAGTAATGTCCCCCATCCAGTATTAATGTCCCCATCCTGCACCCTTCCTATTATAATGTCCCCCATCCAGTATTAATGTCTCCATCCTGTTATAATGTCCCCCATCCAGTGTTAATGTCCCCATCCTGCCTCCATCCTGTAATAATGTCCCCCATCCAGTGTTAATGTCCCCATCCTGCACCCTTCCTATTATAATGTCCCCCATCCAGTATTAATGTCTCCATCCTGTTATAATGTACCCCATCCAGTGTTAATGTCCCCATCCTGCACCCTTCCTGTTATAATGTCCCCCATCCAGTGTTAATGTCCCCATCCTGCCTCCATCCTGTAGTAATATCACCCCATCCTCCTCTCCCACACATTTAAAGAAACAAATAAATGATTCCTCTCACCTTCCCTTGCTCTCACGGCGAACAACATCCTCTTGATCCTTCATAGCAAGTGCACGAATGTGGGCAGAAGGGCGCATGGCAGTAACATCACACATCACTGTTATGGTCACACCGAAGTCGTCCGTCGGCCTCCGAGCATGCACATTCAGCTGAAAACAGCTCTGGCTTCCGGGAGCCCCCTGACTAAATGGGCCCTGTCACAAACGTAACTAATATCCAGTATGTTCAGTGCATGAATGACGTGTGCGCTCCATGCATCTAATATATAAGGGAGCTGGGGAAGCGGGAAAAAGGGGCACTTACACAGTGGGAGTAACAGGATCCCTGGATGCCAAACAGTTCAAATTTGTGGTGGGGCAGAAAGCCAAATTCTCCCTGCCGTACACCTCCCCATATACCAGGCTGCAGGTTGCCTCTGGCCTGTGGTTTTCAGGCAGGTAAAACAATAGATCAGTATACAGGTGAAACCTGCGCGATTAGCCCGCCAGTAACTTCATCACACCCCTGCAAAAACTGCATAGAGGAGGGGTCAGTTGATTTTTTTCTGGGGCATTATGACAATTTAAGGGTTTTTTAAGTAGCATTATTATTTTTTAAGGGCACCCATATAAATGGGGCAATAAAACCTTCAAAGCATCACATTCGGGACATAGTTACTGTTTAGGGGACAATAATACATTGGAAGGGTAACATGGTGGACATTATTAATACATGGGTCACATTACTTTTGTGGAGAACTAAGAAGATAACGATCACTTTGAGGGGCACAAATCAAGGCACTTTTTCAAAACGTCACAGTCAGGAGGCACGGAAGGCACTGCAGCAGTGGAGTGGGGAGAGGTAAGTATTTCAATTACCGCGGCCCTGAGCAGGTGGAGGGGTCCCACTCATTGGACTGGCACAGGCGCCGGGCCCTCATAGTGCGCCCAGGGCCCAAAACATGCGCGGGTGCTAACGCCGCTCCTGCCGCTGACCATGGGAGCTTACACTCTACAGGAGAGAGAGGACCCCACTGATCATAAGAGCTTACTCTCTACAGGAGAGAGAGAGAACCCCACTGACCATAAGAGCTGACACTCTACAGTAGGGAGAGAACCCCACTGACCATAAGAGCTTACACTCTACAGGAGAGAGAGGACCCCACTGACCATAAGAGCTTACACTCTACAGGAGAGAGAGGACCCCACTGACCATAAGAGCTTACACTCTACAGGAGAGAGAGGACCCCGCTGACCATAAGAGCTTACACTCTACAGGAGAGAGAGGACCCCACTGACCATAAGAGCTTACACTCTACAGGAGAGAGAGGACCCCACTGACCATAAGAGCTTACACTCTACAGGAGAGAGAGGACCCCACTGTCCATAAGAGCTTACACTCTACAGGAGAGAGAGGACCCCACTGACTATAAGAGCTTACACTCTACAGGAGAGAGAGAGGACCCCACTGACCATAAGAGCTTACACTCTACAGAAGAGAGAGGACCCCGCTGATCATAAGAGCTTACACTCTACAGGAGAGAGAGGACCTCACTGACCATAAGAGCTTACACTCTACAGGAGAGAGAGAGGACCGCACTGACCATAAGAGCTTACACTCTACAGGAGCGAGAGGACTCCACTGACCATAAGAGCTTACACTCCACAGGAGAGAGAGGACCCCACTGACCATAAGAGATTACACTTTACAGGAGAGAGAGGACCCCACTGACCATAAGAGCTTACACTCTACAGGAGAGAGAGGACCCCACTGACCATAAGAGATTACACTTTACAGGAGAGAGAGGACCCCACTGACCATAAGAGCTTACACTCTACAGGAGCGAGAGGACTCCACTGACCATAAGAGCTTACACTCTACAGGAGAGAGAGAGGACCCCACTGACCATAAGAGATTACACTCTACAGGAGAGAGAGGATCCCGCTGACCATAAGAGCTTACACTCTACAGGAGAGAGGACCCCACTGACCATAAGAGCTTACACTCTACAGGAGAGAGGACCCCACTGACCATAAGAGCTTACACTCTACAGGAGAGAGAGGACCCCACTGACCATAAGAGCTTACACTTTACAGGAGAGAGAGAGGACCCCAATGACCATAAGAGCTTACACTCTACACGAGAGAGAGGACCCCACTGCCCATAAGAGATTACACTTTACAGGAGAGAGAGGACCCCACTGACCATAAGAGATTACACTTTACAGGAGAGAGAGGACCCCGCTGACCATAAGAGCTTACACTCTACAGGAGAGAGAGGATCCCGCTGACCATAAGAGCTTACACTCTACAGGAGAGAGGACCCCACTGACCATAAGAGCTTACACTCTACAGGAGAGAGAGGACCCCACTGACCATAAGAGCCTACACTCTACAGGAGAGAGAGAGAACCCCACTGACCATAAGAGCTTACACTCTACAGGAGAGAGAGGACCCCACTGACCATAAGAGCTTACACTCTACAGGAGAGAGAGAGGACCCCACTGACCATAAGAGCTTACACTCTACAGGAGAGAGAGGATCCCACTGACCATAAGAGCTTACACTCTACAGGAGAGAGAGGACCCCACTGACCATAAGAGCTTACACTCTACAGGAGAGAGAGAGGACCCCACTGACCATAAGAGCTTACACTCTACAGGAGAGAGAGGATCCCACTGACCATAAGAGCTTACACTCTACAGGAGAGAGGACCCCACTGACCATAAGAGCTTACACTCTACAGGAGAGAACGGACCCCACTGACCATAAGAGCCTACACTCTACAGGAGAGAGAGAGAACCCCACTGACCATAAGAGCTTACACTCTACAGGAGAGAGAGGACCCCACTGACCATAAGAGCTTACACTCTACAGGAGAGAGAGGACCCCACTGACCATAAGAGCTTACACTTTACAGGAGAGAGAGGACACCACTGACCATAAGAGCCTACACTCTACAGGAGAGAGAGAGAACCCCACTGACCATAAGAGCTTACACTCTACAGGAGAGAGGACCCCACTGACCATAAGAGCTTACACTCTACAGGAGAGAGAGAGGACCCCACTGACCATAAGAGCTTACACTCTACAGGAGAGAGAGGACCCCACTGACCATAAGAGGTTACACTTTACAGGAGAGAGAGGACCCCGCTGACCATAAGAGATTACACTCTACAGGAGAGAGAGGATTCCGCTGACCATAAGAGCTTACACTCTACAGGAGAGAGGACCCCACTGACCATAAGAGCTTACACTCTACAGGAGAGAGGACCCCACTGACCATAAGAGCTTACACTCTACAGGAGAGAGAGGACCCCACTGACCATAAGAGCTTACACTCTACAGGAGAGAGGACCCCACTGACCATAAGAGTCTACACTCTACAGGAGAGAGGACCCCACTGATCATAAGAGCTTACACTCTACAGCAGAGAGAGGACCCCACTGACCATAAGAGTCTACACTCTACAGGAGAGAGAGGACCCCACTGACCATAAGAGCTTACACTCTACAGGAGAGAGAGGACCCCACTGACCATAAGAGCTTACACTCTACAAGAGAGAGGACCCCACTGACCATAAGAGCTTACACTCACAATCACACACACACTTCACACGCCAGTCCACCAGGGGGAGCTTAGGGTTCTATCTATTTGGCCACTCCTCACATAGGGTAAAACTGGAGGGTTGGTTAGGAAGTTAGTCAGTATCAGAAGGAGGAGAGGAGAGTTCCTGGCTGGGGACCGACGAGGAAAGGTCTCCCGGTCGACCTGGCTGGGGTGATCCCTGGTCAGATCCAGACTGAAGTCTGAGGAGGAAGGAAAGAAGGACACGGAGCTGCGCTTGCAACCCATGCGGCAGCATCCTAAGAAAGGACAAGAAAGGAATTGTGCTGTAGTGAGTGAGAAAAGAAGTCATAGCAACAGGAGTGAAACATCAGTGGGAGACCAGCTAGAAGCAGGCTGCCTCCATCTGAAGCACAGAACCGGTGGCCAGAATACCGAGCTTACACTCTACAGGAGAGAGAGAGAGGACCCCACTGACCATAAGAGCTTACACTCTACAGGAGAGAGAGAGGACCCCGCTGACCATAAGAGCTTACACTATACAGAAGAGAGAGAAGACCCCACTGACCATAAGAGCTTACACTCTACAGGAGAGAGAGGACCCCACTGACCATAAGAGATTACACTTTACAGGAGAGAGAGGACCCCACTGACCATAAGAGCTTACACTCTACAGGAGCGAGAGGACTCCACTGACCATAAGAGCTTTGTAGTGTAGTGTTTGTTTTTTTTACTTTTACGCTGGTAACCAGGGTAAACATCTGGTTACTAAGCGCGGCCCTGCGCTTAGTAACCCGATGTTTACCCTGGTTACCGGCATCATTGTCTGTGTGACAGCTCTCCAGCGACCAAACAGCGACGCTGCAGCGATCCGGATCGTTGTCGGTATCGCTGCAGCGTCACTTAGTGTGACGGTACCTTTAGTGTGACGGTACCTTAACCCAAGCTAGATAGAGGGAAGCAAACAAGTAAGAGACCTCATGCTGGGGCTAAGCAGGAGAAAAAAAATATGATTTTCAATAAGATTCTCACCAAGTATGAGAGAGCACCAAAATGCTCGGATGCTCGTCACTCGAACTGAACGATTTCAAGTAATGAGTATAATGGGAGTCAATGGGAAAGCCAAGCTTTTTTCCTGCAGACCCTACACAGAGGTCTGGGGGGCAGTGAAAATGTTCAAATGGATGGGAAAGGGGCTGAATGGAGGGAGGACAGCATGGGGAAGAGCCCTGTAAACATCTGACTCCCAGATCGCTGCTGAGAATAATGTGGTCACACTTTTCCTCCACTTTAAGGACTGACAATAAAACATTCCAAACCCACGAGAAACTGCATTTTACAGGGAAAAAATATATTAAGAAACAGTTTTTCCTGTATAATAACTTCTATATAAGGCAAAATTTTAAAAGTATTTTAAAAAATATAATTTAAGTAAATCAAAACTGATTTTTTAATTAAAAAATAGTAAATTTCAGTTGACTTTATGAAGGAAGGAAGAACAGGGGTGACTCAGATACCCCCTGTATTAGACATAAAGGAGACCCCATACACATTCTGGTCACATTGTCATGTATTGGTCTCATAGACTCTTACAGACTATGCGCTTTTGAGGGTTATATACCAACATAATTTCCTCCAGACCACAGAATATTCTATAGGTGAGCAATGTAATATCGATAAGGGTATGTGCGCATGTGGAGTGAAAATTCTGCACCATTTCTGTATCTCTTGACAGGAAAAACACAGCTGTAAAAACTCACATTTTTCGCGTGTTTTTGCCTCGTTTTTGCTGCTTTTTTACCATGTGTTTTTGGTTGCTTTAAGTGAAGTCAATGTTGAAAAACGCAGGGCAAGATGCACAGAGAATTGACATGTAAGAGATTATTTTGTGCACCATATCTGAAAGTCAAAAAATATTTAACGTGTGCATGTCAATTTACAGTAAGTTTCTCATTCATCTTGCTGTCATCAGGTTTTGTAAAAAATCTGCAACGACAAAACGCGACAAAAACACACCCAATCTGCATTGTGTGCACACAGCCTAAAATTTTCAACAAGTATTTGGAGGCTTATATAGCAACGATATCTACCCAAGAATACGTAAAAGTATATGGATGAGCAATATATTCTATCAATCAATTTTTTAACAAGTTTTTTTTGAGGCCTAAATAGCAGCAAAATGTAGCCAAGAAGATGTAACACCCTATGCATGAGCAATATAATATTGATACATTTTTCAACAAGTTTCTTGAGTGTTATATATCAACTAAATGTACTCCAGGCCATGGAATAGTGTATGGGTGAGCAATATAATACCAATAAATCTCTGAACAAGTTTTTGAGTCTTATATAGCAACTAAATGTAATCAAGAAGATGTAATACCCAATGGGCAAGCAAAATGATATTCATAAAGTTTGAACAGGTTTTTTAAGACCTATATAGCCACGAACTGTACCCAAGAAGATGTAATACCCTATTGATGAGCAATATAATAATGATAAACTTTGAGCGAGGGTTATATACCAAGGAAATGTACTCCAGACCACCACAGAATAGTCTATAGGTGGTCAATATAATAACAATAAAATTTAGAAAAAGTTTTTGGAGGGTTATTTACCAATGAAATGTGCCCAAGAACATGTAATACTGTATGGCTGAGAAATGTAACCCAGCAACATTTTTAAACTTTTTTTTGTACTGTCATATACCACTAAACTGTGTCAGAAAACACATAATACTGTATGGATGAGTAATCTAATCCTCAACTATTTTTCTACGCTTTTTGTAAGTTTTACAAACCATCATAAAGTCTTGCCAGCATGTGGCGTGTGGAGTTCCAGTGCGTTGTGATGTTGCAC
Organism: Ranitomeya imitator; assembly: GCF_032444005.1. Taxonomy (NCBI): domain Eukaryota; kingdom Metazoa; phylum Chordata; class Amphibia; order Anura; family Dendrobatidae; genus Ranitomeya; species Ranitomeya imitator. Next base: position 31,099,423 of record NC_091284.1, read on the forward strand.
ACCAGTCGGTGAGCTGGCACTTGCATGCGCAGCTGCAGCGCGGCCAGAGCGGCAGCAGTTGTAGCTGACTTGTGGGAAATGGGTGCTGACGCGACGTACCCTGATCAGAAGCTTTGTCAAATCTGGTTATGTTTTCAGAAAACGCTGAACTACCAAGTTGAGCACATGAGAGAAGCATGGTATGTGTGAGAGATTGCCAAGCCTCATAGCTACCACTAGGTTGCGCCCATTATCACACATGACTATCCCTGGATGGAGGTTCAGCGGCAAAAACCATAGATCTGTCTTTTCTGTTATTCCTTTAAGTAACTCTAATAGACAAATTAGCTTCAGCAGAGCTGTTTGCAGCTTCACTGAGGCAGTGCAGCAGAGCTTCCAGCTGATGTGGACAACATTCTCTGAGATACAACATCAGAGATGGAGGATGAGGAGGAAAAGGAGGGGTTGCAGTAATTGCTGTAGGAGATGGAGGAACCCCTGATAGAAGTAGGGGGCACATGTGCCATGCCAGGATGTGACTCGGCCCCAGCCTTCACAATGTTCACCCAGTGTTGGTCGTTAAATTGACAATGCCAGTAAGTGCATTGGTAATGGCACAGGTGATGTTTCTAGACACGTGCTGGTACAAGGCAGTGATGTCACATCAGGAAAAAAGTGGCGGCTGGGGACCAAGTACTGAGGGACGGCTGCTGCTATGAGTCGGTGGAAATCCTCCTTGTCTACCAGCTGTTACACCCGGTCTGTTTCCTGTACCTCCTAGGGGTCCCCGTCGGGACTCCCGCTCTGTGCCGGCAACACGCTGCTCCTGTCCCTTCTTCCTCTCCTGCTTCCTGGTGTGCGGCCAGCAGGTTCCCAGGCAGGGTTCTTAGGTCGCACGCGCGCTCGCTCCCGGTCTCTTAAAGAGACAGTGTGCATTTTCCAAAAGTTGCCTCTAACCAATAGCGTATGGCTGGTTACTATTTCTAGCTCCTCCACCTTAGGGAGGGCGCCGGAGCAACAAGTATCCACTGTTGCTTACTTCCGGTTCCTGTTAACATGCGTCTCTGTTTCTGAGATATCTGCCAAGTATTCTGCTTACACTGTCTGTCTCCACAGAGCCTCTGCAACCTGTTACACGGTTAATCTGGACTGCATCCGCACTGTCTACGCTGGACCTGTCTAGTCCTGTCAGTCTGCCAGCTACTCTTCCGGACTTCGCCAGTACTCCCGGTACCAGCCACTATTCAAGCACCCGGTACCTTCCAGCCAGCTCTGCAGTAACCGCTAACCCTTCTGTTCCGTCTGTTCCGCTGGGACAGCCGCCACGAGTACGGGGTCTAACTGGAGGTAGCACCCGTGTCCGACAGACATTCCACTCTGTCCCTGTTTGAGGGGACTTACTATGGGTGTTTGGGGCTCACGCAGTAACGCCCCCTTCGGAGCCCCCCCGTACCGTGGTCTAGTGGTTCCACATCTAACCTCAATAAATACGAATGTGCACTTCTACATCTGTGCATCCGTTTCCATTCTTTACAGATTGTTCCAGCCATGGAACCCGCTGGATCCCAACTTTGGCCCGATCAGAAGCAAACCTATGTCCTAAAAGTTCGAAGTGCAGTGTGCACTGATTTATGAACCCTCGACACAAAACGGGATCACCTCGGTAGCGGGTGGGACTACCAAGTTGGTTGCTTCGATGACATGTGCCTGATCATGCTAGTGGTGGTCAGGTTCTTAATGGTCAGGCCCCTGCTGATCTTGGCATGGCAATTTTGTCTGTCTCCTAACTCTTTAACAGAGAAATTCAGGACTGTCGGTGCTCTGCAGAACAGTTGCCTGCCTTTTCCCTCTGGTTCCCCCACTGCCTCTTTCAGTCTGTTTTGGTGCTGCCGATTAGTGATGCTGGCCTTCCTAGCTTGGGTGACTTCATCATCCACCAGCTCGTCTTCCGCCACCGCACCCTGGTACTCCTGTCTTTGACTTCATGACTTAACAACAAGACTAACGGCAGCTGTGTCTCATCATCATCTTCCTCCTCATTATCCCAAATTTGCTGCTACCCACCATCATGTTATTGTGGCCATGGCTGCTCTAAGTTTTGGTTGAGAAGCCACAATCAAGAAACGTTGTGGTACAGAGCTCCTCGGAATGTCCTAGTGTGAGATCACTAGTCTCCTGGGACTCAACATGGTGGGAGGAAAGAGGATCAGGGTGAGGACTAAGCGATCCAGACTTTAGGCTGCTGAGACTGGATCATGTGGAAGACTGGGTGGTGCTGCCAAGCCCGCTGTTAGCATTATCTGCTATCCAACCGACCACCTGTTTGCATTGCTCTGGCTTCAGAAGTGGTGTACCGTGCCTCCTGCAAAGAGGGACAAGAACCTATGTGTTGTTTGATTGTGTTTTTTGTGCTCCAGCAACAGGTGTAGTCGCACCATTTCCTTAGCATCTGCGTGCACTATCATCAATGCTTCCACTTTCTCGTACCTTAACACAAGCCTTACATATTTTGTATTTGCTAAGTCTCTTGAAACCAAGTTTATTTTTAATAAAGTTTACTCCACTGTAATGTAACAGAAAAAAAACACAAAAGTGTATGGATGACAATCAAATTCAATCCAGAAAAATGTTGCAATGCTTGTTCTCAGTTCTAGAGATCACAGAAATGTCCACAGACCACATAACACTGTATGGTTGAGAAATTTAAGCCTACAGAATTTTTAAAAGCTTTTGTTCACTTTTAGAGATTACAGAAATATTCACAAAGTTACACTGTATGTCTGAGAAATGGAAGCCTACAATTTAAAAAAAAAAAGCTTTTTAGCAGTTTTACAGATCACAGAAATGTTCTCAGACCACGTAAAACTATGTATGAGAAATGAAAGCCTACAACATTTTTAAAAGCTTGTGCTCACTTTTAGAGATCACAGAAATTTACTCCACACTATGGAATAGTGTACGACTGAGTAATGTAGACCAGGAAAATGTTTCAACGATTTTTGGGTGTGTTATATATATCACAAAAAAAGGACCTCAAAGCACATAATACTTGATGGATCAAAATATATTTAGCTTTTCCAGCATCCCCCCAAAAACTGCAGCTCTATATTAGCCAGTGGACTACACAGGCTTAATCCCTGTATAAAGACTGGATTCTGTCACTCTCCCTGCTTCTGGGACTTTCTTTCCCTTCTTAGTTTAAATGCAGATAGCATATGCAGCAATCGATTAGGCCTTAGAAGGACTGTTACTATAATGGCTCAGCACCAGTATCAACACTACAGGCCTCTGATTTGTTATACTGTGCACACACAGTCTTAGGCCGGGTCACACTTATGAGTGTGATGTGAAAAACTCACGTGAGTCTCTTGCATCAATTCCCGATGCTGCCACCGACACTCAGGACCGGAGCGTTCAGTGGTATAGAAATACACTCCAGTCCCGAGTGCCGGCGGCAGTGCCGGGTATTGATGCGAGAGACTCTCGCGAGTTTCTTGCATTACACTCGCAAGTGTGATCCGGCCTTAAACAAGCACTCTATCGCTCCAATACCAAGTGTCTCAGAGCTGTGCAATGGCGTCAGTGTGCCGAATCGGGGCGACGCCTGTCCTTTTATAATCTTTGATGATGTCAGGTGGCCAGCCAATCACAGTAATGCCACAACCAATATGGCTATGGCATTACAATAATTCACATGCAATCCCCACATGCTTATTGGCGAGTAACAGGTGCAAAAGATGCGCGGTGAGGATTTGAGTTTGAAATCTACCACCCCCCATTACTCGCCGAGTAACAAGTACATCCGAGCACCGTGATACTCGAGTGATAACTGAATATCACCAAGCACGTTCACTCATCCCTAGCTATCACCAGAAAATGGCCTAGTGTGTAATTTAAGTTTTGTATTACAAATATTTTTTTGTTTTAGCAATGCTTTTTCTTTCCATATGAATCTTCATTAAAAAAAAAAAAGCCAAATTATGAATCCTGCTGCAATTTTCACATTGGCCACTGAGGCTTTTTTAGACCCACATTTCTTGTCCTTTCAGGAAGAGTTTTCAGCAGTTTCCTTATTGTCAGAGGCAGGATTACAATGACAGGTACACATCTAATAACACCGAATCCACCAATCATAATAGACGAAATCACAGCTGATCTCGTTCCCTTCACAATGACTTTCGCACACACTCATTAGATGCTTCAATACAAAAGATGGGGGTCAGAGTTTGTCTATTCTGGCTAATGTATATGAGGATTTTTTTAAACAGGAAGTTACAGTCTAAAAAAAAAAAACTAGTGGCGAGTGTAAGAATTGCAAGATTAATTTTTTTTTGTTAATACAGATACAAATACTTTTAATACAAAATTTTTATTTGAACAATAGGTAATTTTCAGGTTATAGCTTCCCCATCCTGCCTCCATCCTGTAGTAATGTCCGCCATCCAGTAATAATATCCCCATCCTGCCTCCATCCTGTAATAATGTCCCCCATCCAGTGTTAATGTCCCCATCCTGCCTCCATTTGTAGTAATGTCCTCCATCCAGTAATAATATCCCCATCCTGCCTCCATCCTGTAATAATGTTCCCCATCCAGTGTTAATGTCCCCATCCTGCCTCCATCCTGTAGTAATGTCCGCCATCCAGTATTAATGTCCCAATCCTGCCTCTATCCTGTAGTAATGTCCGCCATCCAGTATTAATGTCCCCATCCTGCCTCCTTCCTGTAGTAATGTCCGCCATCCAGTATTAATGTCTCCAATTGCCTCCATCCTGTAATAATGTCCCCCATCCAGTATTAATGTCCCCATCATGCCTCCATCCTATAGTAATGTCCCCATCCAGTATTAATGTCCCCATCCTGCACCCTTCCTATTATAATGTACCCCATCCAGTGTTAATGTCTCCATCCTGCCTCCATCCTGTAATAATGTCTGCCATCCAGTATTAATGTCCCCATCCTGCCTCCATCCTGTAGTAATGTCCCCATCCAGTATTAATGTTCCCATCCTGCACCCTTCCAATTATAATGTCCCCATCCACTGTTAATGTCTCCATCCTGCCTCCATCCTGTAATAATGTCCCCCATCCAGTATTAATGCCCCCATCCTGCCTCCATCCTGTAGTAATGTCCCCCATTCAGTATTAATGTCCCCATCCTGCACCCTTCCTATTATAATGTCCCCCATCCAGTATTAATGTCTCCATCATGTTATAATGTACCCCATCCAGTGTTAATGTCCTCATCCTGCACCCTTCCTGTTATAATGTACCCCATCCAGTGTTATGTCCCCATCCTGCCTCATCCTGTAATAATGTCCCCCATCCAGTGTTAATGTCCCCATCCTGTAATAATGTCCCCCATCCAGTATTAATGTCCCCATCCTGCCTGCATCCTGTAATAATGTCCCCCATCCAGTGTTAATGTCCCCATCCTGCCTCCATCTTGTAATAATGTCCCCCATCTAGCATTAATGTCCCCATCCTGCTTCCATCCTGTAGTAATGTCCCCATCCAGTATTAATGTCCCCATCCTGCACCCTTACTATCATAATGTCCCCCATCCAGTATTAATGTCTCCATCCTGCCTCCATCCTGTAATAATGTCTCCCATCCAGCATTAATGTCCCCATCCTGCATCCATCCTGTAGTAATGTCCCCATCCAGTATTAATGTCCCCATCCTGCACCCTTCCTATCATAATGTCCCCCATCCAGTATTAATGTCCCCATCCTGCCTCCATCCTGTAGTAATGTCCCCATCCAGTATTAATGTCCCCATCCTGCACCCTTCCTATCATAATGACCCCCATCCAGCATTAATGTCCCCATCCTGCCCCATCCTGTTATAATGTACCCCATCCAGTGTTAATGTCCCCATCCTGCACCCTTCCTGTTATAATGTACCCCATCCAGTGTTAATGTCCCCATCCTGCCTCCGTCCTGTAATAATGTCCCCCATCCTCTTCTCCCACACATTTAAAGAAACAAATTATTCCTCTTACCTTCCCTTGCTCTCACGGTGAGCAACATCCTCTTGATCCTTCATAGCAAGTGCATGAGGGTGGGCAGAAGGCGCATAGCAGTAACATCACACATCACTGTTATGGTCACACCGAAGTCGTCCGTCGGCCTCCGAGGATGCACATTCAGCTGAAAACAGCTCTGGCTTCTGGGAGCCCCCGGACTAAATGGGCCCTGTCGCAAACATTACTAATATACAGTATGTTCAAGGCATGAATGACGTGTGCGCTCCATGCATCTAATATATACACGAGCTGGGGAATGCGGGGAAAAATGGGCACTTACACAGTGGGAGTAACAGGATCCCTGGATGCCAAACAGTTCAAATTTGTGGTGGGGCAGAAAGCCAAATCCTCCCTGCCGTACACCTCTCCATATACCAGGCTGCAGGTTGCCTCTGGCCTGTGGTTTCAGGCAGGTGAAACAATACATCAGTATACAGGTGAAACCTGCGCGATTAGCTCACCAGTAACTTCATCACACCCCTGCATAAACTGCATAGAGGAGGGATCAGTTGATTTTTTTTCTGGGGCATCATGACAATTTAATTGGTTTTTAAGTAGCATTATTATTTTTTAGGGGCACCCATATAAATGGGGCAATAAAACCTTCAAGGCATCAAATTATTATTATTATTATTTATTGTTACAGCGCCATTTATTCCATGGCGCTTTACATGTAAGAAGGGGTATACATAATAAAAACAAGTACAATAATCTTGAACAATACAAGTCATAACTGGTACAGGAGGAGAGAGGACCCTGCCCACGATGGCTCACAATCTACAAGGGATGGGTGAGAATACAGTAGGCGAGGATAGAGCTGGTCATGCAGTGGTTTGGTCGATCTGTGGTTACTGCAGGTTGTAGGCTTGTCGGAAGAGGTGGGTCTTCAGGTTCTTTTTGAAGGTTTCGATGGTAGGTGAGAGTCTGATGTGTTGTGGTAGAGGGTTCCAGGGTAGGGGTGATACGCGAGAGAAATCTTGTATGCGATTGTGGGAAGAGGAGATAAGAGGGGAGTAGAGAAGGAGATCTTGTGAGGATCGGAGGTTGCGTGCAGGAAAGTACCGGGAGACGAGGTCACAGATGTATGGAGGAGACAGGTTGTGGATGGCTTTGTATGTCATGGTTAGGGTTTTGGAGTCTCTGGGCAATGGGGAGCCAGTGAAGGGATTGACAGAGGGGAGAAGCTTGGGAATAGCGGGGGGACAGGTGGATTAGTTGGGCAGCAGAGTTTAGAATAGATTGGAGGGGTGCGAGAATGTTCGAGGAGAGGCCACAGAGCAGGAGGTTGCAGTAGTCAAGGCGAGAGATGATGAGGGTGTCACCACCTCGCAGTCCGGGGCGCCTTCTTTCTCTTCCCCGCCTGCTCTTACCTCTTCTGATCCTGTCCTTAGCCAGCAGGGTCACGCTCCGGTGGTCCGCTGGCGCTCCGGGGTCCGTCTCTGCAGACATGCTGCCCGGGTCCTTGCTCCCATGTCTGCTGCACTTCCTCCTTTCTCTCCCTCTCCTAGGGAGTGCATAGGGGGCAGTCAGGTGAGCTCTCTGGCTTTTTAAAGGGTCAGCCCCTCCCTAATCACTGCCCCTCCTCCCGGCCTATCACCTGGAGGCTGGAGGTATTTAAGGATCTCAGTCACTCCTGGACGCCGCCTGGGCAACTTCTATTATCCTGAAGTCTCTGCTCCAGGTCTGGTCTAGCTAGGTTTACCAGTCCAATTTGCCTGCCTTACTCTGTTTACCTTTTTCCCTAGGATCGTGTCTGGTCTTCTCAGCATCCTGAGTCCTGTATCCAGTGCGGTTCCCTGCAGTCTTCAGCCTGCTTCCAAGTTACACATTCTTCCCCGTTTTTGTCCGTTCATTTCTTCTCAACCTCCTAGGTCGGTTTAACACAGGTTTCTGTCTCATCGGACCCTCTTTTGGAGGTCAAGGGGAAATCCCTGTATTGGGGTCACTCCAAGCCTTGGACTCCTTAGAGGCACCCTGGTGTTTTGGTCCTGTGGCCTTCCTTTGGGGTGTCTCTCCTAGTATATTTGTATTTCTTACAATAAAGCTTTTTACCTGCTTCCCTGGTCTGGCTCTCCCTTCCTGGTATCAGCAACTGCAGTATTTGCGGTCCAGTGGGTCTACCCGATTGATCCTTCGGTAGGGCGTGACAGAGGGCATGGATGTTGTGAGTTCTGTGGCCAGGCTCCCTCCTGTGGTCGTGAGTGGTACTTCGGCTGGTTCTGTCTGTGGGCTTCCTTTGGTGGATGAGAGTGGTACTGCGGCTTCTGAGTTTCCTTCCTCAGGTGATGAGGTTAAGTCGTTAGGTGCTGCTCTATTTAACTCCACCTAGTGCTTTGATCCTGGCCTCCAGTCAATGTTCTAGTATTGGTCTTGCTTTCTCCTGGATCGTTCCTGTGGCCTGTCTATCCTGCATAAGCTAAGTTTTGCTTGTGTTATTTTTGTTTGCTATTTTTTCTGTCCAGCTTGCTAAATTGGTTTTTCTTGCTTGCTGGAAGCTCTGGGACGCAGAGGGAGCACCTCCGTACCGTTAGTCGGTGCGGAGGGTCTTTTTGCTCCCTCTGCTTGTAGGGTTTTGTGTTGTTTGTAGGGTTTTGTGTTGTTTGTAGGGTTTTGTGTTGACCGCAAAGCAATCTTTCCTATCTTCGGTCTGTTCAGTAAGTTGGGCCTCACTTTGCTAAATCTATTTCATCTCTGCGTTTGTATTTTCATCTCAACTCACAGTCATTATATGTGGGGGGCTGCCTTTTCCTTTGGGGTATTTCTCTGAGGCAAGCTAGGCTTATTTTTCTTTCTTAGGGCTAGCTAGTTTCTCAGGCTGTGCTCGAGGCGCATAGGACTGGTCAGGAGCGCTCCACGGCTACCTCTAGTGTGGTTGGATAGGATTAGGGATTGCGGTCAGCAGAGTTCCACGTCTCAGAGCTCGTCCTATGTTTTTGGTAATTGTCAGGTCACTTTGTGTGCTCTGAACTTCAAGGTCCATTGTGGTTCTGAATTACCTGTTCATAACACATGGACTAGGGTTTTTCAGATTCTTGGTTGAGGAATGAACGGATTTGTGAAATATTTTTGAGTTGAATTTGGCAGGAAGTGGAAAGGGTTTGGATATGTGGTTTGAAGGAGAGATCAGCGTCAAGGATTAACCCGAGGCAGCGAGCTTGTGGGACTGGGGAGAGTGGGCAGCCATTTACTGTGAAGGATAGGTTTGTTGGGGGGTCACGTGAGATGGGGGAAAGATGATGAATTCTGTTTTGTCCATGTTAAGTTTCAGAAATCTAGCGGAGAAGAAGGATGAAATAGTGGACAGACATTGAGGGATTCTGGTTAGTAGGGAGGTGATATCTGGTCCAGAGATGTAGATCTGTGTGTCATCAGCATAGAGATGATACTGAAAGCCATGAGATTCTATGAGCTCTCCCAGGCCAAAGGTGTAATTGGAGAAGACCAGGGGCCCTAGGACTGAACCTTGTGGGACTCCGACAGATAGGGGGCGAGGTGAGGAGGTGGTGTGTGAGTGGGAGACGCTGAATGTCCGGTCTGTAAGGTATGATGAGATCCAGGATAGGGCCAAGTCTGTGATGCCAAGGGATAAGAGGATCTGTAATAATAGGGAATGGTCCACTGTGTCAAAGGCAGCCAACAGGTCCAGGAGGAGGAGGACAGAGTAGTGTCGCTTGCTCTTGGCGGCTAAGAGGTCATTAGTGACCTTAGGGCAGTTTCAGTGGAGCGGTGTGACTGGAAGCCAGATTGTAAGCGGTCGAGGAGGGAGCAAGAAGAGAGATGGTTGGACAGTTCAAGGTAGACGTGTTGTTCCAGTAGCTTGGAGGCATAGGGGAGAAGTGATATAGGGCGATAGCTAGATACAGAGGATGGGTCAAGAGAGGGCTTTTTGAGGATAGGTATCACGCCGTGAACCTGCACCTGTCCCTGCCACTAAAAGGGACCCTGACTCTCCCTTATCTCGGGGGTACCTATGAAGGTTAGGAGGCCCGAGCCACCAGCGTATCCCTGTCTCCTGTGCAGACCCTATAAGTGACCTCCTCTCCCCCCAAAGAGAGGTGTACTGCACCAGAGTAAAAATATAACCAAAACAAGAAAGGAAAAGGCAAACACCACTTAGCTTAATGCTGCAAGGCACAGCACAGCAGGCAGAAACACCAGATGAAACGGACACAGCAGTAGAACAACAGCTCTCAGCTAGCTCCTACTCCTGGCTTGGTCGCTGAAGAATGAACTAACACCGACAGTCAGCTGATGAACCAGGTGACCTTTTAAAGGATGGAGGGAGTGGTCACCACAAACATCAGCTGAGCCAGAAGCAATGCAATAACACGAGCGGCCACCAGAGGGGGAAAAACTGCATTAACCCCTGCTGACCAAAAAAGGAAAATAGGTATTAAACTGAAGAAAACCAGATCTGCCACAAATCCAAAATTGGACTGTGACAATAGGTGTGATGAAGGCATGTTTAAAGCTTGAGGGGAAAACACCAGTTGTTAGTGATAGGTTGAAGAGATGGGTTAGGGTTGGAATGAAGACTGGTGAGGTTTGGGCTGAAGTGGGATGGGATTGGGTCAAGTGCACAGGTGATGAGATGTGATCTTGAGAGTAGAGTGGAGAGTCAATCTTCTGTAATGGTGGTTTTGGAGGTGGAGGGCTGGGAAGTCGGGAGGAAGGGCTCTGGGGGTTGTTGACCAAAACTGTTTCTGATGTTATCAATCTTCTGCCTAAAAAATGAGGCAAACTCTTCAGCTGAGATGAGTGGGGAGGGAGGAGGTGCTGGGGGATGGAGGAGAGAATTGAAGGTGTTGAAGGGTTGTGAGACAGGGAGGATATGAGAGATGAGAAGGTTTGTTTAGCTGTGGCGAGTGTGGTCTTGAAAGTAGTGAGGGACTGTTTGAATGCGATGAAGTGCTCGTTGGAGTGGGATCTTTTCCATCTGCGCTCAGCAGCCCTGGAAGCTCGCCAAAGTTCTTTGGTCAGGCTGGTGTGCCAGGGCTGTCTGTTGATTTTGTGAGCTTTGGTATGTGTAAGTGGGGCAGCAGATTCCAAAGCTTCAGCTATTGTGCTGTTATATAGAGCGGCAGCGTCATCCGCATTGTGTAAGGAACTTATATTTGTGAGAGGGAGGAGGAATTCAGAGAATGAGTGTAGGTCAAGGTGTTTAAGATTTCTGCGAGGGTGTGAAAGTTTGTGGGGTGGGGATTGTAGACATGGAGTGGAGAGGGAAGAGAATGTGAGAAGGTTGTGGTCAGAGAGGGGAAGAGGTGAGTTAGAGAGGTTAGATAGGGAGCAGAGGTGGGTAAAGATGAGGTCCAGTGTGTGGCCATCTTTGTGGGTGGCTGTAGAAGACCATTGAGTGAGGCCGAAGGAGTGAGAGATAGAAGTTTAGTGGCAGCTGAGAGGGAAGTGTCAGTGGGGATGTTGAAGTCACCCATGATGATAGTAGGGATGTCCGCGGAAAGGAAATGAAGTAGCCAGGTGGTGAAGTGGTCAAAGAAGGTGGCGGCTGGCCCTGGGGGCCAGTAGATGACAGCCATTTGGAGGTTGGAGGGGGAGTAGATGCGCACAGAGTGCACCTCAAAGGAAGGGAAGGTTACAGAGGGTTGCAGTGGGATTGGGGTGAAGGAGCAGGTATCTGACAGGAGAAAACCAACTCCTCTGCAATGTTTGCTGCTGGGGCGGGGTGTGTGAGAAAGGTGGAAGCCACCGTATGAAAGTCCAGCAGGAGAGGCTGTGTCAGAAGGGGTGAGCCAGGTTTCGGTGATGGCGAGGAAGGAAAGTTTGGCAGTAACAAAAAGATAATGAATGTAGGAAAGCTTATTGCAGAGAGAGCGAGCGTTCCACAGAGCTCCTGTTAGTGGGACTGGGGAAGCGGGGGCTGGGTGAATGGGTATAAGGTTAGAGAGGTTACGGAAGGTTGTGATAGAGTGTGCATAGGAGGTAGAATTGACTGTGGGAATGTGGTGAGGAGGACCAGGATTTGGAGAGATGTCACCAGCAGTGAGAAGGAGCAGAGAAAGTGTTATCAGGTGGGAGCAGGTTTGGGCATGAGGGGGCTGTCTGTGTTTGGAGACAGAGGATTGTATGTTAAGGAACAGTTTTGAGGAGGAGGTGAGGTGGATGGGGAGGATTGAAGAAGAGATGAACAGTTCCTTACTTGGTGTAGGGATCAGGGGAATTAGCAGAAAGTGAAGGATTATAGAGGTGAAAGTGAAAACAAACAGAAACATTGTTTACAGTGACTGACCAGTTACCTTCAGTTCCCTTCTGGTTCAATTCTGGTTTTAATTCTACATGATCTTCACACTTCTAGGACACACTTATAGGAATCACACTGCAGACTGAAGTCTATGCAGACTTGTACTATGCAGTATATGTACAACTAAGTGCATTCAGGTGTGAAGCAGAGAGGAGTGGTCTCTGTTCATCTTGGTCAAAGAATGAAGAGTGGACTAGATGCATACAATCAAGCCAGAGTAAACAAGGTCATAAATAACACTAGGGTATAGCTGGGGTTAGTTAAAAGACATCCCATGTGAATGCTAGGTGCATAGGCAAGTCTATGTGCAAAGCTGGTCGATGTACTATGTGCTCTTCATAGACAGACAGCAGGAGAGTTACAGGGACATAGTTACTGTTTAGGGGGCAATAATACATTGGAAGGGTCACAATGGTGGACTTTATTAATACATGGGTCACATTACTGTTGTGGAGTACTAAGAAGATAACTATCACTTTGATGGACATAAAACACAACACTTTTACAAAACGTCACAGTCCGGAGGCGTGGAAGACGCCACAGCGGTGGAGCATGGGAGCTTATACTCTACAGGAGAGAGAGAGAGGACCCCACTGACCATAAGAGCTTACACTCTACAGGAGAGAGAGAGAACCCTGCTGACCATAAGAGCCTACACTCTACAGGAGAGAGAGAAGACCCTATTAACCATAAGAGCTTACACTCTACAGGAGAGAGAGGACCCCGCTGACCATAAGAACTTACACTCAACAGGAGAGAGAGAGAGAGAACCCTGCTGACCATAAGAGCTTACACTCTACAGGAGAGAGAGAAGACCCTATTGACCATAAGAGCTTACACTCTACAGGAGAGAGAGGACCCCGCTGACCATAAGAGCTTACACTCTACAGGAGAGAGAGGACCCCGCTGACCATAAGAACTTACACTCAACAGGAGAGAGAGAGAAAGAACCCTGCTGACCATAAGAGCTTACACTCTACAGGAGAGAGAGAAGACCCTATTGACCATAAGAGCTTACACTCTACAGGAGAGAGAGGACCCCGCTGACCACAAGAGCTTACACTCTACAGGAGAGAGAGAGAACCCTCCTGACCATAAGAGCTTACACTCTACAGGAGAGAGAGAGAGAAGACCCCATTGACCATAAGAGCTTACACTCTACAGGAGAGAGAGGACCCCGCTGACCATAAGAGCTTGCACTCTACAGGAGAGAGAACCCCACTGACTATAAGAGGTTACACTCTACAGGAGAGAGAGAGGACCCCACTGACCATAAGAGCTTACACTCTACAGGAGAGAGAGGACCCCACTGATCATAAGAGCTTACACTCTACAGGAGAGAGAAGACCACGTTGACCATAAGAGCTTACAATATACAAGAGAGAGAGAGAGGACCCAGCTGACCATAAGAGCTTACACTCTATAGGAGAGAGAGGACTACATTGACCATAAGAGCTTACACTCTACAGGAGAGAGAGAGAGAGGACCCCACTGACAAATAAAGCTTATGCTTTACAGGAGAAAGAGGACCCCATTGACGATAAGATCTTACACTCTGCAGGAGAGAGAGAGGATCCCACTAACCATAAGAGCTTACACTCTACAGGAGAGAGACCACGCTGACCATAAGAGTTTACAATATACAAGAGAGAGAGAGGACCCAGCTGACCATAAGAGCTTACACTCTATAGGAGAGAGAGGACTCCATTGACCATAAGAGCTTACACTCTACAGGAGAGAGAGAGAGAGGACCCCACTGACAAATAAAGCTTATGCTTTACAGGAGAGAGAGGACCCCATTGACGATAAGATCTTACACTCTGCAGGAGAGAGAGAGGATCCCACTAACCATAAGAGCTTACACTCTACAGGAGAGAGATGACCCCATTGACCATAAGAGCTTACACTCTACAGGAGAGAGATGACCACACTGACCATAAGAGCTTACACTCTACAGGAGAGAGAGGACCCCACTGACCATAAGAGCTTACACTCTACGGAGAGAGAGAACCCTGCTGACCATAAGAGCTTACACTCTACAGAAGAGAGAGGACTCTGCTGACCATAAGAGCTTACACTCTACAGAAGAGAGAGGACTCCGCTGACCATAAGAACTTACACTCTACAGGAGAGAGAGGACTCCATTGACCATAAGAGCTTACACTCTACAGGAGAGAGAGAGAGAGGACCCCGCTGACCATAAGAACTTACACTCTACAGGAGAGAGAGGACTCCATTGACCATAAGAGCTTACACTCTACAGGAGAGAGAGAGAGGACCCCACTGACAAATAAAGCTTATACTTTACAGGAGAGAGAGGACCCCATTGACCATAAGATCTTACACTCTGCAGGAGAGAGAGAGGACCCCACTAACCATAAGAGCTTACACTCTACAGGAGAGAGATGACTCCACTAACCATAAGAGCTTACACTCTACAGGAGAGAGAGAGAACCCTCCTGACCATAAGAGCTTACACCACTCTACAGGAGAAAGAGAAGACCCTATTGACCATAAGAGCTTACACTCTACAGGAGAGAGAGGACCCCGCTGACCATAAGAGCTTACACTCTACAGGAGAGAGAGAGAACCCTCCTGACCATAAGAGCTTACACTCTACAGGAGAGAGAGAAGACCCCATTGACCATAAGAGCTTACACTCTACAGGAGGGAGAGGACCCCGCTGACCATAAGAGCTTGCACTCTACAGGAGAGAGAGAGGACCCCACTGACTATAAGATGTTACACTCTACAGGAGAGAGAGAGGACCCCACTGACCATAAGAGCTTACACTCTACAGGAGAGAGAGGACCCCACTGATCATAAGAGCTTACACTCTACAGGAGAGAGACCACGCTGACCATAAGAGTTTACAATATACAAGAGAGAGAGAGGACCCAGCTGACCATAAGAGCTTACACTCTATAGGAGAGAGAGGACTCCATTGAACATAAGAGCTTACACTCTACAGGAGAGAGAGAGAGGACCCCACTGACAAATAAAGCTTATACTTTACAGGAGAGAGAGAGAGGACCCCATTGACCATAAGATCTTACACTCTGCAGGAGAGAGAGAAGACCCCACTGACCATAAGATCTTACTCTCTACAGGAGAGAGATGACTCCACTAACCATAAGAGCTTACACTCTACAGGAGAGAGATGACCCCATTGACCATAAGAGCTTACACTCTACAGGAGAGAGAGGACCCCACTGACCATAAGAGCTTACACTCTACAGGAGAGGACCCCACTGACCATAAGAGCTTACACTCTACAGGAGAGAGAGAGAGAACCCTCCTGACCATAAGAGCTTACACTCTACAGGAGAGAGAGAAGACCCCATTGACCATAAGAGCTTACACTCTACAGGAGGGAGAGGACCCCGCTGACCATAAGAGCTTACACTCTACAGGAGAGAGAGGACCACACTGACCATAAGAGCTTACACTCTACAGGAGAGAGAGGACCCCACTGATCATAAGAGCTTACACTCTACAGGAGAGAGAAGACCACGCTGACCATAAGAGCTTACACTCTACAAGAGAGAGAGAACCCCACTGACCATAAGAGCTTACACTCTACAGGAGAGAGACCACGCTGACCATAAGAGTTTACAATATACAAGAGAGAGAGAGAACCCCACTGACCATAAGAGCTTACACTCTATAGGAGAGAGGGGACTCCATTGACCATAAGAGCTTACACTCTACAGGAGAGAGAGAGAGGACCCCACTGACAAATAAAGCTTATACTTTACAGGAGAGAGAGAGAGGACCCCATTGACCATAAGATCTTACACTCTGCAGGAGAGAGGACCCCACTAACCATAAGAGCTTACACTCTACAGGAGAGAGATGACCCCACTAACCATAAGAGCTTACACTCTACAGGAGAGAGATGACCCCATTGACCATAAGAGCTTACACTCTACAGGAGAGAGAGGACCCCACTGACCATAAGAGCTTACACTCTACAGGAGAGAGAGGACCCCACTGACCATAAGAGCTTACACTCTACAGGAGAGAGAGGACCCCGCTGACCATAAGAGCTTACACTCTACAGGAGAGAGTGGACCCCGCTGACCATAAGAGCTTACACTCTACAGGAGAGAGAGGATCCCACTGACCATAAGAGCTTACACTCTACAGGAGAGAGAGGATCCCACTGACCATAAGAGCTTACACTCTACAGGAGAGAGAGGATCCCACTGACCATAAGAGCTTACACTCTACAGGAGAGAGAGGATCCCACTGACCATAAGAGCTTACACTCTACAGGAGAGAGAGAGGACCCCACTGACCATAAGAGCTTACACTCTACAGGAGAGAGAGGACACCGCTGACCATAAGAGCTTACACTCTACAGGAGAGAGAGAGGACCCCACTGACCATAAGAGCTTACACTCTACAGGAGAGAGAGAGGACCCCACTGACCATAAGAGCTTACACTCTACAGGAGAGAGAGAGGATCCCACTGACCATAAGAGCTTACACTCTACAGGAGAGAGGACCCCACTGACCATAAGAGCCTACACTCTACAGGAGAGAGAGGATCCCACTGACCATAAGAGCTTACACTCTACAGGAGAGAGAGAGGATCCCACTGACCATAAGAGCTTACACTCTACAGGAGAGAGAGGATCCCACTGACCAGAAGAGCTTACACTCTACAGGAGAGAGAGGACCCCACTGACCATAAGAGCTTACACTCTACAGGAGAGAGAGAGGATCCCACTGACCATAAGAGCTTACACTCTACAGGAGAGAGGACCCCGCTGACTATAAGAGCTTACACTCTACAGGAGAGAGAGAGGACCCCGCTGATGATAGCAGCCGTACAGCAATACAAAATTACATTATCCCACTATCTGAAGCTTCAGTAATGTGGGAAATGATGGCGGGCAATTTTTTATTTTTTTCTTGCAAATTGCAAATCGAATCTCAAAATGTTTTGAAATTCACGTGTAACCACAAATTTCAGGAAACTCGACTCAAGCTCAATCCTCCGCTAATCAATCAGCTCACCTCTAGGCAGCATACTGTACCCCCGATGCTGAACTCCAGTAACGCCTCGCAGTGTGTGCTGCATGCGCCTAATATGTGAGTAATACACAAGCAACATATCAGCAGATTGTGTTTTGAAGGTGAAGAAGGGAGGTCATGCAAAATAGCGATTAAATTTACATTTTTCTTTTGTTCATTCACTTTGCATTTTGATAATTGATAAAAGGAAATAATTATTAACACTTTTATTTTTTAAAGCATTATTTTACATTATGGCATTTTTGCCACACCTGCCGAAAACTTTTGCACAGTGTAATATATATCTTGTTAAACAAGAGCGGAGTTTCCCTCCCTCTAATCTACTAATGACATCAATACTTGAGCAAATACAGTGAATAAGGCAGAAATGTTCCTGGGGTGATGTTGAAACTATTTCCTGGTATTCTCATCACTTACTGAGAATAGAAACTTAAGGCTGAGATTCAGTTTCTGTGTGAGGACCGTGATTTCTGGCCCAAACTCAGCAGCCTCATGTGCATCTCTAAGTATGTGATTGAGACCGAGCAGAACGTGTAATTACAGAGCGGCTAATTACTTTAGAAGTCCCAGGTTGATATCCATTCTTTGTTTGTGTCTGTTTCCTGCCGGTTTGGTTTCCCAATTCCGTTTGTTATTTTTATTACTCAGCTGAGTATTGTTAGAGTCATATGAGGATTGTGAAATGTCTAAACTATCTCCAGCTGAGGAGGCGGAAGAAACAATGGAACGTTCCCAACAGTGTGGTTAAAGAATTGATAATGTTGTTCACAAATACGGTTCACTACTTTTCTTATATGACTTATACTATTACTAAGAAGCAAAATTTTTAGATTGCTTCAAATCATGTCCTTGTCATGGCCATACAGAATATCGGTGCGCTGTAGCGTACATCAGTACTCCACTATGGCCGAATCTCTGGTTTTCTGATTATGCCCATATACAGCACAATGCTCCAAAATGTCATACATTTACAGGGGCCCATCTGGTTTGGGATTTTGAGTTAAAAATTGATGGACATATACATTTTTCTGGGCCACAATATTTATTATTTCCTCGCTGAAAAAGAAATCGAAAAAGTCAAGTTCAGTGAAGCGTGTAGCATTAAATTGGATTCCTAAGCTGCCCATGAATTCCGGAATAAAAGGCATAATTTTTTGGGGGTGCAGTCCATATGTGATTGATTGCTGTAGGGGTTGCCTGGATCTTAGGGTGCCTTGATGGGGGCCCCTCCTCACTAAATGGAGGAGGATGAGAAATAGAGGAATGTGAGATCTTCCTTGTAGCAAGATCCTCTCAGATATCTCTGTCCTTTGTTGAACTGGGACACAAACCCATATGACAGGTGACTCGAACCTTTTTACATGGTCTCTATCACGACCCGGGCTCTATGTGTCACTGTGTCTCCTGGGTGTTAGGGCGAACAGGTGATGTATAATCCAGCTGTCCAGACGGTTTCTGCTATGTGTCTTAGAGTCCCACAAAAGCCTCGGTCTTCCGGCTACCGGTGTCTGTGCTCAGTCAGTGATGTAGCCCAGTCCCAGCTATTCTCCCCTGTTGTCTTTCTCTGGCACGTTAGCTAATAGATGCTCTTCCTCCTGTATCTCGCCATTTTTGAGCTACAGCACTTCAGGCTGTACGCCCCCTCACCCATCCTTCTGCCTCAGACAGCTCCAGTCTGTTGTCCGGTACCAACTTTCTAATCTTCCCAACTGCCTAGCAACTGCCTAGCAACTAACTCCTCCTCCCGATCAGAGAGATCAGCTCCCCTGAAGTCGAGTGTAGAGCTCCCCCTTCTGGCCTGGAGTCAGAACGGTGTTGTTTGTGGTTTGTGGTTACCTGAAAAAAGGAATAATCCATCGCTTCCAAGCGTGACATCACTCTCCCCATGAGGAAAGCAATGCCACTGGGGCATCACACTCCCTCCTGTTAAATCCAGTACTCTCGGACTGGGAAAAGAAAACAACAGTTACAGGTTATTAAAAGACATGCAAAATTTTTGTAAATGCTGAAAAACAGGTTAAACATATGTAAACTTGAGCTTCCCTTTATGGGAGGTAATTTCTTAAACATGACATAAAACAAGTGCAAACATTTTTTTTAAATGCACAACATTACATTTATAACACTTTTGTTTCTTGTTCTAGGGAAGGTCCTCAGGCCTGCATCCTCCTGGACTGGAGGTCAGCTGGGTCTTCTCTTTTGAGGGCACTTGCATGGACTGCACAATTTTGGTTATGGGCATAGCCCCGTATACTGTCCTACACCCTCTGTTTACATCCAAAGAATCTCATTTTTACTATTGCTACAGTGCGAGTGTCAAAAGTGTCTTTCAGTTTGGCTAATATTTGCTCAACTGTTCCTTTTTCAATATCCTGCCAGGACTTTACCTCTCTTTGTGCTGCACCAATCAATTGGCCAGTCAGGACGCTGACTTCATGTTGATCCAACAGGGAGTACACCAGAAATAAGATGCAGAGTCTTTCCTTGAAGTCACTTAATGTATGGGACTCTCCGGAATATTGGGGTAGCCAGGCCGCTCCAGGGATATATGGCATGGACAGAGGCATTATGAGCGCTATAGCCGTGGCGGGTCCTGCCGGCTTATTGGAGCTGCAGGCATTGCAGGACCTGGTGGCGGTATGGGGCCTCTGGCTGTGACCACTGCTGGGCCTGGTGATACTATGGGGCCTGCAGCTGTGACCGCCACCAATCCTCCTCCCGGGGCAGACATGGCTTTTCCCCCCTGCTAACCTTAAAGGGGCCGGCGTCTCTCTTCCGGAGGCTGTAGCGGTTTCTCCAGTGCACGGTCTACAGCAGTTCCTCTTGTCAGCGGTCGCACGCTTCTCCCTGCCCTCCGTCCAGGGCCTCCGTGCGACGTCTTCACTTACGGCTCTGCTGCATGGCGTATTCACTTGCGGTTCCTCTCGCAGCGCGGCACCCACTTCCTTTTCACACGCTCTCTTCAGGCTCCACCCACAATGGCACACCCCTCTTTATCCTGCGCTCCTCATGGCGCTCCTTCTGGTGGCTATTTTTAAAACAAAGTTCGCCCACCGTGTGGCGCAGTTATGCAGCAGTTATGATGTGACCCAGTTATGGCGATGTTTTAGAAGCTCATTAAAGTCTCTGGTATACAATCCAACAAAGTCTCTCTAGTTTCTCATTAAAGCACAGTCTCTTAGGCGCCCAAGACCCAGTTTGCTGGGTCGGTCCATCCTGTTCCTGATGCCAAGTTGAGTCGCCGGCCAGTGCCGTGGGGTACTCGGTACCGAGTCCGGTCCTTAAACTAATGTGTCACGGTGGCGGCGACCCGATCTGTGGCCCTGGGCGCTCATGTTAAAGGGAAGGTCTTTAAAGGGGTTTTTGAAATTACTCCATGTGTAGATGGAGCATGGTTAGTGGTGCAGTAAAGAACGAAGGACACAGATGTGCAGTCTTTTTACCTGGTTTATTGATGGTAGCAGGTAGCCACAGTCCAGTGCACCAGATCACAGATACAGGCAGGGTCCGGCAGGCTTGGAAGCGACTTCAGAGTCCAGCTTTATCAGGTGGAGTTAAAAGCCTTCCTTCTAGCGCTGTTTTGTTATAGTCCCTTGATGCCTATGGCTTTGTAGCAAGATCCTCTCAGTTATCTCTGTCCTTTCTTGAACTGGGACACAAACTCATATGACAGGTGACTCGAGCCTTTTTACAGGGTCTCTATCACGACCCGGGCTCTATGTGTCACTGTGTCTCCTGGGTGTTAGGGCGAACAGATGATGTATAATCCAGCTGTCCTGACGGTTTCTGCTATGTGTCATAGAGTCCCACAAAAGCCTCGGTCTTCCGGCAACCGGTGTATGTGCTCAATTAGGTATGTAGCCCAGTCCCAGCTATTCTCCCCTGTTGTCACTTTCCTGTGCTTCGCTCTCCGGCACGTTAGCTAAAAGCTGTTCTTCTGTATCTCGCCATCTAGGAGCTGCAGCACTTCAGTCTGTATGGCCCCTCACCCGTCCTTCTGCCTCAGACTGCTCCAGTCTGTTGTCCGGTACCAACTGTCTAATCTTCCCAAATGCCTAGCAACTAACTCCTCCTCCAGATCAGAGAGAGCAGCTCTCCTGAAATCGGGTGTAGAGCTCCCGCTCCTGGCCTGGAGTCAGAATGGTGTTGTTTGTGCTTTGTGGTTACCTGATAAAAGGAATCCTCCATTGCTTCCAAGCGTGACATTACTCTCCCCGTGAAGAAAGCAATGCCACTGTGACAGCCAGGACCCTGGGGCGTCACAGGTGTGTAAGTGGTGCTTTTACACTTGTATTGTGTGAGGCGTGTGTAAAGGCTACTATTTATTATAAAAAGCAGAGGAGAAAAAAGTAGAGAAAAAAAGAAAATTTTAAAAGAAACACAGAAGAAAAAAATGAAGAGAAAAATCAATGGAGGTAAAAAAAAAAAGTTTATGTAAAAAAATCTATTCCGTGTTCACTATGCTTTTTTTTTTGCAAAACAAAAACAGATTTCACTACCACTGCGACGTACACTAATGCGCCAGCTAAAAATGTACTATTCTTTTGTTTTATAAGAAAATCAGACGTCACTTACACTGCGACGTCCGCTATAGCTCAAAAATGAAAAAGTCATTCTACACCAACAAGCAAGGCTCTCGAATACCATAGAGACCTTAAAAAGGAACCAGAAGACCCAAATCTTCCAACAAGCGTACGTCACGTTTGGATTCCTGGACCTTCCTGGCAATGTACCTCTCATCTCATGTCATGTATTTTAATCTGAGCATCGGCTTTTGTTGTGCCATGTTGTTGCCAATTAGACAAATAAAGTGTTTTTTTATTTTCTCATGTACATGTTGTACTTAATTATTGTTTTTTTTATTATGTACACCCCTTTTCACATGTAAAGTGCCATGGAATAAATAATAATAATAATCATAGTGTTGTGGTCACAGGAAGAACACGAATGCTCAGCGCAGGACCGGTGCACACGGAAAAGGCGCAAGAAAAGTTGGCCAAAAATACAACTGGATTGGCGGGAGCTGAGGAACTGGAACATGGATTTGGGAGCTGCTGCTGTGATCACAGATCGGTCACACGAGCCACAGACGGCACAGGAGATCGCGGGAGGCAGATCGCACTGGCGACCCAATGCAAATTGTTGTTCTCAGATACACAGAGGATCTACACAACCGCTCTGCCCGCCAGCTCAGAGAAAAAAATGATCGCTATTTTAAATCCACCCTTTTGGCACCGATTGGTCAGTAACTATTCAGCCAATCAGCGCTAAAAGGCTTAATCAGCCGAGGTGACGTCGCGTTCACCCCATCCATTGTGACTGCTGTGATTGGTGCTCTCAGACAGCATGTGTCACATTGATTTATTTATTTTTATCACTTCGTTGTGATTGCCTGATCAGAATTGATCAGCCAATCACAGCAATTGCTGCACAAGGGATCGGTACAATGCCCCGGGCGACGTGCCGGGATGGTCTGCTGTCAGCGTGCGTTGGGGCAGGTGCACCAGGACACAAGTACCAGACCCCCCCTTTCACTAACATACCGTCTTTTGTGTAAGTACTTACCTTATGCATTTTTCACTAAACTATTTAGTACCAGTCATGACACTTAGTTGACTTGAATTATTCTGTAGATGGGGTTCTTTGTCCTATTTGGAATCTGTGGTGTTACTTTACATCTCTTTACATCTCCGTACATGTTACCGGTGCCACTTCTAGGAACATTCTGTTTGGGATATCTATGTCTTTTGTATTTAAATCTTTTTTAAGTATATTTAATAAATTGTTAGCTTTCATGAGACCTTTGTGCGACATCTAAGACACTGGTATGCATTTAGCAGTTCCTCAACACCTTCAACATATTCTGGAGATTTTTTGTTTTTCTGAGAAGCTTTTGCAAGATCTCAATTCCTTATCATTTAGAGTTCCTTCAAACCAATCTCTCATAAGTGTAAGGGGTTCATAAAAACGGTCTTGTGCCCCAAACACGTCCCGGTTAGGCTGGTTTCACATTTGCGTTTTTTTGGGCGCATTTTTGCGGTAAAAAACGCAAAACAAACGCATGGTGAAAAAACGCATGTAAACGCGTGCAAACGCTGCGTTTTTTTGACGCATGCGTTTTTGCATGTGGTGAAAAAAACGCGGCGTTTTGACGCGTTTACATGCGTTTTTTCACACGTTTGCATTTTTTAAACGCATGCTGAGAAATGTGTGACAGCTGCCAATCATCAAAATAAAGTAAAAAAACCCACTATAAACAGAAATAGTTAGGGTTAGGGTTAGGGGTAGGGTTAGGGGTAGGGATCATAACCCTAACCCTAAAGGGATCCTAACCCTAACCCTACCGCTAACCCTAACCCTAAAGGGATCCTAACCCTAACCCTACCCCTAACCCTAACCCTACCTCTAACCCTAAGGGATCCTAACCCTAACCCTACCCCTAACCCTAACCCTAACCCTAAAGGGATTAGGGTTAGGGGTAGGGTTAGGGTTAGGATCCCTTTATCACCTTTATGTTGGGGGGGTGGCATATCAGTGTGTTTTCTGGTTTTTTAATATAAAAACGCATGCGTTTTTAACGCAAAAAAACGCATGCACAAAAAAACGCATGCGTCCCCATTGACTCCAATGTATTTTTTGACCCCAAAAAAAACGCATGAAAACGCATGCGTTTTTTTTGGTCCAAAAAACGCCTCTCAAAAATACTACAAGTTGCATTTCTGAAAATGAACGCATGCAGTAAAAAAACGCATGCGTTGCAAAACACAACCAAATGCGTACAAACAAAAACGCATGCGTTTTCAATGTTAAATATAGGAAAAAAAAACGCATGCGTTTTTTTGAAAAAAAACGCTGCAGACAAAAACGCAAGTGTGAAACCACCCTTAACTGTATGTATATTGCTGCCTTGTAATGTCGTTAAACCGTGTATTTATGGTTGTATTTAATATTCCGTATCTAATGCTGCTATTTGGACATTATTGATAGGGAAAGTGCAGTACCTCAGTTATGACACTAGATGGGGTACATTAGGATATATAGTTATTTAGGAGGAGCCAACCGTGAATAAGATGGATGGTTTTCCCCTTTTACTAGGAGAAGGGCTACAGAGCCCGGACAGGGCAGATGACGCCGCAACATTGGGAAGTGGGAAGCCCAGCCATCCACGGCCGATGGGCCAGAAGCACAGCAGCATAGGAACGCAGGTCGCTCTAAAATGTGGCAGCTTACTACTTGGGCAGATGCCCTCATGTCTGTTATAAAACGGACAAGGGAACTCCTGAATGAAGTGAAGCTGAACAGGGAGGATGCTGCAGTACCGGTCGAGACGGTACGACCGAGGTATCAACTAAAGGACATAGGGAAGAGCACAAGGAAAGCGATATATGTGAACTGTGCAGAACTCTGTTGATGCTGTAACTGGTGGGGACGTGCTGTGATTGGAAACAAGTAAAGTTCTAAGTTTAAAGTAGGAATTGGACTGTCTCTTTATGTGAAGAAGTGTCTCTGCGTCTAAGGGAGGCCTCTGAGAACCAGGCAAGTGAGACAGTGTGACTCTATGTATATGATTCGGATGGCCAGGGTACGCTAAATCAGACACCTTGGCGGGCCATTACTACGGCCCTGGCTCCTGCTCACACAAGCTCTCTGATCTGAGGAGCAACAAATACCCCTTCCTTCAGTTTTGCTGGTGAAGTGCTTTAAAATTTCTGTGAAATGTACTGGAACCCTTGTGAATTTGTCTTTGCCATGGCTTTGACAAAGTTTTTAATCAATCCCAACTTTATATGTAGTGGAGGAAGAAAGATTTTTGTTGGAGCAACGAAATGATTGTGCAGAACATTGTCTCTACTTGGAGCATAGACGTTTCTCTGTCCCCAATCATGATGAACATAATGCTCTACTGTATTTCTACTGTCCCATAAACACAAGAAGCAACAATATTTGGTGAAACCTCCTTGCATTCCCATTAGCAGACCAATCCCTTTCCAATCTCCACAGATATTCCATTAATGATGCTTATATTGTATAGCATCCAAAACAACTGACAGATTTTCATAACTTTCCTTTAGATGACATGAGTGAGCAATAGGGATTGATGGTTTTATATTTCCATTGTGAAGCAACACTGCTTTCAAACTTCTCTGGGATGAGTCAATAAACACTCTCCGATCTGCAACAAAATGCTCTTGATTCAGTTCTTCAAAGAGGCAATTCACATTGTTACAGTACACCATTGGTCTGTCAACTATGAAAAATCGTGTTAAAGTGTTACTTCTGTTTTGGTAATAACACACTTTGACATCATCATGAAGAAGATTCTTCTGTTTCAACCTAGACGTAAGAAGTTCAGCTTTATCTTTTTACAATGAAAGATCTCTGATGAGATCATTTAATTAATGTTGAGTAAAGCTTTCTGGCTGCTCGGCTGCTCCAACGGGTACATACTCATCTTGACTTGAGGTCTCAATGTCTTCGCCAGTAGCTTCAGCTCCATAGTCTTCATATTCCATATCATTTTCATCCAATCCAGACAACGGTGAACTGGCAAGATACCATCACGTGGAACTGGCCTAATCGCAGATTCAAGTTCAGGGTAATTAATCTTATGTTTGTTCTTTTTAGAAAAGCCCTTCAATTTGACAAAACAAAAGTAGCAGTCATCACTATGATTTTTGGGTTCTCTCCAAATCATGGGAACAGCTAATGGCATAGCCACTTTCTCATATTCAAAGAGTCACGAAGAACATTTGAACAACTTGAGCATATCACATGAGGGGCCCAGCTTTTGTCCTGATCACCAAGTGGACACAAAGTGCATCTGGTACATCTTTTTAATATCATGAGTGATATTAGCCTTTTGGTGTAAAAGACCCACACACATAGAATCTGTTCGGATGATTGATACACTGTCGGGGCATTTTTCTCCTTTAAATCAGATCAAACAGTAGAGTAAGTTCAGTTCAATGGTGGTGACAAACTAATAAAAACAATGCGATGAGCCGTCCGACTATATATAGATATTTCCCCAGAGATGACAGAGGCAGCTTGTATTTAGAACTGATCTTACGGGAGGTGATCTGGTAGATAACTATATACAGTTGTGAGGTAAACGGGTCAGCCTATTCCTTACAGATGAACATTTGCAGACAGACAGTTTCCCAGTGTGATATTGGCTGCTTTCAGGTTCTCCCTTTGGAGACCCTCACTCGGTTACACCTCAGTGGCTGCGATGTTTTCTTCCTTCTGAGGTGACTTGCCCTCCCAGAAATGCAGTGAAAATCCTCTCACAATGGTGGCTGTCCTCTGCCTTCCCTTCTATCTCCCTGTGGCAGGGCTCAGATCCCTGTAGAGGCCTGTCTCCTGTCAGTGTCTCACATGCCATTCCTTGCTGCTATCACCATCCTTTTCTGACTGACTCAAATCTTACCGCCTCATAACAGTTAGCTCCTCCCCATAACATGTGACTTTCCGAGAAGCAGTCATTGCTTGACTGCACTGTCAATTGTTATGATCTGGTGGCCTTGGAGCAGCATAAGACGTACTCTGGAGAAGGTGGTCCCTGCATACCTACCAACTTTTGAAGCTGGGAAAGAGGGGCAAATTTTAGGCCACGCCTCTGACCACACCCATTCACTAGTCACACCCATATCCACGTCTCAACCACACCCATTTAGCACTGCTGATCACACTGTTCATAAAGAATAATTATAAACAAAAAAATATGGCCACAGTGCTCCATACTGTATAATGGCCACACATGATGCTCAATACTGTATAATGGCCACACATGATGCTCAATACTGTATAACGGCCACACAGTGCTCCATACTGTATAATGGCCACACATCATGCTCAATACTGTATAATGGCCACACATGATGCTCAATACTGTATAACGGCCACACAGTGCTCCATACTGTATAATGGCCACACATGATGTTCCATACTGTATAATGGCCACACAGTGCTCCATACTGTATAATGACCGCACATGATGCTCCATACTGTATAATGGCCACACATGATGCTCAATACTGTATAATGGCCACACATGATGCTCCATACTGTATAATGGCCGCACATGATGCTCAATACTGTATAATGGCCACACATGATGCTCAATACTGTATAATGGCCACACAGTGCTCCATACTGTATAATGGCCACACATGATGCTCAATACTGTATAATGGCCACACATGATGCTCAATACTGTATAATGGCCACACATGATGCTCCATACTGTATAATGGCCGCACATGATGCTCAATACTGTATAATGGCCGCACATGATGCTCAATACTGTATAATGGCCACACATGATGCTCAATACTGTATAATGGCCACACAGTGCTCCATACTGTATAATGACCGCACATGATGCTCCATACTGTATAATGGCCACACATGATGCTCAATACTGTATAATGGCCACACATGATGCTCCATACTGTATAATGGCCACACATGATGTTCCATACTGTATAATGGCCACACAGTGCTCCATACTGTATAATGGCCACACATGATGCTCCATACTGTATAATGGCCACACATGATGCTCAATACTGTATAACGGCCACACAGTGCTGCATACTGTATAATGGCCACACATGATGCTCCATACTGTATAATGGCCACACAGTGCTCCATACTGTATAATGACCGCACATGATGCTCCATACTGTATAATGGCCACACATGATGCTCAATACTGTATAATGGCCACACATGATGCTCCATACTGTATAATGGCCGCACATGATGCTCAATACTGCATAACGACCCCACAGGATGCTCAATACTGTATAACGGCCACACATAATGCTCCATACTGTATAATTGCCGCACATGATGCTCAATACTGTATAATGACCCCACATGATGCTCAATACTGTATAATGGCCCCACATGATGCTCCATACTGTATAACAGCCACACATGATGCTACATACTGTATAACGGTTTCCATACTGTATAATAGCCACACATGATGCTCCATACTGTATAACGGCCACACATGATGCTCCATACTGTATAATGGCCCCACATGATGCTCCATACTGTATAATGGCCCCACATGATGCTCCATACTGTATAATGGCCCCACATGATGCTCCATACTGTATAATGGCCCCACATGATGCTCCATACTGTATAATGGCCCCACATGATGCTCCATACTGTATAATGGCCCCACATGATGCTCCATACTGTATAATGATCGCACATGATGCTCCATACTGTATATTGGCCGCACATGATACTTCGTACCGTATAATGGCCACACATAGCTACTCCTACACACGTGGCTGCGCTCCGTACACTTTGCATACACGGCTCCGCTCCATACACACGGCTCCACTCCATACATCTCAAACACACACGGCTCCGTTCCGTTCACCTCGTACACATTCAGCTCCGCTCCATACACCTCATACACACACGGCTCCGCTCCATACATCTCGTACACACGGCACTACGTACACCTCATACACACACCGCTCCGCTCCATACACATTGCAGAAGCTACTCCACTCCGTATACCTTGCACACACACGGCTCTGCTGCGTACACCTCATACACATACGGCTCCTCTCCATACATCTCGTACACACACGGCTCCGCTCTATACACATTGCACACATTGCTCCGCTCCGTATACCTTGAACACACATGGCTCTGCTCCGCACACCTCGTACACACGTGGCTCTGCTCTGTACACCTCGTACACACGTGGCTCCACTCCATACACCTTTCACACACTGCTCTCATCCGAACACCTCTTACACGACTCCGCTCCGTACACCTCGTACACACGCGGCTGTGCTCCGTACACCTCGTACACACGACTCCGCTCCGTACACCTTTCACATGCTGCTCTGCTCTGTACACCTTGTACACATGCGGCTGTGCTCCGTACACCTCGTACACACGACTCCGCTCCGTACACCTTTCACATGCTGCTCCGCTCCGTACACCTTGTACACACGCGGCTGTGCTCCGTACACCTCGTACACATGGCTCCGTACACCTCTTACACACGACTCCGCTCCGTACACCTTTCACACGCTGCTCCGCTCCGTACACCTCGTACACACACGGCTGTGCTCCATACACCTCGTAACACACGCGGCTGTGCTCCATACACCTCTTACACACGACTCCGCTCCGTACACCTTTCACATGCTGCTCCGCTCCGTACACCTTGTACACACGCGGCTGTGCTCCGTACACCTCATACACATGGCTCCGTACACCTCGTACACACGACTCCGCTCCGTACACCTTTCACACGCTGCTCCGCTCCGTACACCTCGCACACACGCGGCTGCGCTCCGTACACCTCGTACATACGGGGCTGCGCTCCGTACACCTCGTACACACGCGGCTGCGCTCCGTACACCTCGCACACACGCGGCTGCGCTCCGTACACCTCGCACACACGCGGCTGCGCTCCGTACACCTCGCACACACGCGGCTGCGCTCCGTACACCTCGCACACACGCGGCTGCGCTCCGTACACCTCGCACACACGCGGCTGCGCTCCGTACACCTCGCACACACACGGCTGCGCTCCGTACACCTCGTACACACTCGGCTGCGCTCCGTACACCTCGTACACACTCGGCTGCGCTCCGTACACCTCGTACACACTCGGCTGCGCTCCGTACACCTCGTACACACTCGGCTGCGCTCCGTACACCTCGTACACACTCGGCTGCGCTCCGTACACCTCGTACACACTCGGCTGCGCTCCGTACACCTCGTACACACTCGGCTGCGCTCTGTACACCTCGTACACACGACTCCGCTCCGTACACCTTTCACATGCTGCTCTGCTCTGTACACCTTGTACACATGCGGCTGTGCTCCGTACACCTCGTACACACGACTCCGCTCCGTACACCTTTCACATGCTGCTCCGCTCCGTACACCTTGTACACACGCGGCTGTGCTCCGTACACCTCGTACACATGGCTCCGTACACCTCTTACACACGACTCCGCTCCGTACACCTTTCACACGCTGCTCCGCTCCGTACACCTCGTACACACACGGCTGTGCTCCATACACCTCGTAACACACGCGGCTGTGCTCCATACACCTCTTACACACGACTCCGCTCCGTACACCTTTCACATGCTGCTCCGCTCCGTACACCTTGTACACACGCGGCTGTGCTCCGTACACCTCATACACATGGCTCCGTACACCTCGTACACACGACTCCGCTCCGTACACCTTTCACACGCTGCTCCGCTCCGTACACCTCGCACACACGCGGCTGCGCTCCGTACACCTCGTACATACGGGGCTGCGCTCCGTACACCTCGTACACACGCGGCTGCGCTCCGTACACCTCGCACACACGCGGCTGCGCTCCGTACACCTCGCACACACGCGGCTGCGCTCCGTACACCTCGCACACACGCGGCTGCGCTCCGTACACCTCGCACACACGCGGCTGCGCTCCGTACACCTCGCACACACGCGGCTGCGCTCCGTACACCTCGCACACACGCGGCTGCGCTCCGTACACCTCGTACACACTCGGCTGCGCTCCGTACACCTCGTACACACTCGGCTGCGCTCCGTACACCTCGTACACACTCGGCTGCGCTCCGTACACCTCGTACACACTCGGCTGCGCTCCGTACACCTCGTACACACTCGGCTGCGCTCCGTACACCTCGTACACACTCGGCTGCGCTCCGTACACCTCGTACACACTCGGCTGCGCTCTGTACACCTCGTACACACGGCTCCGTACACCTCATACACCCGCGGCTGCGCTCCGTACACCTCATGCACACGGCTCCGTACACCTCGTACACACTCGGCTGCGCTCCGTACACCTCATGCACACGGCTCCGTACACCTCGTACACACTCGGCTGCGCTCCGTACACCTCATGCACACGACTCCGTACACCTCGTACACACGCGGCTGCGCTCCGTACACCTCATGCACACGGCTCCGTACACCTCGTACACACTCGGCTGCGCTCCGTACACCTCATGCACACGGCTCCGTACACCTCGTACACACTTGGCTGCGCTCCGTACACCTCATGCACACGGCTCCGTACACCCCTTACACACGGCTCAGCTCCATACACCCCGTACACACACGGCTCTGCTACATCCACCCTGTAAACACCTCCTGACCTCACACATACGCTGCCTTACCCTCCTCCGGCGCCATGGCAACCAGCAAAGTCCTGTACACGGAGGTCCTCCTCCCGAATCCGATCATGTGACCCCCTGACTCCTCCCATCCTGTGACCTCATCACAGGTCCTGTGCACAGAGCAGCCATTATGTGCTGCTGTGCTGGCCGAGTGCAGGGAGCTCTCAGCTGACCTACCGGGTGATTCACATACCTCCCAACCAGTGCGGGACAATTAATGTCCCGCCCGGGATCGCGGGGCTGACTGTCAAAATCAGGACAGTCCCGCTGGATCCGGGACGGTTGGGAGGTATGGGTCCCTGTACTGATCGCAAACCCTGAACCTAGCAGCGCAACTAAAAGTAGCTGTGGGGGGTACCTAACGCTCCCTAGACCCCTCGACACAGCCTAAGATCTAACTACCCCTAAACACAGAAACAGGAAACCTATCTTGCCTCAGAGAAAATCCCCAAAGGATAGATTAGCCCCCACAAATATTGACGGTGAGAGGAGGGGAAAATAACATACGCAGAAATGAAATCAGATTTTAGCATAGGAGGCCAGTCTAGCTTGATATATAGGACAGGAAAGAATACTGTGCGGTCAGTATTAAAACTCTACAAAAATCCACGCAGAGTTTACTAAAAGTCTCCACACCTGACTAAAGGTGTGGAGGGTAAATCTGCTTCCCAGAGGAGAGGGAAATAACATACGTAGATATGAAATCAGATTTTAGCATAGGAGGCCATACTAGCTAAAAAGAAAGAATAGAACAGAGTACTATGCGGTCAGTATAAAAACACTAGAAAATATCCACCGCAGAAAATACGGATCACCACATCTGACTAAAGACATGGGGGGGGTATATCTGCATCTCCAGAGAAATAGCCAGGCTGCAAAAAATCCTTCACAAACCAAGCTGGACAAGACAAAAACATGAAAATGAACAGAACTATAAGGTCCACTGCAGGTGGACAGCAAAAACAAAGCCAGGACTTATCTTTGTAGAAAAACACAGCAAACTGGAGAGACCAGCAGGGAAGTGAATCCTTCAAGAACAATGGACAACTGGCACTGACCAAAGGATCCAGCAAAGCTATATACCCCAGTCAGTTTTGCAATTAGTAGATACACCTGTCCACTCCTGCGGTCCAGGCACAACTGCATTACCCTCTACAACCACCGGAGGGAGCCCAAAAGCTGAATTCACAACAGTCAATCCTCCTTCCCATAAAACTCACTAAAACCTTTACTCATGTTGTCCCTGTAAAAAAATACACAATTAAGTAAGACAAGCAAATAAATGGGAATAACATAGGAAAAACCACATATATTGAAAAGGCAGAAATAATGTAATAACAAAAATACTTCTATCTCTGAAACTTTATGTGATAGAGCAAAACTAAGCATATTTTTTGGAATCAGCACATCGAACTCCATAAAACAGACATATTACCTTTGCTGATGATTTTTGTGTTGACCAGTGTTACCTTACTTTTACAGGACTTCTTCCGCTCCATCTGAACAATCTAGGCTATAACGAAACGGGATGGTAAACACACAAGGTTAGGGAAAACACTAAGACACAAACAATTTTTAACAAATTTCAGTGAACATAAAGCTACATTTCCCAGGAAGAACAGGAGTTATTCAAGGGGTTAATTCTGTGGAACAAAATTAGCCCATCAGGAATTTGATGTAAATAAGGTAACCCCAAAATAAAATACTGTGGCGGTAGGGCCCGAAAATTTAACCCAAGCAGGTGGAAGAGAGATCCAAAGGGGATAACAAATAACAAACCCCTTTACAGTGCATCAGGCAAGAGCCCCCAAATCTATATTGTTTATAACACATGGAAACTCTGTATGCCATATAGATAGCTACACGAATATCAATAATCAGCATAAAAGCGAACAAGTACTGGCCAGTTCCTTAAAAAAAAGAAACAGGCATATAATCTCGGCCAGAGGCAACAGGAAAGAAGCCCCTACAATAACGCACTACTACAGTAAAAGTCAGCTCAGAGAGGTCTATCAGGGGAACCTCTTCCTCCAATGTCCCTCACATTTGGTCCTCTAATATCTTTTCTTCTTTTTTTTTTTTAACCAAATCGGCTGTGGTGCCCCTGGAGGCAGAGGGGCGTCCCAGTCCATTAATTTAGGAGGTTGTAGATTAAGGACTTTACAAAAAGCTGGCAAGTCCACCAAATAACGCAGAATAACAGAAATTCCTTCACGATGGGCTGTTAGTGCAAAAGGGAAACCCCACCTGTAGGGGATGAGGAGGTGCTTCAGGATGATTATTAAAGGTTTAAGAATTCTTCTCTTTTGCAGGGTAATACGAGACAGATCCAGAAATATCTGGATTACGGAGTCCATGGAGGATAGTTCCCTTTGAGACCTGGCCTTTGTCATAATCTTTTCTTTAACCCCGTCATCATGGAGGTAGCAGATGATGTCACGAGGATATGGCGTAGACCCTTTCGACTGTAATGCTTGGTGTGCTCTGTCCATTTTGATTTGATCCATGTGTCCATCCACCACACCCCGTGCTGGCTCACCGTCTCTTGTCCCGATCAGGTGCTCCCCTGTGTCTGAGCCTCCAGTCTCACCTTCCTCCCTCTGTGAAGCAGTCATATCAGCCGGCTCTCTGAAGAGGAACGCATCCAGGGCTGTTGCATGAGCAGCCAACACTGTCCTAACATGCCGGGGTCCTTGCTCTCCCGGGGCCCATCAGTGAAGGTAATCTGGCCGGATATGAGGTTGTGAAGCCTTGTAATCGGCAATGTCTGGAGGGAGTTCTCCTGCTGCTCATCCTCTCAGCGTAGCATCCCGGATATGACTCTCAGTACCCGGCTTTTTTGCTGGCAAGACACCGGTATCAGGGTTGAGTAATTCTTCCAAAATGTAATTCCAGTAAATTCGCTCAACTTGAGAAGGGATTCGATTTGCATCGATATGAAATAAATCTGCTGGGGTGGAGGGGTTAGGCGGTAAAAAAAATGGAACTTATGCTTACCTCTCTTTGACCATCTCCATAGCTGGGCTTCATGCTGGTTCTTCTTTGGCTTCTATCTTTGTTCTGGTCCTCCAGACACTTCTTCCAATCACTAGGTCCCATGATGTCATGTGGACTTGATGCAGGTTATTCACATTAATGAAGTGGGTCGCCCCTCATATGGTCAAAGCGAATAGCTTAGACACCATGTCTCTAACTTGCCATCTAAGCAAAACTTTATTCAATGAGTATCAGAAAATATGGGACCTGTGCTCCATGTTACGTCCTGAAAGGTCATCAGTTTCATTTTTGCTACAGGCAACATTCCAATAGAATCCAATCATAGCGCTGTAGAAGGTTTTTCCACCAACATAGAAGATGATTCTTTACTCTTAGGGCAGTGAGAATCTGGAATTGCTTGCCTGAGGAGGTGGTGATGGCGAACTCAGTCGAGGGGTTCAAGAGAGGCCTGGATGTCTTCCTGGAGCAGAACAATATTGTATCATACAATTATTAGGTTCTGTAGAAGGACGTAGATCTGGGGATTTATTATGATGGAATATAGGCTGAACTGGATGGACAAATGTCTTTTTTCGGCCTTACTAACTATGTTACTATGTATACCGTAGACTCCAGAGCTCCCTCTAGTGGGTGCCGCCAACGATCAGATCTTCATGTCTATGCAGGGGATAAATTAAGAAATTTCTGGGCTGCGTGTATGAAAAAATTAATACAAAACATGGAACCGAGGGCGTCTCTAGCGTCAAACGTCCGGGGCTCCTGGCCCGAATGTTTTCCCCAGAGCCCCGAATCTCCTGACAGACTGCAGTGGGGGCCCCACTGCCGTGATCCCTACTTGTTACCTTCCCTCGCTGTTGGCACAGGTGCCCGGCTGCAGATAGGAGGACACGGTACCCTCCTGTCTCAGTATTCAGAGAAGCCTCTAGTATCGGTTCATGAGGGGGCTGGGACCTAGTTACAGGAAAGAAGAGCTCAGGGAGATGAGACAGGAAGCTGTGATCTGCCCAGAGTCACATCTGTTTTAAGAGGTAAGAGTGTGTGTGTGTGTGTGTGTGTATATATATAATTGTGTGTGTGTAAATGAGTGTATACACTGGTGTGTTTATATAATTGTGTGTATGAATGTGTGTGTGTGTATATCATTGTGTGTGTATATGAGTGTACACAGTGGTGTGTGTGCAGGGCCGGACTGGGACTAAGATTCAGCCCTGGCATATGCAGGTGCACGGGTCCACTTGTCGCATGGTGAATGTGTAATATCTTTATGCAGCCGTATGCTACAAGAATTGAAGTGCGTGTAACACGACTGTTGTGAATTCTGTGGCTGAGTTCACTTCTGTGGTCACAAGTGGTATTGCAGTCTCTGGGCTTCCTCCCTCAGGTGTTTTGGTGAGCTCGTTGGCTGCCTTGCTATTTAGCTCCACCTGAGTCTGTCTTCCTTGCTCCTTGTCAATGTTCCAGTGTTGGATCTGAGCTACTGCATCTTTCCTTGGGCCTGCTGCTCTGCTAGATAAGTGCTTCTAGTTTGTTTTCTGTTTTTTCTGTCCAGCTTGCTATTAACTTTTGCTGGAAGCTCTGAGAAGCAAAGGGGTGCACCGCCGTGCTGTTAGTTCGGCACGGTGGGTCTTTTTGCCCCTTTGCGTGGTTTTCGTTTTAGGGTTTTTTGTAGACTGCATAGTTCTCTTTGCTATCCTCGCTCTGTCTAGAATATCGGGCCTCACTTTGCTGAATCTATTTCATTCCTACGTTTGTCTTTTCATCTTGCTAACAGTCATTATATGTGGGGGGCTGCCTATTCCTTTGGGGTATTTCTCTGAGGTAAGTCAGGCTTGTATTTCTATCTTCAGGCTAGTCAGCTCCTCAGGCAGTGCCGAGTTGCATAGGTAGTGATAGGCGCAATCCACTGCTGCTTATAGTTGTGTGAGGATAGATCAGGTACTGCAGTCTACAGAGATTCCACGTCTCAGAGCTCGTTCTATTGTTTTTGGTTATTGCCAGATCTCTGTATGTGCGCTGATTACTGCACACTGTGTTGCCTGATTGCCAGCCACAACAGTACAAGGAGCCACACCAATGATTCCCAATAGAGGGAAAAAAGAAATCCTGACATCATTTTTTTTTTCTTAGCTCTGTCTTCAGTCTTTTTTTTCCCCTAGACATTAGAGTGCTTCAGGACACAGCTGTGGACATGGATATTCAGGCTCTGTGCTCCTCAATGGATAATCTCGTTGTAAATGTACAAAAGATTCAAGATACTATTGATCAGAAATCGATGCTAGAACCAAGAATTCCGATTCCTGATTTGTTTTTTGGTGACAGAACTAAGTTCCTGAGCTTCAGAAATAATTGTAAGCTATTTTTGGCCTTGAAACCTCATTCTTCTGGTAATCCTATTCAACAGGTTTTGATTATTATTTCTTTTTTGCGCGGCGACCCACAGGACTGGGCGTTTTCTCTTGCACCAGGAGATTCTGCATTGAGTAATGTTGATGCATTTTTCCAGGCGCTGGGATTGCTTTACGATGAGCCTAATTCAGTGGATCAGGCTGAGAAAAATCTGCTGGCTTTATGCCAGGGTCAGGATGATGTAGAAGTATATTGTCAGAAATTTAGGAAGTGGTCAGTACTCACTCTGTGGAATGAATCTGCACTAGCGGCTTTGTTCAGAAAGGGTCTCTCTGAAGCTCTTAAGGATGTAATGGTGGGATTTCCTATGCCTGCTGGTTTGAATGAGTCTATGTCCTTGGCCATTCAGATCGGTCGTCGCTTGCGCGAGCGTAAATCTGTGCACCATCTGGCGGTATTGTCTGAGAGTAAACCTGAGCCTATGCAGTGCGACAGGACTATGACTAAAGTAGAACGGCAAGAACACAGACGTCTGAACAGACTGTGTTTCTATTGTGGTGATTCTACTCATGCTATTTCTAATTGTCCTAAACGCACTAGGCGGTTCGATAGCTCTGCCGTTATTGGTACTGTACAGTCCAAATTCCTTTTGTCCATTACCTTAATGTGCTCTTTGTCATCGTATTCTGTCATGGCGTTTGTGGATTCAGGCGCTGCCCTGAATCTGATGGATTTGGATTATGCTAAACGTTGTGGATTTTTCTTGGAGCCTTTGCGGTGTCCTATTCCGTTGAGAGGAATTGATGCTACACCTTTGGCCAAGAATAAGCCTCAGTACTGGGCCCAGCTGACCATGTGCATGGCTCCTGCACATCAGGAAGTTATTCGCTTTCTGGTACTGCATAATTTGCATGATGTGGTCGTGTTGGGGTTGCCATGGCTACAAACCCATAATCCAGTATTGGATTGGAACTCTATGTCGGTAACCAGCTGGGGTTGTCAGGGAGTACATGGTGATGTTCCATTTTTGTCTATTTCGTCATCCATTCCTTCTGACATCCCAGAGTTCTTGTCGGACTTTCAGGATGTATTTGAAGAGTCCAAGTCTGATGCCCTACCTCCGCATAGTAATTGTGATTGTGCTATCGATTTGATTCCTGGTAGTAAATTCCCTAAGGGTCGTTTATTTAATTTGTCCGTACCTGAACACACCGCTATGCGCAGTTATGTGAAGGAGTCCCTGGAGAAGGGACATATTCGCCCATCGTCGTCACCATTGGGAGCAGGGTTCTTTTTTGTAGCCAAGAAGGATGGTTCGCTAAGACCGTGTATTGATTACCGCCTTCTTAATAAGATCACTGTTAAGTTTCAGTATCCCTTGCCATTGATTTCTGACTTGTTTGCTCGGATTAAGCGGGCTAGTTGGTTTACTAAGATTGATCTTCGTGGTGCGTATAATCTGGTGAGAATCAGGCAGGGAGATGAATGGAAAACGGCATTTAATACGCCCGAGGGTCATTTTGAGTATCTGGTGATGCCGTTCGGACTTGCCAATGCTCCATCTGTTTTTCAGTCTTTTATGCATGACATTTTCCGTGAGTATCTGGATAAATTCTTGATTGTTTACTTGGATGACATTTTGATCTTCTCAGATGATTGGGAGTCTCATGTGAAGCAAGTCAGAATGGTTTTCCAGGTACTGCGTGCTAATTCCTTGTTCGTGAAGGGATCAAAGTGTCTCTTCGGTGTGCAGAAAGTTTCATTTTTGGGGTTCATCTTTTCCCCTTCTACTATCGAGATGGATCCGGTTAAGGTTCAGGCCATCCAGGATTGGACTCAGCCGACATCTCTAAAAAGTCTGCAGAAATTCCTGGGCTTTGCTAATTTTTATCGTCGCTTCATCTGTAATTTTTCTAGCATTGCCAGACCATTGACCGATTTGACCAAGAAGGGTGCTGATTTGGTTAATTGGTCTTCTGCTGCCGTGGAAGCTTTTCAGGAGTTGAAGCGTCGTTTTTGCTGTGCCCCTGTGTTGTGTCAACCTGATGTTTCTCTTCCGTTCCAGGTCGAGGTTGATGCTTCTGAGATTGGTGCAGGGGCGGTTTTGTCACAGAGAGGTTCTGGTTGCTCAGTGTTCAAACCATGTGCTTTCTTTTCCAGGAAATTTTCTGCTGCTGAGCGTAATTATGATGTGGGCAACCGAGAGTTGCTGGCCATGAAGTGGGCATTCGAGGAGTGGCGTCATTGGCTTGAGGGTGCTAAGCATCGCGTGGTGGTTTTGACTGATCATAAGAACCTTACTTATCTTGAGTCTGCCAAGCGCTTGAATCCTAGACAGGCCCGTTGGTCGTTATTTTTTGCTCGTTTTGATTTTGTGATTTCATACCTTCCGGGCTCTAAAAATGTGAAGGCGGATGCTCTGTCTAGGAGTTTTGTGCCCGACTCTCCGGGGTTATCTGAGCCGGCGAGTATCCTCAAGGAAGGAGTCATTGTGTCTGCCATCTCCCCTGATTTGCGGAGAGTGTTGCAGAAATTTCAGGCTAATAAACCTGATCGTTGTCCGGCCGAGAAACTGTTCGTCCCTGATAGGTGGACTAGTAAAGTTATCTCTGAACTTCATTGTTCGGTGCTGGCCGGTCATCCAGGAATCTTTGGTACCAGGGAGTTGGTTGCTAGATCCTTCTGGTGGCCATCTCTGTCACGGGATGTGCGTGCTTTTGTGCAGTCCTGTGGAATTTGTGCTAGGGCTAAGCCCTGCTGTTCACGTGCCAGTGGGTTGCTTTTGCCCTTGCCGGTCCCGAAGAGGCCTTGGACACATATTTCCATGGATTTCATTTCTGACCTTCCCGTTTCTCAAAAAATGACGGTCATTTGGGTGGTCTGTGATCGCTTTTCTAAAATGGTCCATCTGGTGCCCTTGGTTAAATTGCCTTCCTCCTCTGATTTGGTGCCTTTGTTCTTCCAGCATGTGGTTCGTTTACATGGCATTCCTGAGAATATTGTTTCTGACAGAGGTTCCCAGTTTGTCTCGAGGTTCTGGCGAGCCTTTTGTGGTAGGATGGGCATTGACCTATCTTTCTCCTCGGCCTTCCATCCTCAGACTAATGGCCAGACCGAACGAACCAATCAGACCTTGGAAACATATCTGAGATGTTTTGTTTCCGCTGACCAGGATGATTGGGTGTCATTTTTGCCGTTGGCTGAGTTCGCCCTTAATAATCGGGCCAGCTCAGCTACCTTGGTCTCTCCATTTTTCTGCAATTCTGGGTTCCATCCTCGTTTCTCTTCAGTACAGGTTGAGTCTTCGGACTGTCCTGGTGTGGATTCTGTGGTGGACAGGTTGCAGCAGATCTGGACTCAGGTAGTGGACAATTTGACCTTGTCCCAGGAGAAGGCTCAGCTTTTCGCTAATCGCAGACGCCGTGTGGGACCCCGACTTCGTGTTGGGGATCTGGTTTGGTTATCTTCTCGTCATATTCCTATGAAGGTTTCCTCTCCTAAATTTAAACCTCGTTTTATTGGTCCGTATAGGATTTCTGAGATTCTCAATCCGGTGTCTTTTCGTCTGACCCTCCCAGACTCCTTTTCCATACATAATGTATTCCATAGGTCGTTGTTGAGGAGATACGTTGCACCTATGGTTCCATCTGTGGAGCCTCCTGCCCCTGTTTTGGTGGAGGGGGAATTGGAGTATATTGTGGAGAAGATTTTGGATTCTCGTGTCTCTAGACGGAAACTCCAGTATCTGGTCAAATGGAAGGGTTATGCTCAGGAAGATAATTCCTGGGTTTTTGCCTCTGATGTCCATGCCCCAGATCTTGTTCGTGCCTTTCATGTGGCTCATCCTGGTCGGCCTGGGGGTTCTGGTGAGGGTTCGGTGACCCCTCCTCAAGGGGGGGGTACTGTTGTGAATTCTGTGGCTGAGTTCACTTCTGTGGTCACAAGTGGTATTGCAGTCTCTGGGCTTCCTCCCTCAGGTGTTTTGGTGAGCTCGTTGGCTGCCTTGCTATTTAGCTCCACCTGAGTCTGTCTTCCTTGCTCCTTGTCAATGTTCCAGTGTTGGATCTGAGCTACTGCATCTTTCCTTGGGCCTGCTGCTCTGCTAGATAAGTGCTTCTAGTTTGTTTTCTGTTTTTTCTGTCCAGCTTGCTATTAACTTTTGCTGGAAGCTCTGAGAAGCAAAGGGGTGCACCGCCGTGCTGTTAGTTCGGCACGGTGGGTCTTTTTGCCCCTTTGCGTGGTTTTCGTTTTAGGGTTTTTTGTAGACTGCATAGTTCTCTTTGCTATCCTCGCTCTGTCTAGAATATCGGGCCTCACTTTGCTGAATCTATTTCATTCCTACGTTTGTCTTTTCATCTTGCTAACAGTCATTATATGTGGGGGGCTGCCTATTCCTTTGGGGTATTTCTCTGAGGTAAGTCAGGCTTGTATTTCTATCTTCAGGCTAGTCAGCTCCTCAGGCAGTGCCGAGTTGCATAGGTAGTGATAGGCGCAATCCACTGCTGCTTATAGTTGTGTGAGGATAGATCAGGTACTGCAGTCTACAGAGATTCCACGTCTCAGAGCTCGTTCTATTGTTTTTGGTTATTGCCAGATCTCTGTATGTGCGCTGATTACTGCACACTGTGTTGCCTGATTGCCAGCCACAACACACGACTATATAACTTATAGTCACCACTGTGTCCAGTATTTATTGCTTTTAGTTACGGGGTCTTTTACACACAGTGGTGGGTGTGGAAGGATGCTGCTCTCTGCATTGTGCCGCTGCAGCCTTTTCATAAAGCTGATGCTCAGGGATCCAAAAAGTCAGATGCCCACTGAGCTAATATTTATTTCACTCACTTATATAGCGCCATTAATTCCTTAGCAATTTACATTATTATCACTGTCCCCACTGGGGCTCACAATCTAAATTCCTTATCAGTACGTTTTTGGAGAAAACTGGAGAACCCGGAGGAAACCCATGCAAACACAGAGAGAACATGCAAACTCCTTGCAGATGACACAGATCAGTGTCCACATTTTGCCCCAGCAAAGTAATAATGATAATTATAGAAACTTGATTCCAGCTCACCCAGTTGCTCTATGCTCATCCATCTGGGGCTCGTCCTGGCCTCACATCAAGGAAAATAGAAAAAATTGGATTGGATTTTCCTTTTCTTTTTTTTTTTTTTCAAAAGAAAATATGGCGCATACAAAAGAAAAATGTACATGGCCGACATGACCCAGTCGACGCGTTTCGACTGCACTAGGCAGCCTTAGGCTACTTTCACACTAGCGTCGGCCCGACGTACCGACGCAGGTTGTGAAAAAAATGAACAATGGGGGCAGCGGATGCAGTTTTTCAATGCATCCGCTGCCCCATTGTAATGTCCGGGGAGGAGGGGGCGGAGTTCTGGCCGCGCATGCGCGGTCGGAAATGGCGGAGTCGACGCATAAAAAAAATGTTACATGTAGCGTTTTTTTGTGCCGAGGATCCGCCAAAACACGACGCATCCGTCGCACGACAGATGCGACGTGTGGCCATATGTCGCCTTGCGTCGGCTAATGCAAGTCTATGGAGAAAAAAAACGCATCCTGCGGGCAACTTTGCAGGATGCATTTTTTTCTCCAAAACGACGCATTGCGACGGACATCACAAGACGCTAGTCTGAAAGTAGCCTTTCTCATGACTAATGGTCAGATAACATGCAGTCATTTATATATTCTTTTACAAGGTATAACAAAGGCGATGCAGCAAATACTAGAATGACATTACAAAACTGCAAATTATTAGTGTCCATTACTTTTTCCACAGCGCAGGTGAAAAAATTATATATAAATAAAGTCACACACCAAAATTCTAAAAAAACACATGCGATAGTGTGATGTTGAAATGAGAAAAATTAAATCATACACCAGAATAAAAACGTCAAAGTGTATTTAATAATGACATGATATAATTATACCATGTTGTGAAGGTGAATGTGAATCCAACCAAATCATTTTTTTTTTCTTATTATTAAAAATGTTCTTTTTATTGTATATATATAAAAAAAATGTGTAATTTTGGTGTATCAATTATTATTGTAATTTTTCTAATTCCTTATTTCAACATTATTAAGGCTACATTCACATTTGCGGCTTTGGACGCAGCGGCGTCGCCGCAAAGCAACGCACGCGTCATGTTTCCCTATCTTTAACATTGGGGACGCATGTGCGTTCGTTTTCATGCGTTTCGGTGCATTTTGCGACGCATGCGTCCTTTCGACGCACCTGGCAGTGCGTTGCAAACGCAACATGTTGCATTTTTTCTGCGTCCAAAATTTTTAAAAAACGCTTGCGTCGCACTTGCGTTGTATTTGCTTCGTCGAAACTTCAAATCCTCCATTGAAGTGTATTGGCAACGCAGAAGACGCAAGTACTTGCGTTGCTGTGCGTTGTAGGACGCATGCGTTCTTTACTTTAAAAATAGAGAAACTGAAAAGACCCTATATATTAAAAAAGGGTTGAACGCATGCGTTAAAAATGCATGCGTTCTACTTGCGTCTTTTGTGCGTCGTGCGTTGCGTCCACGACGCTGCGTCCAAAGCCGCAAATGTGAACGTAGCCTAAGAAAGATTCTAAAGTGAACACACAATACAAGCATTTATAAATAAATATGAATGCCTCCCATAAAATGGAAAACATTCTTACAAGGCAACATGATCAAGGAACTTTTAATGCACTGGCCACAAAAAAAAAATTGCTGAAATACCTTATGCAATGAATCTGTCATATATAAATGCTATTGAAACATATAAAGTTGACACTATGCTTTTCAATATTGTTAAATTACAGAAATGTAACACGACATACATATAATACTGCTCTTTAAAATACAGTTTCGAAATTATTCACGTAGTTCTCAAAAAGCTTCATGATTGCATACCCTCTCTAACACAAAACTCAGACAACCTGAAGTAAGTTTGTGGCCAGGAGTACACTTGTATACCTCCCCCAATACCAAAGTCCCAATCCTTAGGACAGTTCGGGCAGCTCCAAAACACATACAAAACAAGAGAACGGAGCCACAAAATCCCAAAAGACATGATCATAAAATCATACAATTTTTATTAAACCAATATTAACACATTGTATCAAAATATATAAATATACAGCAGGCATATAGCCAAAAGAACATGGAGTGTGGAGGAAACTGATATATTAACTTACTTCCTCCTGGTTCCCAAGCATACCATCAGTTTCCCCCACACTCCATGTTCTTTTGGCTATATGCCTGCTGTATATTTATTTATGTATTTCGCAAAAAATCCACCAATGAAAGTCTATGGGGGCGAGAAAAATACGGATTACACATGGACCAGCAGTGTGACTTGCAAGAAATACGCAGCGGTGTTCTAGCGAAAAGC
The DNA here is from genome assembly GCF_032444005.1 of Ranitomeya imitator. Taxonomy (NCBI): domain Eukaryota; kingdom Metazoa; phylum Chordata; class Amphibia; order Anura; family Dendrobatidae; genus Ranitomeya; species Ranitomeya imitator. Next base: position 31,143,659 of record NC_091284.1, read on the forward strand.
CGGCAATTCAGTGCGGTGTACAGTAAAATCACACTGACTGGTTAGAATAGAATAGATAGAATAAATGTCTACACATAGTATAGGTATATATACTGTATATATATATATATGTATATATATATATGTCAGTGAGACACATATACTGTATATATATATTTATATTTAATACAGTGCTAGATAGCAGAAAAGCCAGTAATTCAATTGTCGGCGTTTGCTATCTCCTTATCAAACCCGACATTATATGAGACATGATTACATACAGTAAACCATTTCATATCCATTATATTTTTACAAATTCCTCACTAATAATGTAAGAAGTGTCTGTGTGCAAAATTTGGGAGCTCTAGGTGTTAAAATCAAGGGTTATTAATATCTGCCCTCAGTCACTGGCTTTCCCACTCCGGCGGAGAAAATTGCGCGGGAGCCCACGCCAGTTTTTTCTATGATTTAATCCTTTATTTTAATGCATAAAGCTCCCAAATTTTGCACATACACACTACTAACATTATTAGTCAGGAATATGTAAAAATATAACCGATATACAATATCCTGTCGGGTTTGGTAAGTAGATAGCAAAAGCTGGCAATTGCGACAGTCTCTAGCAAGGTGCCCCCGTCGTCCACATTCCCAGCATTGGATGCCTCCTCCTCACCGGGGGGCACCTCGAGCCTGTCCTCATGCCTCCGATGCCTGACACACGTCCAAAATTTTTCAGTGTGAAATTTTTCAATCCGATGCCTGACGGGAGGGGGCTTGCTCCCATTGATCCCTTGTCGGTTAGGCTGAAGAATGGTTGCATGAGTATGGTGGGTCAGACTGATGTAGTTCCCCCACTCTTCGTTCCATCTGGGTCAGTTTCTCTTGCATGTTGACAAGGGATCGCTGCAAGTCTTGCACCGCCTGGACCAGCACCTCCTGATGGTTTGGGTCCCCTCTGGTATTGGCGCCCTGGACACGCATCACCCCAGACGCGTAGCTCTCTTCTTTGCTTCGGGCCACCATTTCCGCCAGGAATTGACAAAATGTAAGAGTCGGCTCTGCCCGGACCCATTATGACAGTGCTCGCCTCAAGGATGTGCTGTGCAGTCCCAGAATGAATTGCTTCCGGAGTATCCTGTCTTTAGAGCCCATGCTGCCAAATCCATCCACCTCCTTTCTCTGCACCTCTTCGAACACTTCTTGCAGTGCTGTTGCATACTGAGAAATTCCTTCTTCTTCCCGCTGCAGCCTAGAGAAAGATTTGGAGCGAAGGTGTCCGGCGCTAGCAGTCTCGCCGTAGATCTCTTACAGGAAATTTACTAGCTCCTTCAGGGTACTGCAGGTGAGTTCTGGTTGTAGGTAGACGTTTCTACGGGCTTCTCCCTCTAGGGCAGTTAAAGCAATGTCCGCTTCAAGGTCTGGGCTGATGTTAAAAATCTTCAGGGTTCTTTGCAGCCGGGACACCCAGTCAGACAGTGGCATATTATTGCCCTCAAACTTTGGTAGCACACTAAATACAGTGTCTATAGGGAGTGTCCTTGCAAGGGTTCCACCAATGCCCACAGCATTTCCATTAACATTAGCATTCCCGCCGTTGCTGTCTGCTGCCTCCATCTTGGTGACAGTACCCTGCTCGCAGCGCCACTTGAAGCGATGGCCGGGGGACCACCACGGTGAGGAAGACTACCGTACACAAGATGAGGTGCAAACAACAAAGGGTAGATTTATTGGAAGGCAAGGAATGAAGTGGATGAGGAAGATGCAAACAGGGGTATGCAATGGCAAAAGATAATTTACAAAAGTTATATTCTTTAGCTTGTTCGTAAAATAGCACTGCGCTTCAACTATTACAGAATCAACATACGTCACGCAAGTAAATGCAAACAATAAACAAATAATGATGCTACTCTACATATAACCTCCCTGGCATTTACTAAGCAGGCCACCCGGCTCCCGTGTACTGACTACTGAAGCCTACAATAGGCCCTAACGTGCACAAAACAGGAGCAAACTCGCGGTTGAGGTTGGGGACTCAGATCCAGTCCCTGGGGCCCCCAACAGTCTAGTACGGTGGTGCACACGGCTTTCTGCCAGCTCCATGAAACGTGATCTTCTTGCTTCTGGGTCCTGGAGGTGCTCCTGGAAACTGTATATCCCTTTGTTGGTATCTTTGTGGCTTCTCAAACTCACACAGGACAGCCACTCTCGCTGCACCCGGAAAAGTCTGTCAAATTTCACAAGTCCACTCCGTTACAGGCTGTGCGTCCTCTCTTGCAGAAAACAGCACAAAGTGTTCTCTGCAGAAGCTTCAGCTCACACAGGCTGTTCAAGCTCCACCCCTACCATCTGCACAGTCCAGCTCATTCACACAATCTATTGTAGGGGAGAAGCAGAACATTCCATCACACCAGAAAAGGGGGTGCAGTCTCTTAAAGTGATAGCGTGTTCCTTACTGTCCATAACAGCACCACCCTCTTACACTACTTTTAGAGGGGCATCAGGCGGCATTAATATTCTTAAAGAGCCATTATTAAATAGTGGTTCTCCTATGCTGTTATTGCCTATGCAGTGAGTGGCTGGGCTGCCAAGAATTACAACGCACCCCAATACCCCTTTCACAAGAGGTAAAGGAGGGATTCCTGAAAAAATGTTGCATTGAATTGCAAGGCCTGCCCTGCTATCAAGTCATATGCTCCCCAATAAGCCTTTGAACCCAGGTACTGGATGGTCACAGGAAAACCCACTTCACATTCTTCAGTTGGTCCTGCCATACTGTTTCCTTATGCATTGAATGCAAGGGCCGCCTTGACCCAAATTTGCACGCACCCCAATCCCCCCTTGGAAGAAACATTGAGGAGAGCCTCATAAAAAAACTGTCCTATTACAAAGGAGCGGATCTCCTAGACTCGTAATGCCCATCCACTAACTGCATGGGCTGACAAACATTTCCCCATGGGAGTTCATTTTATAAAAATATTTAATGGGGATCATAGACACCCTTGCCAAAAAATTGACTGCCTGTAGCAACACGGAAAACGTGAAACCTTGTGATCTGGTGGTGGATGAGAGGTGCAGGAAGGCTCCATAAAATACTAGGCCCAATGTAAAGGAGTGTGTCTCCTAGACTTGTAATGCCCATACATGCAGTGCATGGGCTGACAAACATTTCACCAAGGGGGATACATTTTTAAGAAATATACTATGGGCATCATAGACACTCTTGCCAAAAAATGGACTGCCTATAGCAGCACAGAACACGTTTAGCGTGGTGGTCTAGTGGTGGAGAATGAGGAGACATTGCTGAAGGCCTCATTAAAAACTAGGCACAATGTAAAGGAGTGTGTCTCCTAGACTTGTAATGTCCATACACGCAGTGCATGGGCTGACAAACATTTCCCCAAGGGGGATACATTTTTTTAAAATATACTATGGGCATCATAGACACCCTTGACAAAACTTGGACTGCCTGTAGCGGCACAGAAGACTTTAAGCCTGGTGATCTAGTGGTGGAGAATGAGGAGACATAAAGATAATTCATAATGAAATCAAACAAATAAATAAAGGATGTGAATCCACCGATGAAAGTAAATAACAAAAGGGAGGGGAGAACACAGGTTCATAGATTTGAAGCCAGAATGTGTCCAACGAGATATGTTTGTCCCTAGCAACAGCTCAGAGACAGGGCTGTAAATAAAAATATAATATAAAAGTCTTTGAGTAATTTTCTATTGAAGAGGTATACAGTACCCCATTAGAGGACTGTCCAGAGAAAGGGAAAATGGAAAATATAAGAATAAATGGGAATAGTGAACATACATCTCTTTTTTGTGACATTTCCCCCTGTGGGAGTAACACTTGTTTTGATTTCCAATTAGTAACGGACATTATAAAAACACCATTGCACAAAACAGTTTGTGACTTTGGCATCACGGAATCCCTTCACTCTGGTGTTCTACTAGTTGTGGATGATGAGGATGAGAATAGGAGGAGGATGACAACAAATAGACCAAATCTGGAAGCGTATACCCATGTGTGGTTGTGAAGAGGTGCATGAGAATACACTTCCCTAAAAAACAGAATGTGTCACGATCCATGTTTGGATCTGTGGCATATCTGGTTTCCCTCAGATTTAAACCTTTTTTCCTTTTCTGGTCATTGGGGGTTAATGCAGTTTTCTCCCCCCGGTGGCCGCTGGTGTTATTGCTGCTGGGTCAGCTGATGTTGTGACCACTCCCACCATCCTTTATAAGGTCACCTGGTGCTTCAGCTGACTGTTGGTTATACAGTTCCTTTCAGGAGACCAACCTCGCAGTAGCAGCTCCCTGGTGTCAGCCTAAATCTGGTGTTTGGAGCTCAGTTGCTGTACTATCTTTGTTGTGGAGTCTGCAGCGGTGTGCACAATCTAAGTTCTGAGTTTTGTTACTTTGTTGTTTGTGCATTCACCTTTTGGTATCGTGTTCCCCTCACTCTTATATTGTTTATTCCTGTTTATTTGCTTTGTGGTGCTGTTTACACCGTTCATCCCCTGGGGTGGGGGCTGGGGGTTTAGTTAAGGGTTTAACAGGAGACAGGGACAGGTCGGTGACTTGGGCCTCCCTACCTTCAAGGGTACCCCCAAGTTAAGGAAAGACAAGGCTTCCCCTAGCCTGAGGGGCAGTTCAGGGGCCCAGATTCCTCATCTCCTGTTTTCCTATTTTTGCCCCGTGACATTATAACCAACTGTTCCTTTTTTTTTCTGGTGAGCCATGGCCCAAATGCAGGCTTTTGCCCAATTGCTACAGACTCTCACTGAGGAGTGTAATGTGCTGCCTGGTGAGGTGGTGCAGCAGCTGCAGCAATTGTTGGGGTTTTGGGCCTCGGCTCAGGTACAGGCTCAACCTGAACCCAAGATATCTCTCCCAGACAGGTTCTCTGGAGGGAGAGATAAATTTTTGGGTTTTAAGGAGGCCTGCAAGTTGTACTTCAGGCTCCGCCCTCGTTCATCAGGGAGTGAGGAACAACGGGTGGGTATCATCGTTTCCCTTCTTAAGGGTGATCCCCAATCTTGGGCCTTCTCCCTGCCGACCGGTTCACCATCCCTACGGTCGGTGGACGAGTTTTTTATGGCTCTGGCTCTGGTGTATGGTGATCCAGATGGCGTCTCCCTAACAGAATCCCGACTCCGTAAGATCAAGCAGGGGGGTCGGCCGGCTGAGGAATACTGTTCAGAGTTCAGGAGGTGGGCCACAGACACACAGTGGAATGACCCTGCCCTTAGGAGCCATTTTGTGCAGGGTCTGTCCCCTAGGTTGCAAGATACTCTGGTGCAGTACGCAGCCCCCAGGTCATTGGAGGCCTCCATGTCCCTTGCCATCCGGGTGGATAGACGCTTGAGGGAGAGGCATACACCAAATGTGCCCCCTTTGGTCTTTGCTAGGGAGGAGGACACACCTGGGCAGGCAGACGAACCCATGCTGGTGGGAGGAGTTGGTTCACAAACTGGGTTGCCTGTGGTTTGCTGTGGAGTGGGGGCATGTTTCTACTGTGGGCAGACCGGTCATTTTATCAATGTCTGCCCAGCGTGTGCTAAAGTACCTGCACCATCTAAAGAGCCGTGTCCTCCTGGTCGTGTGGAGGGAGGCGACCAGGGTGTGTATATTTCCTCCATTTTTTCGTCTCAGTGTACCTTACCTGCTGCGGTGGTTATTGGTGGGGTAACTGAGAAAATTCTGGTGCTTGTGGATAGTGGAGCAGGAGTCAATTTGGTGGATGCTCATTTTCTCCAGACCCATGGCCTGGTGAGTAGGACGCAAAACCCTTAAGCGTCCAGGCCATTGACTCTGCTCCGCTCAGCCAGGGGAGCATTACACAAGTCGTAGACAATTTACATCTGCGTATAGGGGCTTGTCATGAAGAGTATTTATCATGCTACGTCTTGGAGGGCATACCAACTCCCATGGTTTTAGGACTCCCTTAGTTGAAAGACATAACCCGGTCATAGACTGGCGGTCCAGGGAAGTAGTCAGCTGGGGTCAGTCGTGTAAGGACTGCAGCCCAGGAGCTACGATCTCTGCCGTTCTTCTAAAACCTAACCCTTCCCCTTCAGTGGGGGCAGCAGAGGTGCTCCCAGGGACTAGGGGCAAGACTTTACCCTCACTACAGGTTAACCCAGTGGGTCAGAGACCTCTTAGGAGGAGGGGTCAGATGAGGGTGGTGGTTCCCTCAGAGCATTGTGGGGGTGTGAGTGTAGTGACACAGGGGGACGCCTCTGTTGTCAATTCCTCAAAGAATTCTCCGTCCTGTGGCAAACGTTTGCATGGAAATAAACGTTCAGGTCCAGACCTGTGTGTGAATGAGTACGTATGGGTGTCCACCAAAAACATCAGATGGAAGTGTGCAACTGGGACCTGGAGTTCCAGGGTGATTGGGCCATATCGGGTATCGGCCATTTTCAGCCCGGGGACTTTTCAGTTGGAGTTACCCCTAGTTATGCATGTACACTACTCAATCCCCAGGTCGGCCCTCTGGAGGTTTGTGGCACCTTCGTTGGTGGCATTTTCATCAGGTCGTGTTTGCCATAAACCTGAGGGTCAGGTGCCTAACGAGGTGAACTCTGGTGTATCGAGGCGTCCTCACCGTAGGTAGGTCTGGTGAGGTCTGATTTTGAGTGTCCAGAGGCCACTCATTGAAAGGGGGGGTACTGTCACGATCCATGTTTGGATCTGTGGCATATCTGGTTTCCTCAGATTTAAACCTTTTTTCCTTTTCTGGTCATTGGGGGTTAATGCAGTTTTCTCCCCCCGGTGGCCGCTGGTGTTATTGCATTGCTGCTCGGTCAGCTGATGTTGTGACCACTCCCACCATCCTTTATAAGGTCACCTGGTGCTTCAGCTGACTGTTGGTTATACAGTTCCTTTCAGGAGACCAACCTCGCAGTAGCAGCTCCCTGGTGTCAGCCAAGTCTGGTGTTTGGAGCTCAGTTGCTGTACTATCTTTGTTGTGGAGTCTGCAGCGGTGTGCACAAGCTAAGTTCTGAGTTTTGTTACATTGTTGTTTGTGCATTCACCTTTTGGTATCGTGTTCCCCTCACTCTAAGGGTACCGTCACACAGTGGCATTTTGATCGCTACGACGGCACGATTTGTGACGTTCCAGCGATATATCCGTGACGTTCCAGCGATCTCGCTGTGTCTGACACGCTCCTGCGATCAGGGACCCCGCTGAGAATCGTACGTCGTAGCAGATCGTTTGAAACTTTCTTTCGTCGTCTAGTGTCCCGCTGTGGCGGCATGATCGCATGGTGTAACAAAGGTGTGCACAATATTGTATACGATGTGCGCATAGTAACCAACGGCTTCTACATCGCACATACGTCATGAAATTATCGCTCCAGCGTCGTACATTGCAAAGTGTGACAGCAGTCTACGACGCTGGAGCGATATTGTTACGATGCTGGAGCGTCACGGATCGTGCCGTCGTAGCGATCAAAATGCCACTGTGTGATGGTACCCTTATATTTTTTATTCCTGTTTATTTGCTTTGTGGTGCTGCTTACACTGTTCATCCCCTGGGGTGGGGGCTGGGGGTTTAGTTCAGGGTTTAACAGGAGACAGGGACAGGTCGGTGACTTGGGTCTCCCTACCTTCAAGGGTACCCCCAAATAAAGGAAAGACAGGGCTTCCCCTAGCCTGAGGGGCAGTTCAGGGGCCCAGATTCCTAATCTCCCCTTTTTCTATTTTTGCCCCGTGACAGAATGTATTAGAGGTTATGTTTTGCTGTTTTCACTTGGTGGTGTACAGAAGTCTTGCCTAGTCCAGCCCTTGTTCATTTTTATAAGAGTCAGCCTGTCAGCATGTGAAGAAACCAGATTGTATCTTAATTTCCCAGACAACCATGTTTTTGTAGACCAAAAAGAACTGACTTTTTAATCTGTATATTGGCTTGTGAATTTAAGTGGTTATGGCTGGTGGGTCAAGAAGACAGACTTGCCAACTGATATACTATCTAACCTACTGTGTAAGTCTGTAATAGTGACTGGACATAGGATGTGTTAAGCTTTGTTTATTGATGTGTGCTGATATGCTAATAGTGCATTATTTTCTGGAACCAGCTTGGTGACTTCGAAAGCAGAGAGGGAAAAGGTACCATCACATTTAGCGACGCTGCAACGATATAGACAACGATGCCGATCGCTGCAGCGTCGCTGTTTAGGTCGCTAGGAGACGTCAAACACCGGCAAGGCAGAACGATGCAGGAGCGATCCAGTGACGTACTTATCGTTCTCGCTGGTTGTTCACTCCATGAAGAAACATTGCAGGCATCGTTGCTTTTGCTGTCAAACATGACGAATCACGCCAACCTGACAACCAAATAAAGTTCCAGACTTTCAGCAATGACCAGCGATGTCACAGCAGGATCCAGATCGCTGCTGCGTGTCAAACACAACAAGATCGCTATCCAGGACGCTGCAACGTCACGGATCGTTGTCGTTCTCGTAAAGTTGCTCAGTGTGAAGGTACCTAAAGACTGTACAAATAGATTGAATGGTCAAATTGTGCTACTTGATCCCATCACCATTGTTTACCTTATCTTGATGTTGGACTGAAGGACCCTGGGTAATTCTAAAAATAGCTTACAGGCCTCTTCTATAAAAGAGACTTCTTTTCTTCTGGTAGGGGACTCTTCACGATCTTAGCCAAGGGTCTGTCAGACCCGGCTGAAAAACACAGGACTGCTCTCGGATATCTCCCTATGCTTGTCGTTACCTCCTCTCTGCGTGCATACCACAGATGGAGTAGCGACCCTGGGAACTCTGACAACATGTACCATTATCTCGGCGAGTCAGGGGAAGGGTGAGGCCCTGTAATGTGCACCATCTTGGGGTAATTGCTGAGATTGTTCTGTTTTTCTGTTGTGTGTTGTGGTACAATTGAGTATTACCACACTGTTTTACCTTAACCCCGTGTTGTCTGTGTAGTGTAAACACTGACGTCGGCTGCCATCGGTCTCACATGGGAATTTTCTAAGTAATTATACTACAAGGACCCTCTGTTAATGCACCATGTTAGGACACCTCTCTGCCTCTGGTAGAAGAGATTGAAAGTTCTCCTTGTAGCGTGGGTCTAGAAGTGTCACCAACCAGTAATGAGTGTCACCAAAAAATGTTATAATGCGAGGGTCACGTGAAACGCAGCGCAACATAAAGTCAGCCATGCATGCCAGACTGTTAACAGGCAAGACTTCCGTGTCCTCTCCAATAGGACAACTGACCATGCTGTCCTCCTCATCCTCATCCTCCTCCTCCTCCCTGTCCTCAGGCCATCCCCCTGAACAGATGGTATGACATCTGTGCTTGTGGTACCATCTGTAGCACATGAAAGTAGCTCCTGTTCTTCTTCTTCCTCCTCTTCCTCATCGCCTACCAATCCACGTTGAGAAGACATGAGGGTGGGCTGAGTGTAATCCACCTGCATGGTTCCTTGATCCATTTCCTCGTGCTCTGCCTGCGATGCATCCTCTTTAATTGTGAGCAGAGAGGTTTTCAGAAAGCTGAGAAGCGGGATGGTGACGCTAATTATGGCATCATCGCCGCTCACCAACTTGGTGCAGTCCTCAAAGACTTGTAGGATGGAACATAAGTCTGACATCCATGTCCACTCCTGAGGTCTTATGTGTGGATGTAAAACTTAACTTTTAATTTTACACAATAAAAATGTAAAAGAAAAAATGTGACAAACCCCAAAACAACTCAGTGAGGGGAGACTTTACAAAAAAACAACTACAAGACACGAAAGGAAATTTAAAAAGCTGATCATGTAACGGTCCTATATTAAGATCCAAATCAGCACATGTAATACTCGTCTCTTAATTGGCAGTGCACGGAAATTATGACAAAATATATGGTCTGTATATCCAATTACAGCCTCGGCCCCTAAAAAGTTGTATATATGTGGGGCTATTATAATCGACCAATTAATCCTGGTATATGGTAGCCAAAATTTTTTTTCGCCCAGTACACCAAGCATAGTGATACTCGGGCGATTGCCGAGTAGTAGCGAGCACGTTCGCTCATCACTAGTTATTAGTAAATGTATTTGTTGCTAGTAACTGACTGGTCTAAGGAGGTTTCTTCCTGGCATTCTTATGACCATCAAAGCTTTCAACTGAGATTCATTGGAGAGTATAAAATATAAAAAAACAGAAAGTGGGGGACAAAGACATAAACAGATGGAAGAGTGATGGGAGACACCGAGAGACGAGGCTGATTGACTTCTACCATACTAACGTAATGTATGACTTTATTGATTATGTGCTGTTTGAGTGACTGTTTATTATCTTTTATTATGTAAATGCATTTTTGTTTATTCAATTTTTGTGTGAGCATTTATTTATTCATCACAATTCCTTGAACCTTAACAAAACAGTGTGTTTATATGAGTGTGTGTTTTTATATGTGAATATGTGTTTCTATGTATGTGCGTGTGGATTTATGGTAGGCTAACAGAAATTAATATATGAAAAGGGTGTAGACAAACAGCTAACTAACAAAAACCCTTATAAAATTTAACTTTTGTTAAGTAGTTTATTAAAATACATATACACAATACAGAAGTGAAAGTGCAACGTGCACTAGATATATCCGAAAGAATGCTAGATATCTGACAGGGGCCTATGAGCACAGGAAGCAGGCTGGTATGATATATGAGAAATCACCCCCACATATTACTGCCCACCACAGTAGTAGAATTGATGAAACCTACTGTCCTATATTGATTTGTCGCCTTAGATTTGGTATCTTTATCCATTTTCCCTAGGCAATTGTCTACATCATTCCTACAGTTGAGGCTTGGCATATAGGGCCATAGTCGCCTTCTGTTACAGATTTTACTGTTTTTCACTTAGGCAAGTTTCACACTAGCGTTTTTCTGATCTGCGGAGGGCTGCGGACTTCCTCCGTGAAGCCCCGCCCTCAGCTGCACCTCCACCGCTGTCTCCGCCTACTTCTGCATGCGGACCGCATGCGGCCTGTGTACCTATCTTTAACATTAGGTACGCAGGTCGTGCAGCTGTATGCAGATGCTTCCGCATGCGTCGTTTTGACGATGCGATGAAAAAAAAATTGCTACAAGCTGCGTCCCATCGCATTCGGTATTCTAGAATATGTATGTGGTTTATTTATGAAGTTTTCAGAATAATGCAATTTACACACAGGATTCGGCCAGCCAGCCGCGACCAATTAGGGAAGCGTGGTTCAAATTCCGCGCCAATTTGAGGGCTGACTGCGCCTGTCGCTGATTGTTCGCAGCCGGGCGTGACCAATCAGTGAAGCCAGGGCCGGCTCCAGGTTTTTGAGGGCCCCAGGCGAAAGAGTCTCAGTGGGCCCCCCTCTTTAACACATACCACGATTCATAATGCACAGATACAGCAGAGAAATATAGCACAGCCAAGTAGCATCTAACACAGCCCACGTAGTATATAACACAGCCCATGTAGTATACAGCACAGCCACGTAGTATATAGCACAGCCACATAGTATATAACACAGCCACATAGTATATTGCCCAGCCACATAGTATATAGCACAGCCCATGTAGTAAATAGCACAGACACGTAGTGTATTGCCCAGCCACATAGTATATTGCCCAGCCACGTAGTAGATAGCACAGACACGTAGTATATTGCCCAGCCACGTAGTATATTGCCCAGCCACGTAGTATATTGCCCAGCCACGTAGTATATAGCACAGCCATGTAGTATATAACACAGGCACGTAGTATATTGCCCAGCCACATAGTATATAGCACAGCCCATGTAGTAAATAGCACAGACACATAGTATATTGCCCAGCCACATAATATATTGCCCAGCCACGTAGTATATTGCCCAAACAACGTAGTATATAACACAGACACGTAGTATATAGCACAGACACGTAGTATATAGCACAGACACATAGTATATTGCCCAGCCACATAATATATTGCACAGCCACGTAGTATATAGCACAGTTACATAGTATATAGCACAGAGACGTAGTATATAACACAGCCCATGCAGTATATAACACAGGCCACGTAGTATACAGCACAGCAATGTAGTATATTGCCCAGCCACATAATATATACCACAGCCATGTAGTACAGTGGGGCAAAAAAGTATTTAGTCAGTCAGCAATAGTGCAAGTTCCACCACTTAAAAAGATGAGAGGCGTCTGTAATTTACATCATAGGTAGACCTCAACTATGGGAGACAAACTGAGAAAAAAAAATCCAGAAAATCACATTGTCTGTTTTTTTATCATTTTTTTTGCATATTATGGCGGAAAATAAGTATTTGGTCAGAAACAAACAATCAAGATTTCTGGCTCTCACAGACCTGTAACTTCTTTAAGAGTCTCCTCTTTCCTCCACTCATTACCTGTAGTAATGGCACCTGTTTAAACTTGTTATCAGTATAAAAAGACACCTGTGCACACCCTCAAACAGTCTGACTCCAAACTCCACTATGGTGAAGACCAAAGAGCTGTCAAAGGACACCAGAAACAAAATTGTAGCCCTGCACCAGGCTGGGAAGACTGAATCTGCAATAGCCAACCAGCTTGGAGTGAAGAAATCAACAGTGGGAGCAATAATTAGAAAATGGAAGACATACAAGACCACTGATAATCTCCCTCGATCTGGGGCTCCACCAAAATCCCACCCCGTGGGGTCAGAATGATCACAAGAACGGTGAGCAAAAATCCCAGAACCACGCGGGGGGACCTAGTGAATGAACTGCAGAGAGCTGGGACCAATGTAACAAGGCCTACCATAAGTAACACACTACGCCACCATGGACTCAGATCCTGCAGTGCCAGATGTGTCCCACTGCTTAAGCCAGTACATGTCCGGGCCCGTCTGAAGTTTGCTAGAGAGCATTTGGATGATCCAGAGGAGTTTTGTGAGAATGTCCTATGGTCTGATGAAACCAAACTGGAACTGTTTGGTAGAAACACAACTTGTCGTGTTTGGAGGAAAAAGAATACTGAGTTGCATCCATCAAACACCATACCTACTGTAAAGCATGGTGGTGGAAACATCATGCTTTGGGGCTGTTTCTCTGCAAAGGGGCCAGGACGACTGATCCGGGTACATGAAAGAATGAATGGGGCCATGTATCGTGAGATTTTGAGTGCAAACCTCCTTCCATCAGCAAGGGCATTGAAGATGAAACGTGGCTGGGTCTTTCAACATGACAATGATCCAAAGCACACCGCCAGGGCAACGAAGGAGTGGCTTTGGAAGAAGCATTTCAAGGTCCTGGAGTGGCCTAGCCAGTCTCCAGATCTCAACCCTATAGAAAACCTTTGGAGGGAGTTGAAAGTCCGTGTTGCCAAGCGAAAAGCCAAAAACATCACTGCTCTAGAGGAGATCTGCATGGAGGAATGGGCCAACATACCAACAACAGTGTGTGGGAACCTTGTGAAGACTTACAGAAAACGTTTGACCTCTGTCATTGCCAACAAAGGATATATTACAAAGTATTGAGATGAAATTTTGTTTCTGACCAAATACTTATTTTCCACCATAATATGCAAATAAAATGTTAAAAAAAACAGACAATGTGATTTTCTGGATTTTTTTTTCTCAGTTTGTCTCCCATAGTTGAGGTCTACCTATGATGTAAATTACAGACGCCTCTCATCTTTTTAAGTGGTGGAACTTGCACTATTGCTGACTGACTAAATACTTTTTTGCCCCACTGTATATAGCACAGAGATGTAGTATCTAACACAGCCAATATAGTATATAGCAATGTGGGCACAATTCCCTGTTAAAAAAAGAATTAAAATAAAAAATAGTTATATACTCACCCTTCGTCGGCCCCCCCGGATCCAGCCGAGGCATTTACGATGCTCCTCGCGACGCTCCGGTCACAAGAGTGCATTGCGGTCTCGCGAGATGATGACATAGCGGTCTTGCGAAACCGCTACGTCATCATCTCGCGAGACCGCAATGCATGGACCGGTCACCGGAGCGTCGTGAGGAGCGGGAAAGGCCTCGGCTGGATCCGGGAGGCCAACGGAGGGTGAGTATATAATGATTTTTCATTTTTTTATTATTTTTAACATTAGATCTTTTTACTATTGATGCTGCGTAGGCAGCATCAATAGTAAAAAGTTGGTCACACAGGGTTAATAGCAGCGTTAACGGAGTGCGTTACACCGGGGCATAACGCGGTCCGTTAATGCTGCCATTAACCCTTTGTGAGCACTGACTGGAGGGGATTATGGAGCGGGCACTGACTGTGGGAAGTAAGGAGCGGCCATTTTGCCGCCGGACTGTGGCCGTCGCTGATTGGTCGTGGCAAAATGGCCACGACCAATCAGCGACTTGGGATTTCCGAGACAGACAGAAAGAAAGACAGACAGAAAGACAGAAGTGACCCTTAGACAATTATATAGTAGATATATATATATATATGTATTCTATGTGTATATATCTAGTCTATCTTTTCTATTATAACCTGTCATTACTGTACCCCCATATGAATTACCGACTTTCAAAGGACACTGGTGCGAGTGCTGTGCGATTTTTTTTTTTTTTTTTTTTCTCGCATCCATTGACTTGCATTGGCGATTCTCGTCCAAGTTACGCAGCATGCTGTGATTTTATTCTCAATCCGATTTCGGCTGACAAAAAAAAAAATCACAGATGAGATGTCACCCATAGAATAACATTGGTCAGAGTGCAGTTCGATTTTTTAGCGGATTGCACTCGTCCGTATTTGAGCCCTAAGAACGGATTCATTATCTGGTGTAAGGATTTCACTCACTCAGCTGCGACGGCTGACACTCAGGAGACGTGTTCCTTTAAAGTTCACTGGGTTTATTGCTTCATAAACCATGTGGCAAATAACAGAAAGCAAAATGGGCCTTTGGTTCAGGCAAAGAAAAGCAAGTGTCCAGTTCATCCGGCTCAGTCCTGAAGCCGTAACACACTCAGGAGGGTTTCACCTCCACACATCTCTGCTGTGTAAAGGATTAGCCAGTCTTATAAAGAGCTAACCCCACCCAGTAACCCATCACATGATTAGCCATGTGGTCTGACATTACCACAGGTCCTGAAACACATATACAAGATTATGTGCAAGAAAGGAATACTCCGGGCTACATTACAGCAACCAGGCACTTATGTGGCACATACCTCCCATCGACTACAAACCCTTTAGCCATGCTACATACCTCCCCCCTCTGCCTAAAGCCGTGGGGCTTGGCACTTTCCCCCACTAAACAAGGGATCCTTGATAGGGCATCCGCATTACCGTGCAGCTTTCCGGCCCTATGTTCCACATGGAAACTGAAATCCTGCAGGGCTAAGAACCAACGGGTGACTCTAGCATTTCTTCCTTTCGTTTCTCTCATCCACCTAAGCGGGGCATGGTCAGATACCAGTCTAAATTTACGTCCCAGCAGATAGTACCGCAATGTGTCCACTGCCCATTTTATGGCCAAGCACTCCTTCTCAATGACTGAGTAGTTCTTTTCAGATGAGGACAGCTTCCTACTCAGATAGAGAACAGGATGCTCCTCCCCATGTAGTTCTTGGGAAAGGACTGCTCCCACCCCAACATCTGAGGCATCTGTCTGAAGAATAAACTCTTTCTTGAAGTTTGGGGCCATCAGAACGGGTTGCTTACACAAAGCGTTTTTCATTTCTTGGAAGGCTGACTCTGTTTCTTCGGACCACTTAACCATTACTGATTTTGTCCCTTTTAGCAGGTCAGTCAGAGGCGCAGCCATCGTGGCGAAGTTTGGGATGAACCTCCTGTAATATCCCACGATTCCCAGGAAGGCTTTAACTTGTTTCTTGGAAACTGGTTTTGGCCATGTTTGGATTGCCTCCACTTTATTGATTTGGGGTTTTATTTCTCCATGACCCACTATGTATCCAAGGTACTTAGCTTCTTCTTTACCCAAGGCGCACTTCTTCGGGTTTATAGTAAATCCGGCCTCTCTTATAGCATCCAACACCGCTTGGACTTTCTCCAGATGACTCTCCCAGTCCGGGCTAAAGATGACGATATCATCTAGGTACGCAGCAGCGTAGGCCTTATGGGGTGCAAGGACTCTATCCATAGCCCTCTGGAAGGTCGCCGGAGCTCCCTGTAGGCCAAACGGCATCCGGGCATATTGGAAGCATCCATCAGGTGTCGAAAAGGCCGTCTTCTCCTTGGCTTCCTGTGCCATGGGGATCTGCCAATACCCCTTTGTCAAATCCAAGGTGGATATATATCTGGCGTGCCCAAGCCTTTCGATGAGCTCATCAATACGGGGCATGGGATAAGCGTCGAACTTGGAGACTTCATTCAACTTCCGATAGTCGTTGCAAAACCTCCACTCTCCATCAGGTTTTGGGACCAGGACAATTGGGCTCGACCAACCGCTCTTGGATTCCTCAATGACCCCAAGCCTCAACATACGCTCCACTTCCTTGGAGATAACTTCTCGACGAGCCTCAGGAATACGATAAGGTTTCACATTCACCCGCACATGTGGCTCTGTTAGGACCTCGTGCTCTATGACCTTCGTGTATCCTGGCAATTCTGAAAACAGGTCCCTGTTTTTCTGGAGTAACTCCCGGCACTGCTGTTTCTGGGTCTTTGATAGCGTCTCTGCTATAGTAACCGCTCCAACCTCACCTTCTGGGTTGCTTAACAATGATGGAGTTGCTGTCGGCTCTCTATCTTGCCATGGCTTGATGAGGTTGACATGGTAAACTTGGAATGGTTTCCGTCTTCCTGGTTGGTGAATTTTATAATTTACCTCACCAAGTTTCTCGACAACCTCATATGGCCCTTGCCATTTGGCCAAGAACTTGCTTTCCACCGTTGGAACTAACACAAGAACTCGGTCTCCCGGATTGAACTGCCTCACTCTTGCAGACCGGTTGTAGACCCTGGCTTGAGCTTCTTGTGCTTGGAGAAGGTGTTCTTTCACGATAGGCATCACCTTTGCAATCCTCTGCTGCATCAGGGCCACATGCTCAATGACGCTTCTGTGGGGTGTGACTTCGGCCTCCCAGGTTTCCTTGGCTATATCCAGGAGTCCTCGTGGATGTCGGCCATATAGAAGCTCAAACGGTGAGAACCCTGTGGAGGCCTGTGGAACTTCACGAATGGAAAACATCAGATAGGGTAAGAGACAATCCCAGTCTCTACCGTCTTTCTCTATAGCTTTTCTCAGCATGCTCTTTAGTGTCTTGTTAAACCTCTCAACAAGGCCATCTGACTGGGGATGGTACACCGAGGTCCTCAACTGGGAGATCTTCAGGGCTTTGCATAACTCCCTCATCACCTTGCTCATGAAAGGTGTACCCTGGTCAGTCAGGATCTCCTTTGGCAGACCTGTCCGGGAAAAGACATGGACCAACTCGCGGGCTATGCTTTTTGAGGAAGAATTTCTCAAAGGAATTGCCTCAGGATAGCGTGTGGCATAGTCCAGGATGACTAATATATACTGATGGCCCCGAGCTGATTTAACTAAGGGACCGACCAAGTCCATGGCAATTCTCTCGAACGGTACCTCAATAATGGGCAGTGGCACAAGGGGGTTCCGGAAATGAGGAGTAGGAGCAGTTAGCTGACATGTAGGGCAGGACCTGCAATAGTTCACTATTTCCCGGTGACACCCAGGCCAATAGAACCTCTGCACAACCCGTTCCTGCGTTTTTTCCACCCCCAGGTGTCCACCCAAGATGTGTGAATGGGCCATGTCCAACACTTTCCGTCTATACGGACCCGGCACTATCAACTGCTCTACCAACTCCTCCCGTATTTTCGTGACACGGTACAACAACTCCCCCCTCAACAGAAAATGGGGAAATCTTGTGTCTGCCCCCGGCTCCTGTACCACCCCGTCAATAACTGTGACATTATTAAAGGCTTCTCTCAGAGTGGGGTCCCTATGTTGGGCAGTCCCAAAATTTTCACCGGTAACTTCTAACTCCAGAATGTCAGATGTAGGGGATACTTCCTCCTCATCCCCAACCAGAACACAAAAAGGAAAACTGTCTGCCTCTGGGTGTGGCGATACCCTTCCAGGGTTCACTGGTTCCCTGCCAGGGAGCTCAGAACCATTTCCCCACAAATCCCAAAACAAACAGAAATCCCGGCCAATAATTATAGGGTGCAACAAGTCCTGAACCACGCCGACTATGTGGGACTCAGTGCCACATGCCGTTTCAATGTCCACCCTGGCCATAGGGTAGTCCTTTGCATCACCATGTATGCACCGCACTCCGACCTTCTTTCCTGGGAGCAGGTGGAGAGGAAAAGTGGCCCTCACCAGGGTCACTAGGCTCCCCGAGTCTAACAGTGCCGTTACTGCTCGACCGTTCACCTTTACGGGACACGCTTGAGGTCCCTCGTTGGATGGAGAGTTCACACTACAGGCTGGATACGCATAGTATGAACAACGGCGTCCCATGCTGCAGTCCATCTGCTCAGTGGTTTGGGAACAACGGGCAGCTATATGTCCTGGCTTGTGGCACCTCCAACAAATAATATCACCCGTGGGGACCTTGGGCACCACCTCCCCCGCCCTTTGTGACCTTGGACGCACCACCCCTTTTTGGGACTCAGCTGCCTTCTGGGACCCCCAGTACGGCATGGGCTGCCTCCCGAAGGAGCCTTCCAACCCTTGGTATCTCTCAACCAGTCCGATCAGCTCGTCGGCATTCTGGGGATCACCCTGGGCAACCCAAGACTGTATAGGCCTCGGGAGGGAATGGACAAACCGATCCATCATCACCCGTTCTACCATCTGTGCAGGCGCAGAGGATTCTGGCTGCAGCCATTTCTGGACCAGGTGCAACAGATCAAACATTTGGGAACGAGGTGGTTTGTCCCGGTGATAGCCCCAGGAGTGAACTCGCTGTGCCCTGACAGTCAGTGTCACCCCCAAACGTGCGAGAATCTCGGCTTTCAATTTGTGATACTCTTTGGCATCCTGCAAGGTCAAATCATAGTACGCCTTCTGGGGTTCTCCTGTCAGGTATGGCGCAAGTACCTCTGCCCACTGCTCTGGCGGAAGTTTTTCCCTCTCAGCGACCCTCTCAAACACCGTCAGGAAGGCCTCAACATCATCCCCGGGAGTCATTTTCTGCAATGCGCGTCTTACCGTTTTCCGGACGTGGGTGTCATCAGCCAAACCTGGGGTTGGGGCACTCGCCTTGCCCTGGATGGCGGTTGCCAGAAGCTGCATCTGCTGCTGATGCTCCTGCTGGCTCTGCTGCATCTGCTGCCGTTGCTCCTGCTGACTCTGCCGTTGCTCCTGCTGGCTCTGTTGTATCTGCTGCATCAACAGCCTGTTGGTCTCTTGCTGCCTTTTCTCCTGCTGTGACTGCATCTGGACCAAGTGTTTCAGCAGGTCCTCCATTTTCTCCGGCAATGCTTGCTGGCTTGCAACAGCCTTGACCCAGGACATTCAAAAATAAACTCACGTCTCCGCTGGGAACGCTGCTCGCACGTCTACCACCAATTGTAAGGATTTCACTCACTCAGCTGCGACGGCTGACACTCAGGAGACGTGTTCCTTTAAAGTTCACTGGGTTTATTGCTTCATAAACCATGTGGCAAATAACAGAAAGCAAAATGGGCCTTTGGTTCAGGCAAAGAAAAGCAAGTGTCCAGTTCATCCGGCTCAGTCCTGAAGCCGTAACACACTCAGGAGGGTTTCACCTCCACACATCTCTGCTGTGTAAAGGATTAGCCAGTCTTATAAAGAGCTAACCCCACCCAGTAACCCATCACATGATTAGCCATGTGGTCTGACATTACCACAGGTCCTGAAACACATATACAAGATTATGTGCAAGAAAGGAATACTCCGGGCTACATTACAGCAACCAGGCACTTATGTGGCACATACCTCCCATCGACCACAAACCTTTTAGCCATGCTACACTGGATTATCTCTTTTTGGGTGCATTTGTATTCAATAAATCTTCTCCACTTATTGAAAAACTTTTCCATTGGTTTTGTTTTATCTCTTTCCGCTTCCAATCTTTATAAATATAGCAACTGTTTAATGTTATTCAGTAATTCACTCATGGTCGGACTCTCGGTCGTAATCCAATGTCTTAGTATACATTTCTTTGCCAAAATTGCTATACCATGCAGAATCGACTTCTTATCCACCCCCCCCTTCCTGCCATCCCCCTCCGCGACATAATGAAAAATTCAAGGCATCGGATCCAGTTGCCACTCCTTTCCCCCAATCCCAATGCTAAAATTGCACACAGAATTCTTTTATGATGCTACATCTACACAGACCGTGACACATATCCGTGCATTACTTTTATTTTTTTTATATTTTTAAAAACTTTTTTTTTACTTTTTGCATACTTCAGTAGTCTCCATGGGAGACTAGAAGTTGCACTTGTTTGATCGGCTCTGCTACATACAGGTGATGATCAGATCGCCTGTATGTAGCAGAATTGCTCACTTGCTATGAGCGCTGAACACCAGGCGGCGCTCATAGCAATCCGGCAGTGACAACCATAGAGGTCTGCTGGAGACCTCTGGTTGTCATGGCAACCCATCGGTGACCCGCGATCACATGATGGGGTCACCAATGAGCGGGATTTCTGGTTCGCTTGCTGGAAGCGCGTGTTAAATGCTGCTGTCAGCCGCGTGTGGATCGTGATTCCACCTGCGGCTGTTAGAGGCACATGTCAGCTGTTCAAAACAGATGTGGGCTCAGCGCCGTAGCACACTTCAAAGGGAGGGAGTCAGAAATCGGAGGAAATATACACCGAATGTCGGAAAGGTGTTAGAGGGGATACTGATACTCAAGGGTATTTGTTGCTTCGAGGGGACACTTTGGGTATTATAACTTTCAAAAGAGCATATTTAGCTTTATTACTTGCCAGGTAGCACATTGGGGGCTTTACTAATTTCTATTGGAAGTTATTATTTTTGTAGGCCCCCTCTATGTGGCACATTCTCTTTGTAGCAATAACTTATGGAGGGGTAATCATAGTAATGACATAATATTTGAAGCATTGGGGTCACTGCTCCACGCTGGAAGAGCAGGCAAGATGGGAAGGTTGTGCAGGTTGGGATTAGATGGGGACGGCGCTGGAAATGTGAGAAGTCAAAAGTGTTTTTGCTGTAATCTGCGCAGACAAGTCCTGGCTGGAGAAGTCGTCATGTCGGCCCGGGACGGATGGAAAAGATGGCCAAAGAAAACGACTAAATCACAAAGAATGTCAGCTGTAAGTCCCTATACTGTACACATCTGAACAGAAATCTCCATAATATGGTTGGCAGGACTTGTATCTACCACTATATGGTCACAATATGGCGAAAATATCAGTCTTTTCAATAGCGTGTTTTTCTTTTTTACTTAATGACAGCTTAATGCATTTCAGTCATGCAGTGGTAGGTGTCTGCCTGCATTATTGGACTTTGTACAGTGAGTTATGTAGAGGTAACGGTCATATAATATTATGTACACGCTGTGTAGTGGTGATGGTAGTGGGCATTGTGTAGCGGTATTATTTTGGCCTTGGATAGTAGTAATTGGTCTTTGTATGGTGTATTTTAGGTTAGCAACAGTTGTATACTCTAATTATACACTGCTCAAAAAAACAAAGGGAACACTTAAACAACAGAATATAACTCCAAGTAAAGGACCGCTACCTCCGCCTTTGTGCAAGGAGGAACAGGAGGAGCACTGCCAGAGCCCTGCAAAATGACCTCCAGCAGGCCACAAATGTGCATGTGTCTGCACAGACGGTTAGAAACCGACTCCATGAGGATGGTCTGAGTGCCCGACGTCCACAGATGGGGGTTGTGCTCACAGCCCAACACCGTGGCATTTGCCTCAGAACACCAGGATTGGGAAATTCGCCACTGGCGCCCTGTGCTCTTCACAGGTGAAAGCAGGTTCACACTGAGCACATGTGACAGATATGACAGAGTCTGGAGACGCCGTGGAGAGTGATCTGCTGCCTGCAACATCCTTCAGCATGACCGGTTTGGCAGTGGGTCAGTAGTGGTGTGGGGAGGCATTTCTTTGGAGGGCCGCACAGCCCACCATGTGCTCGCCAGAGGTAGCCTGACTGCCATTAGGTACCGAGATGAGATCCTCAGCCCCCTTGTGAGACCATATGCTGGTGCGGTTGGCCCTGGGTTCCTCCTAATGCAGGACAATGCCAGACCTCATGTGGCTGGAGTGTGTCAGCAGTTCCTGCAAGATGAAGCCATTGAAGCTATGGACTGGCCTGCCCGTTCCCCAGACCTGAATCCGATTGAGCACATCTGGGACATCATGTCTCGCTCCATCCACCAATGTCACGTTGCACCACAGACAGTCCAGGAGTTGGTGAATGCTTTAGTCCAGGTCTGGGAGGAAATCCCTCAGGAGACCATCCGCCGCTTCATCAGGAGCATGCCCAGGTGTTGTAGAGAGGTCATACAGGCACGTGGAGGCCACACACAAAACTGAGCATATTTTCCTTGTCATGCGGCATTTCCACTGAAGTTGGATCCACCTGTAATTTGAATTTCCACTTTGATTTTGAGTATCATTCCAAATCCAGACCTCCATGGGATATTCATTTTGATTTATTTTGATAATTGTTATGTTTCATTGTTCTGAACACATTCTACTATGCAATGAACACAAATTTGCAACTGGAATATTTCATTCAGAGATATCTAGGATGTGGGATTTTAGTGTTCCCTTTATTTTTTTGAGCAGTGTATATGTATAAATGCTCTTTTAGGTGGCTGGGAGGCTGTATGAGGAAACACGTACTTTGGGCCTTGGACCCTTGATCTTTTAGAACTCCAGCAACACCCCTGTCCTAACCCTAACCTTACCTTTAACTCTAGCACTAGTCTTTACTCAATTTCTAACCTTAAAGGTTGTCCTAACGCTAGTCTTAACTCTAACACTAGTCATTACTCAAGCTCTAACCTTAACCCTTGTCCTAATCCTATCCTTACCCTTAACTCTAGCACTAGCCATAAACCAGGTTCTAACCTAACACTACTCCTAACCCTAGCCTTAACTCTAACCCTAGTCATAACCCAAGTTCTAACCTGTACCCTTGTCCTAACCCTAATCCTTGCCATAAATCTAATCTGAGTTATAATAACTCAAGTTCTAACCTTAGCACTAATCCTAACCTTAACCGTAGCCTTAACTCTAACCTTAGTCCTAACACAAGCTATAACTTTAACCTTTGTCCTAACCCTAGGCGTAACTCTAACCCTAGTCATAATCCAAGTTCTAAACTAAACCCTTGTCCTAAACCTAATCCTAGAATGAAACTTAATCTTAGTCATTGCCCTAAGTCTAGTCCTAAGACTAAACATACTCCTGATCCTAACCTCGTCTGAACTCCATTGAGGGTTAGAAAAAGCATGTAACAATTTAAAGTTCGTTTTTATACGGTTATTGTTAGAAATTATCAGATCTGAGAGGATTAAAACTAACCAAATCTTGAGATTTTCCAGAGAAAGTTTATTTCTTCTTTCCGGGGGAGGTTCGGCAAACAGGATGGCAGTCAGTCAGCAGAATCGGCAGCCAGACAAGAGCGCGATGAGGTATTACTTATTATTTTTGTGGCCTTTTATGGTTTAGGAAAATAACAAGCAGTCCAGCTGCCATTTTGCTGTATTGTGTGGTGATAAAATCTGTATTCTGAAGAATACGGATTTTTGCAAAATTCAAGTACAATTCAATATGTGTTTCTTTAATTTTTGCTTCTTATTTTTATGAGGGACACTTTTCTAAAATTGCGACAGCATCCCAATCACGGCTATGTATCTCCTCTCACAAAATTACAAATGAGAGGAGAGGGAAGGGGATCTGTGGGAGAGCACAGGGCAGACTTTGTCATCTCAGTTGCTGCCCATGCAGAGTGTAACAGCCGAGATAAGTTTGATATCCGTCATCTCCGCTCTGTAAAGGCAGCGACTGAGATGACAAATCTTGCTTCATCGCATTGAGCGCTCTTTTATCTCTCAGATTCACAGCTGCACTCTGTAAAAGAACCTTTAGCATTGACTTACTTGCCAAAGCAGCCACTGCATCTAGTTTACAGGCTTCTGAGTGGGAATTTATGGGGCAAGAAAAAACAGCAATAGGGGTGAAAGTTTGCGCCTCAATAGAATTTGCACCTGTTGCAACTGCCCCTGGCAAAGCAAAACTATACAGTATGTCTCCATGGCGACAGACTACAATCAGCCCCTGCGTAGTCAGATCCTGCCGTCATGTTCTGTATGTTTACAATGACTGACTATAGTTCAAGTAGAATCCAACAGTCACAAAATCCATGTTCTGCCCATATCATGGGACCATATTGTGCTTGTATAATTTCTTTTCATGACTCTTTTTCCGCAGGAATCCTCTGCTCCAGATCATCTTCCCTTTGCAGCAACGCCGGCTCATATGCAAGGCTCCCTGGAAAACATAAACGCAGATGGGAGACAGGCAGCTTTTCAACCAGGTCTGGTGATTGATATGTCTGATAGTGCAGCCCCTTAGGTTGGGGGCAATTCAGCAACTTTGGGATCACTCTGTGCCGCTGCTCCATCGTGGCGTAATGCCGGTGACTTGGCATCGCATGGCAACACGCAACACACTGTGACGTCGGCAAGTACGTAAAACAAAAAATCCAACCAAGTGCAACTTTTCCTATCTGCTTGTCACAGTCACCGTTCCTTCTGGGTTGCATTACGGTGCGATGTAGCATCTGCATAGAGAAAACCTCGGCTGCACAACCGGTGCCATCACCAAAGTAGCCGCATAGTCACAGTCTTAATGGCGGAGTCTTGTTGGTACTTAAGTTTGAAGGTGATAACGCACAGGTTGTTGGGAGGTTCGACCACTGGACCCATTGATCTCAAGAACTGGGCTCCGAAAAGCCCCGTCTGAAGAAGGCAGTGAGCAAAAGTACTATCCGTATCCGAGCGCTGTTGGCGATCACTGCCAGTCCAATGGAGATTCATTCCAATGGTTCATTTCAGAACACCGTTCTTGGAATCATGAGGGTCCCAGAGGTCGGACCCCAAGTTATCACCCATCCTAATGTTTAAAATAAATCTTAAAATGATACAAATATTTTATTTCACATGATGTTATAGTAATACTCTTTTGTATCTCATAACAACAGGAGGACAAAAAGAGCAAACTGATTAAATCTAAAAGATATCATATCATTTTATTATATCATAGAAAAGGTAAAATGTCACAACAATATATAGAACACCAAAAACAATGCAGACTGTTATGAACTCCACCCACACCTATCCCTACCCCACATATACACTTCAATCCCTGGAAAAATAAATAAATAAAGGTCCAAAGACCGTAACTCAGGGAAAAGACAGTGCGTCCAAACGTGGACGTCAGGGAAGCAGCATGCATGAACCAGATGATCGGGAATAAAGTTACACCCATCTATCTAACATCTAAGGTGCAATAGTGCGTGGCAAGAAATGCAGCGCTTACTAACAGATGAGTGGAAACAAGGAGTGGTGGATGAAGGGTCCCGACGCGCGTTTCGCGGCAGCTAGAGGCCGCTTTCTCAAGGGAGTGTGTCTCAGGTCCCTGCAGGACCTTCTAATAACCCCATGAACTTAGTCACATGGCCTGAAATGGCCAATCAGAACGGCTAGAGTCGGCACATGCGCACTGCGGCCGTCAGGTCCTGAACTGCAGATAGGGTGTCACGGGAAGTGCACACGCACCATGGGAGAGCCCACCAAGCGGTGCACACACCGTAAAGACGCCCACCCGCAGACAGGAAACAATAGGTCGCAGTGCGATGCGTACAGCCATGAGAGCATGTATGAGGACAATTGACTGGATGACAAAAAACGCTGTGTAACAGGGAAAAAAAAACCCATGGCTGCATATAACTATAACATCACAAAATACAAATACAAATTACAAAAGTTGAAATCATCCAAAGTCGCTGAGATGGCTGTAATTTTCCCATATAACGAGATGAAGTCTGGGGTCATTTTCAGTCCGAAAGGGGGGCCCAGTAGGAGAAAATACGGAGGCGCAATAAATCAGCAGAGTCACAAACACTAAATTAAAAAAATAAATAAAAAAAGTTAAAAACACATCCACGGGGTTGATAAACATGGGGGCATGTGGGAACAGAAGTCTAGGAAACCAAATATTAGGAGGACGACAAAAAAGGGGCAAAGCTTAAATATTCATTGAGGCCTTTCGGTATCATGGTATCTAATTGGACGATCCACCTTGTCTTGATTTGTGCAAGAAGTTTTTTTATTGTCGCCCCCTCTTATACCAAGATGGAAAGCATCAATCCCCCTCACAATTGTGATGTAACTTGAAATGACGAGGAATAGTATCCAATTCCGAAGTATCGGACACTGTCTTGGCTGCACCAATGCCCCGCACATGTTCACGTACCCGTATTCTTAATTCTCTTGTGGTAAGGCCCACATATATTTTGGGGCACGAACAGGTGGCATAGTATATAACATTAGAAGTACCACAAGAGATACGTTGTCTGATTTTAAATTCCCTTGACCCATCTGATGAGGCAAAGGTAGAACAGCATAGGACATTGGCGCAGGCAAGACAGTGCCCGCATGAGAAGGATCCAAACTGAGGACCACTAGTGCCAAAGGGATTGCTGGGATCCGGAACATAGTGGCTCCTAACCAGCAAGTCACAAAGATTTTTGGATTTTTTAGGGGTCATCAAAGGAAAGCTACCCAGGGAGGCCCTCAGGGCGGGATCAACTCCCAAAACGGGCCAATATTTGTTTAGAATGGTACGCATCTTTGTATGTCAGTACATTATGCCTTTCACTAATATAGTGACCGCCATCCTAATAAACTCACATTACCCAAGTAACTTTGTTACGCCATAATCCCATTGCAGAGGGCGCTGGTAAGAGTCTGTATGTACTATATGTATGTACTGCAAAACTACTGAGATGCTGCAGTCAAAATTGACCGTGGCATCTATGGGTTAAAGGAACGCCCGCCAGGGCACTGGGGTACTCGATACCGGGTGGTAACGGTGTCTGCGACCTGGTCCATGGCCCTAGGCGCCCAAGTAAAAGGGGAAGGTCTATAAAAGGGTTTTATGAATAACGTTTGTTCGTGATGCCACCTGTGGTATTCAGTCACAGATAACCGATGCTGCTTAAAGGGGTCCTCTGGGGTGATGTTATGGCAGCTATGGTATAACTTTCCACAGGTGAAGTATATCCCCAGGGCTCCCGGTGTGTAGATGGAGATGGTGAGTGGTGCAGTAAAGAACGGAGGACACAGGTTTGCAGTCTGTTTACCTGATTTACTGAAGACTTCAGGCAGCCACAGTCCAGGGCACCAGATCACAGATACAGGCAGGGTCTGGTCGGCTTGGAAGCGAAGAGTCGCCTTTACCAGGCGGAGTTAAAAGCCTTACTACTAGCGCGGTGGTGTAGTCCCTTGCTGCCTATGGCTTCTGTCAAAGTCCTCACAGTTCTCTCTGTCCTCCTTAAAGGTGGGACACAAACCCATATGACAGGTGGCTTGAGCCTTTTTACAGGATTTCTATCATGACCTGGGCTCTATGCGCCACTGTGTCTCCTAGGTATTAGGGTGGACAGGTGACGTATAGTCCAGCTGCCCTGCTGGTTTCTGCTGTGCCCCTCAGAGTCCGACACATCCTCGGTCTTCCGGCTACAGGTGTCTGCGCTCTGCAAGGAGGTAGCTAAGTCGCACCTATTCTCCACAGTTGTCACACTCCTTTGCCTCACTCACCTGCATGCTCACTATACACTGTTCTTCCTTCTGTATCCTCTAAATCCAGGAGCTGCAGCACCTTCTTGGCTGCAAGGCACCTCACACGTCTTTCTGCCTCAGACTGCTCCAGTCTGCTATGCGGCACTAACTAACTCACTTTCCCTCCAGACCAGAATATATACTGTATATAGGGGAGTCACAGATAAGTTGGATCAGAGCTCCCCCTTCTGGCCTGGAGTGTGAACATGTTGTGTGCTTTGTGTTACCTGATAAAAGAAGATCTTCCTTCTCTTCCAAGCGTGACATCACTCTCCCCGTGAGGAAAGCAATGCCATTGTAACAACAACCAGGACCATGGGGTGTTACATTAACATTCTGGGAACATTCTGATCTATCTCCAGTCTTATAACACTAGGGCGCCTGCAAGTGATTTCATGGGCAAAGCTTCTGTACCAGTGGTGGTTTGTGAAAAATTACCCGCAAACCGCAACGTACTATTAAGGAGTAATTCATGGGTTTACTTTTTGCAGTTTTGCTGCTTTTTATCTTTTTTGCTGCACTGTAGATTGTAAAAATTGCAGAACAAAAAACATCAAACATTGCACATGTGTGCACAACCTGTAACTGAGGGAGAGATATATTTTCTTTTATATATTCCAGGCTTTGGTTCTCCAGTTTCACCCCAGTACTATCCAGACCAAGATAATACGGTAAGGGGCACTCACATTAGCACTGACATGTCCATTTTCCGCTCGTGTGCCGCCATATGGCATGGTGTTCTTCCAGATACTTGCTTGCGCTAATTCTTTTTTTTACAGATCCTCATTAAAGAAAACAAATGAAGAGTATTAAAGCAAACCTGTCATTAGCCGTAAATACGTATTTTTTGAACCAGTGTAAATGCCGGCGATGTTTTTCTTTTGTTTGTACTCCTCTCCATTCCAGAGATACGGCTCTTTCTTCCCTGTATATAATCATTTTATCCATCTGGGCATGGTGCTCAGGAAGATGCACACAGAAAAGAAGTGATGATAATGCCCACTTGGCTAAAAAGTCCAAAAAAATTAAATACAGGGAAGAGAGGGTCATATCTCAGGAACGGAGAGACGCAGGAACAAAAGAAAAACAGGAGATTCAGAACAGCGGCTTTTACTTTACATAAAACAAAATACATATTTATGGCATGTGAGGGGTCAGATTTAAAACCTTAATAAGAATTTGCCCAGAGTCACCCTCAGCGTAGGGAAATACAATCCGTATTTTACATACGCAATACGCAGAAATAGTCCCCAAATAGTGATCCGTATGTCATCCGTAGGCAGGGTGTGTCAGCGTATTTTGCGCATGTCATCCTCCGTATGTAATCCGTATGGCATCTGTACAGCCAGACTTTCTCGTCGGCTTGCAAAACGGACATACGGATATACAATGGATCCATGTGCTCAAATATTCATGAAAACATGTGTATGTATATATATATATATATATATATATATATATATATACTCAATTATAAGCCGACCCCCCTAATTTTGCCACAAAAAAACTGGGAAAACTTAATGACTCGAGTATAAGCCTAGGGTGGGAAATGCAGCAGCTACCAGTAAATGTCAAAAGTAAAAATAGATACCAATAAAAGTAAAATTAATTGAGACATCAGTAGGTTAAATGTTTTTGAATATCCATATTGAATCAGAAGCCCCATATAATGCTCCATACAGTTCATGATGGGCCCCATAAGATGCTCCATATTAAAATATGCCCCATATAATCCTGCATAAAGGTTAATAATGGCCCCATAAGATGCTCCATAGAAACATTTGCCCAATATAATGCTGCACAAATGTTGATTATGGCCCCATAAGATGTTCCATAAAGATATTTGCCCCATATAGTGCTGCACAAACGTTATGGCCTCATAAGATGCTCCATACAGACACTTGCCCCATTTGCGGTTGCTGCGATTAAAAAAAAAATCACATACTCACCTCTCCGTCTCTCAGGCCCCCGGCACTTTCAATATTTACCTGCTCCTCGTTGCGGCGCCGCTCCGTCTTCAGCACTGACGTTCAGGCAGAGGGTGCGCACTAACCACGTCACCGCGCCCTCTGACCTGAATGTCACTGCAGAACACGCTGAAGACTGAGTGGCAGCTGGAACGGGGAACAGGTGCATATCGTGCAGCGCAGCTCTCCCCCTCCCCGTTATACGCACCTGTTCCTGGCGCGGTGCAGTCCCTGCTTCCCCGGCGCTGCTGCTTCTTCCTCTACTGAGCCGTCACCGTTACCGCTCATTACAGTAATGAATATTTGGCTCCACCCTTATGGGAGGTGGAGCCGCATATTCATTACTGTAATGAGCAGTACCATGTGACCGCTCAGTACAGGAAGAAGCTGTCAGCTGCGGGGAAAAGATGTGCAGGGACCGCGCCAGGAGCAGGTGAGAATAATTAGACAGCCCCCGCTCCCCCTCCCCTGCCGACCACTGGGTATGACTCGAGTATAAGCCGAGAGGGGGACTTTCAGCCCCAAAAAATGGGCTGAAAATCTCAGCTTATACTCGAGTATATACGGTGTATATATATATATATATATATATATATATATATATATATATGTATATGTATATGTCAGTGACACATGTGTGTATATATATATATATATATATATATATTTATACATATTTATTTATATTTCATACAGCGCTAGATAGCTTAAAAGCTGGTAATTCAATTGCCGCCTTTTGCTATCTCCTTCCAAACCCGACAGAATATAAGACATGGTTTACATACAGTAAATCATTTCATATCCCTTATTTTTTTTAACATATTCCTCACTAATAATGTTCAAAGTGTCTGTGTGCATAATTGCGCTCCCGTGCAATTTTCTCCGCCAGAATAGGAAAGCCAGTGACTAAGGGCAGATATTAATAGCCTAGAGAGGGACCATGGTTATTGCCCCCCCCCCCCCCCCCGGCTAAAAACATCTGCCCCCCATCCCCCCACAGAAAAGGCAGATCTGAAAGATGCGCCTATTCTGGCACTTGGCCACTCTCTTCCCACTCCCCTGTAGCGGTGGGATATGGGGTAATGAAGGGTTAATGTCACCTTGCTATTGTAAGGTGACATTAAGCCAGATTAATAATGGAGAGGCGTCAATAAGACACCTATCCATTATTAATCCAATACTAGTAAATGGTTAATAAAACACACACACATTAGCAAAAAAGTATTTTATTGAAATAAAGACACAGGGTGTTGTAATAGTTTATTATACTCTCAATCTAATTGAAGACCTTTGTCATCTGAAGCAAAGTTAAAATAAAAAATCAACAATATCCCATACCTTCCGTTGTTCAGTCTTGTCCCACGCTGTAAATCCATCTGAAGGGGTTAAACAATTTAACAAGCAGGAGCCTGCTAATGCAGCCTCCCCTGCCTGTAAAAACTGGGGAATGAAGGGGAACGTAGCTACCTAGACTTGAGGTGCTGTGCCCCCTGCTGGCATAACCTCAGATGAACTCGAGCGTGAGAAAATATTCAGAAAAATTCAGAACATCCCTTTATTTTAACAGCTAGAGTGCCCAAATTTTGCCCATAGACACTTGGAACATTATTAGTGAGGAATATGTTAAAAAATAAGGGATATGAAATGGTTTACTGTATGTAAACCATGTCTCATATCATGTCGGATTTGGGAGGGAGATAGCAAAAGCCGGCAATTGAATTACCGGCTTTTGTGCTATCTGGCGCTGTATGAAATATAAATACATATATAATATATATATATATATATATATATATATATATATATATACCTATTCTATGTGTAGACATTTATTTTGGCTATTCTATTCTAACCTGTCAGTGTGATTTTACTGTAAACCGCGTTGAATTGCCGGCTTTTCTATAGAACACCGCATGTACAGTCGGTGCAGCTGCATCGGGGCCCAGAGGCTTCGGGGGGCCCTGCAGGGCGGCTAAAAATGAGGGCAATCTGGCCTGTTTATCCAGCCCCGAGGCTCCAGGGGGCTCCTGGCCATATTGCCCTCATGTGCGGCAGGCAGGGAGAGATCGCTGCAGCTCTGCTGCCTACAAGAGAAAATGACAGTGGAGCTGCAGCGATCCATCCTGCTTCCTGCCCATGCTTCGTGTCTCACACAGCAGTCTGGATGACATCATCATTCAGTGCCGTGGCCTCTGTGCCAGTGAGAGGAAGCTGCCGTGACGGTGATGCTGTGGCTGCGGGAGAGCATGCGAGAAGGTGAGAGGTGCTGTCTGGTGTGTGTGTAGAGATGAGTGGTGGTGTGTGTGTGTGTGTGTGTGCGTGTGTGCATAGAGGTGAATGGTGCTGTGTGTGTAGGTGGAGGAGGGGGATATGATGGGGGAGAAGGCAATGATGGGGTGATGGGGAGAAGCCAATAATGGAGTGGTGGGGGAGGAGGAAATGATGGAGGTGGTGAAATGGACAATGATGGGGTGGTGGGGGGGGAAAGGCAATGATGGTGGTAGTGGAAAGGGCAATGATTGGGTTGATAGGGGAGGAGGAAATGATGGAGGTGGTGAAATGGACAATGATGGGGTGGTGGGGGGAAAGGCAATGATGGTGGTAGTGGAAAGGGCAATGATTGGGTTGATAGGGGAGGAGGAAATGATGGAGCTGGTGGAATGGGCAATGATGGGTGGTGGGTAGAAAGCAATGATAGAGATGGTGGAAAGGGCAATTATGAGTGGTGGGTAGAAAGCAATGAGAGAGGTGGGGGAGAGGAAAATAATGGGATGCAGGGGGAGGAGGACAATGAGGGGTGTGGGGAATTGGGAAGGGGAAATTACAATGGATTTAGG
Source organism: Ranitomeya imitator (assembly GCF_032444005.1). Classification (NCBI taxonomy): domain Eukaryota; kingdom Metazoa; phylum Chordata; class Amphibia; order Anura; family Dendrobatidae; genus Ranitomeya; species Ranitomeya imitator. The sequence goes on from NC_091284.1 coordinate 31,176,230, forward strand.
AACAGGGGGCGGTGAAGGAAGACGTTATTATTGCTTATTATGTTTAACACAGTCCCGTAGTATATAGTGTACTCACTTATTATACATAGCACAGTCCCTTAGTATATAGTGTACTCGCTTATTATGTATAGCGCCATCTCTCAGTATATAGTGTAGTCTCTTTTTATGTATAGCACATTCCCTTAGTATATAGTGTACTCACTCATTATGTATAACAGTATAACACCATCCTTAGTTACATAGTTTCCTCTTTTATCATGTATAACACAGTCCCTTATTACATACCATCCACTCTAGTTATATATATGAAAAGATAAAAACCATAATTATTGAAATCTCCCCCATTTTAAGATGCTAAAAAAAAATTAGTACAAAAACATTTGGTATAGATGTGTCTATAAAAGTCTTCACTATGAAGTTACAAAATGTGTTAATCTGGAAGGCAGATGGATTACTACAAAATTGAAATGCCCAAAATTGTACATGCTCGTTTTCTCGCCTTACTGCCTTATGATCGGTCAGCATCGTAGAAGAAGAAGGGAGAAGAACATGTCCCCAGTGAAAACTGTGTGATAACACCCATTTGATTGCTAATTTCTCCCCAAAGGAGAGGCAACATAGATTTTTTTTTTATTTATCAACATATTATGTCCAAAAAAAGATAAAGGCAGGACTCCAAGGTCCAAAAGGATTTTTTGGTTTATTGACACAATGTCATCATGGCGACTTTATCTATCTATCTATCTATCTATCTATCTATCTATCTATCTATCTATCTATCTATCTATCTATCTATCTATCTATCTATCACCGTATTATTATCATCTATTATTGTATTATATCTATTATCTATCTATTATCTATATACCTATTATCTATCTATATATATATATATACATATATTATCTATCTATCTATCTATTATAATATCTGTCTAGCAATCTAACTTTCTATCTATAATCTATTTATCATATATTATATATGCAGTCTATTTCTTTCTGTTTTTTTAAAGCCTGCAACAGTTGCACTTATGGACAAGGGATTCCAAGAGAAGATCCGCCCGTGTATTGACCTCATTGACTCCCTTCGGTCGTTTGGGGTGGAGAAGGATCTGGCGTTACCAGCGATTGCTGTCATTGGTGATCAGAGTTCTGGTAAAAGCTCAGTCCTGGAGGCTTTGTCTGGAGTCACACTTCCCAGAGGCACCGGTGAGAGATTTTCTACCTGTCCTAGCCGCTCTGATGGTTTTGGGTAGGGAAATGGTGAATGTCCAGTTCCCTTGTGGTCTGGAGTAATAGCAGTAATAATTCATGGTCAATGGCAGGATTTGTTATTGTTTCAAAGCCAAGTGTCCCCTAATTAAAATACATTACACTGAAGTACAACCAAAGCTATACACAGACCCTTAATGGAGGTGATAATAGCAGCTTTTTTTCTAGGATAATAGTGGGGTAACAACTGCTTCCAGGAGGTCTAAGCCACGGGAGGCTTCCTGCTGGTTTGGGTTAGTGGGGGTATGTCACCAGCTTTACTGGTGGTCTAGGGTACAGGTGGGATTAATGCCACCTTACTGGGGATATAGGGTAGTAACACAACTTCCCATTTGGTTTAGGGCAGTAGAAGGGTAACACCAGCTTTTCTGTTGGTCTAGGGTATGGGAAAGATTAATTGCAGCTTTCCTGTGGTGCAGGTTATTGGAGAAGGTAACATTAACTTCCCTGGGGTTCTAGTATATACGTGTGACTAACGTTAGCTTCCTGGAGGTCTAGGGTACTGGTGTAGTGACACAAAATTCTCTGTTGTTTTGGGGTTAGAAGGTGTTTAACACCAGCCTCCCTAGTGGTCTAGGGTAAAGAAAGTGACTAATGCCAGGTTCTTGGTGGTCTAGGGCAGGGGTCCCCAACTCCAGTCCTCAAGGCCCACCAACAGGTCATGTTTTCAGGATTTCCTTTGCAATGCACAGGTGATGCAATTATTACCTGGGCAAGACTAAGGAAATCCTGAAAACATGACATGTTGGTGGGCCTTGAGGACTGGAGTTGGGGACCCCTGGTCTAGGGTAGTGGAGGGTTAACACTAGAAATTATTAGTACCACGCCGGATTCCTACTCTGACAGGCAGGGTCTCCAGCATGTCAGTTCACTCACCCGCGCTACGGTCGGTTCCTCTCTTCCTCATGCTCCGCGTGCTCCCAGCAGCACTTCCAGACGGGTTTCTAGCCGTGTCCTTAGGACACGCACGCACTCCCGCCCTCTTAAAGGGCCAGTGTGGGCACTTGCTATTTCCTCTCCAACCAATGGTTGTGAGGCATTGTTTATATATTGCTTCCTCTCCACTGGGGAGGTGCCTGAGCAACATTCCTGTTTTGCAGTCTAAGTTGTGTAAAGTTGCATACCTGTCCCTTATGCACTCTGGTGCAAATCCTGCCTGCTGCACTCTGGTGTGAATCCTGCCTGCTGCACTCTGGTGTGAATCCTGCCTGCTGCACTCTGGTGTGAAACCTGCCTGCTGCACTTTGATAAAAACTCTGCTGCATTCTAATACAGACTCTGCCAGCTGTTCCCTCCAGTCTGTCCTCTGGGTCCAGCTGCTGCTCGTCTGTTGGTCTGTCCTGGAGTGGCACCTGACATTCATCGGCAGCCAAGTCTAACCTCACCATCAGAGGCTCTAGTGAATAGTCAGGTGATCGCTTAGTCATGCCCCTCCAGGCTCTCCACGGCCCAAGGCCCAGTGGGCTGGCTGCAGTGCTGAGAGAGGGCGGAGTACAATGAACAGGACAAACTGCTGGACTTAGAGAGAGGTGCTGGCGGAGATGTTATGGTGGATTGAGAAACTTGTGGTGTACTCATTCTCTGAATCAGTCAAAAACAGCAGGCATGTCTGCTTCCGTTACAGCCGATGGTGAGCTCTCAGTCAGCATGACTGAGCGGGTAAAGTACCCGAGATTTTGCGGTCAAAGACCTGCATCTCTATAGTTGGCACGGTAACAGAGGAGCAGGAAGAAGCAGCAGATGCAATTGATGGGGCGGCTGATGGTGGTTGAGGTTCGCTGATCCGCATTTTTGCGCAGTGTGATTCCCACAGTAATGCATGTTGATTGCTCATGTGGTTCATACATGTAGTAGTCAAATTATTGCACTTTTCACTCAGTTTTTCTTTTAAAGTTGGCAGATTACGTGAGTTGGCTCATCCTTTGCAGTGTCAATAAAGACCCAGGGTAGGCAACCCTTGCTACCACTGTGAGCTGCAGACATGCGGACGCTGCTGGTTACAGCCACATTAGTGGCTGAGGATGCATTGCTCATCGTGGCTGCATCACTACGCGTCTACGACATACAGCGCAATGTAACCTCCTCGTCATCCTCCTCAGATGACCTACTTAGCTGTGTGCCTCTATGTTCACGCCAACTGGGATCTAACACCTCATCATCATCATCCTCTGTGTTATTACATTCTTGCCCTTGGAGTCAGCGTCCTCCTCTTCCTGCCCTGACAGCTTAGTACAGTCCGTGTGAGCCTCAGATATCTGAGTCTCATCAGGATCACCTCCCCAGGGGTTAACATCTGATGATGAGGGTCAGGAGGCTGTTCGGACCCTACTTCATCCTGCTCTGGACCCAAGCTAAAAAATTTTTGGACATCGGTGCAGATTTCCTCCTCTTGACAAGGCGTACCGCTGTGCGTCTGCCAAAGAAAGGTAGTCCAGAACAGAAGTTGTCAGTTATCTTTGCATAGGAAGTGACGTTGTTGGTTTACTAGTGCTTTCACAAACATTGCCACTTACGCCAGATACACCTTGAACACCAAGCCTAATTCCCCTTCCACCACAGCCTCACTTTTTCCCAGTCATGTTGCTCAGATAGTGTGATAGAAGCACAGTATTAGCAACAACAAAAAATAGATTTTAAACTCTGCACCACCTCTGCAAACAGCTGAATTTCAGCAACAGTAAATTCCAAGGTGATATATGGTGTGCTGTATCGTGTTAGTCACAGAAGAAAGAATTGTTTGAGTGTGGATGAGGACTGTATGACAAAGAAGATATGCTACAAACAATTTGAAAGTCAGATGTCTCCTACTGTATGACAGTAGGAACAGAAGATTTTTTCTGGCCTCTTGATCAGGCCTCTATAACACACTAGATGCTGCAAACTATTTTCAAGTCAGATCCTTTTAGGAACACAAGAATTTTTGGGTGGCCTCTGGATCAGGCCTCTACAGCTTAATTTCAACCCAACAAAATGACAAAGTGTGATATGGCGGGCTGTCTAACTTTTTAAACTGAAAAATTATAAATATTTTTAACGTGCCTTAGGTCTGCAGACAGTTTTATATCACCACAGCACTAAATGACAAGGTGGGATACAGTAAGCTGTTTCACATTTAGCTAGTGAAAAAATATTATTTAGAACGCTATACTCGTGCACGGAGAACAATAGAAGCAGCGCACAACTCACTTGTTGGACATGTGCCCTGCCGGCTTTATCTGTGGACCTCAGTAATAGCCCCCAAAAATGCTGGAAGGTAAATTTTTACAGCCACACTGGACACTAGCTTGCTACACTATCTGACTGATATACAACTGAATAGCTAACTAGCTAAAATCTTGCTGCTAACAGTGACAGCATCAGGAGCAGCCTCTCTGGGCTGTTGCAGTGCCAAAATAGCGCTAAAACAAGATGTCCGCTCTTTATATGGATAGGGACATGTGATTTCAGCAGCTAATGACACAAGCCGTTGTGTCAGGACATTGTGGGTGTTTCCTGTGTAAGCAGGTTGCGGGATGCAGTCACGCAAGAGAGGCAGAGAAAGGGTTAACAGTTTTAATTTTAACAGGGGATACTCCACGCAGGGAGATAAACGCTTTAAGGGTAAGCAATAGGTAGAGTTAATGAGCAATAAACATGTTAAAGGCAGTTCCTTATATCATTTATCGTGTCAAAGGCTTCCCAGTCTTCTGCTGAAGCTTGGAGGGTGGCAGCGCCAACAATGGCCGGCGCTGTGCCGTTCCAGTGGGGTCCTGCCAACAATGGTCCGTCTTCTGGTGGCAGCGGTCGGTTTCTGGTACCTTCCGCTGAGCCCCTAGTCCATAAGCACGTGCGGCCAAAACAAACAAGGCCACGGCACTGTCAAGAGTCAAATGTAAACAGGTGGGAAGCAAGTGGCAAGTTAGGCCGCAAAAGTCTGTCCGGCCTTCTGTCATCTGCACGTGTGCGGTACTCAGTCACTGAGCGCACGGCACTTCTGTCTCTAGCAGCTACTGAGCGCACAGCACTTCCCTCTGCAGCGGTCCCGCTGGAAGCAGCGGGGACCAAACAACGCAGCCCGTTGTGATGCCGGCACTCAGAGGACGGAGCAGGCTGCTCACCTGGCTGCACGCTGCTGCCGATTCATGCTAAACTGCCTGGCACACGTTGCTCTGCACATCCCCAATACCAGAAAGTCTCTCACGCAGTAAGTCTCTTATGCAGCCGTCCTGGATCTGTGCTCTGTCCTTATCTCTGCTGCGCGGCCTGTAACTTTGCAGAGCGTGCCGCACGCACGCCTGCTTCTGCTCACGCTGCCGGCGGGAAACTGACTGTTTCTTTGCGCTTTCTTCTCTCTGCCTGGCTTACTCATGCCCCCTCTTTCTGGGTCATGGGGCCTGTCCTGTCCCCCATTCTTTTCCCGGGCATCATAGGACGCAGCCTCAGCAGTTCCGGACCCAGCATGATTAAGGCACCTGCAGCCCAGTCTTCCTCCTTACACCTGCACATTGATTGGCTAGATGCAATGTGCACACAAAGTTACGGGGGAAAAATGACTGTTTGCAAGAACGACGCGGCTTGAGCTCTGTAAACCTCCTCCCCTCCTCTTTTCACCGAATCTTACCTTTTTTCCGATTTTATAAAAATTTGCTCGTGTTTCCGATCATGAATCCGAATGTGCCATATTCATGCAGAATTTATGTTTGGTGATCGTTTTTCGAACAAATTTGCTCATCACTCATTTGCTTTCCCATTGTACTAGGGAATTTATGGGGTAACATTAGATTCCCTGTTGGTCTAGTGTAGTGGAGAGGGTAACATTTTCTAGTTGTCTGGGGTAGCAGATGGGTAACACCATCTTCTGTTTGGTTTAGGATATTGGGGGTAATACAAGATTCCCTAGTGGTTTAGGGTATTGCAGGGGTTTTACAAGCTTCACTTGGCGGCCTAGGAAGGGTAACACATCACTTCTGCCACAGATAAGTTGCTGTTATTCCTCCGATACCCTAGACCACCAGGAAAGCTTGTGTTAGTTCTTCTCTACCCCAGACCACCAGGAAAGTTTATAATAATTTGGTGGTAATGATGATATTATTGATGTTTTTTTTCTAACACCAGGGAATTGATAAAAAAAATTGAGAGCATAAAAAAGGAATACTTGAGTAAGCAATGCTCACCTGTTACTTCCCCAGCATCTGGAGTGGTCCTGCATTTGCTACAGAGGTTGAGTGCTGAACATCCACATTTGTGTGACATGTCACAGGCAAGGACCATAATAGTTATAGCACCGGAGCAGCTTCGAAACTAAAATATAAGCATTGCTTATTTAAAAAAAAATTGGTTTGTGTCACTATTTTTTAACCCCATGAGGGTTTCCTTAATTATTGGCACTATTTTGAGGTTACACAAAACATTTTTATAGCTTTCTATTTTATGCAAGATGACACAACATTGGCACATATATAGAGTGTATATATTTATATATATATATATATATATATATATATATATATATATATGTATAGTGGTAGATCGGCTCACTCGGCTGTACACGGAGGTAGACACGGGAACACTGTGGCTTTAGGAATTCACTTGGTTTCTTTAGATGCGGCGTAAACCAAGCTCAAGCACAAAGTAAACACGGCCCTCTGGGCAAAACAGCAAAACAAAAGCTAGCACTAGGCAAAGTCTTTGTATCAGCGGGGATCAGCCAATTCAGGGTTAGCAAGGCCCACGGTTCAGGTTTAATCAAAACATAAACATTTCTTTGGAGTGTTCCTCTCCAGACACTGAACCCTGCTGCCTCTGAAGGCCAGCTACTTAAGCCACAGACCAACCCTGGGGTGGAGATAAATGGAAATCCTCCCACCCGCTCTATGGATGTCCACATAAAAGTCAGCTCATTATACAAATTAGCTTAACTCCTTAACGCACTTAGTGCCCTGGAGGAAATATATACTGTGTATGTATGTGTGTGTGTATATATATATATATATACATACATACATACATACATACATACATACATACATACATACATACACAGTATATATATATTTTATATGGACCGGGCTCAGCTTTTGAGCAATAAAACAATTAAGCCAATAAAAAAAGGAGGAGACACCTCCACATCTTACAAAATGATGGCACCAATCATATTGCTATACCCAATTCATTTATATTTTATTTTTTCCTCTACAGGTATTGTTACACGTTGCCCCCTTGAGCTGAAGCTGAAAAAATCTGCCACCAACTCCCCGTGGTTTGGAAGAATTATTTATAGAAATACAAAAACAAATATTCCGGGACCCTTCGCTGTGGAGGCTGAAGTTCGGAGAGGTAAAGGGAAAAATAATGGTTTGGAGATTTTAGGAACTTAGTTTTAGAAGAACTCGGTCACAGAACTGATATCTTCCTGACACTTGTCTTTCCTACCTACTTACTATTTTTCTTCCCAGCACAAGACATTGTAGCCGGCTCAGGAAACGGAATCAGCGAAGATCTCATAACGTTGGAAATCATCTCTCCAAACGTCCCAGATCTGACTCTCATTGATCTCCCGGGGATCACAAGGATTGCTTTACCCAATCAACCCCAGGACATCGGAAGCCAGGTTTGTCAGGATTTGCCTAGCAGACATCAAAAAGAAATGTGAAGTTTTTTTAATTTGAGTTATGCAGTTTTGCTACTTTTTTCCCAAAATGTTCGATTTGCAACAAATGAATATTCCACAAATTTGAAATACTCTAAAGTCTCCAATTTCCCTGAGAAGACGTGTGTAACACTCTGAGGTCTCCTAGTACTGTATCCAACTATTTTTAAGCTATTTAACTCAAATACAGCCTTATTAATGTCAAAGTGACCTTAACGTTTATGGCTAAAGGTAAACGGATAGTAGCCAACAGCTTGTTCCTCACACACTAATCGTCTTCCAAGCTGGTACACACACTAACTGTACAGTCTCTTTAGTATTTTGTAGTTTTCTCTCCATACCTTCATAGCTAACTTCTGAATTCTCTGCCTCTGCTTTTATACAGGCTATAATAGTCCATTCTGATTGGTTGTGCTATTCCATGTGATATGATAGCAGTAGGGCATTATAGGGAAGCTCCCCGCCCAGTTGCATCTGACTATTATGTGAGCCTTGTCTGGTTGATGCAATCAATTCTTCTACAATATGTAACATAGCATTTCCATAAATAAATATTCAGAGAGAGAGAAGAGAATTTGCACATGTATATACCTTTTTATATAATGTAAAATTATATATTTATTTACATAAAGAGGTGAGATGACTACCACCTAGAGCAAGAACCAGTCAGACATCCAACAGCGTGTCAAGAACATGAAGAGCTGGACAACACCTGGCCGAGACATGACCCACACCTACTGGCTAAAGAAATTAACAGTGGTATGTGAACGCATGGCAAAGCAGATGAACCAACTGCTAGAAGTAGGCCAGCACCCAGCTTGCCTAACAGAAGGAAAAACAGTGCTGGTCATGAAGGATCCTCACAAAGTAACAGTTCCATCCAACTACCAATAACCTGCCTTACCTGTTGTGAATTCTGCTCTTGGGCTCCCTCCGGTGGTTGTTGATGGTAATGCAGTTATTCCTGAGCAGCAGTCTTGGACAGGTGTTTCTGCTAATTGCAATTCTGACTGGGGTATTTAGCTGTGCAGGACTCATTAGTCCTTGCCAGTAGTCAATGTTCCTTTGGAAGTGTTGGTCCTCTGCCTGGCCTCTCCTGCTTGCTGCCAATTCAGCTAAGATAAGTGTTTGCTTCATTTTTTAGACACACTGCTGTGTGTTTATTTTCTGTGCTTATCTTGTTTCTATTTTGTTCCTGCTAGACTGTGCCTGATGTTTTTCTCAGTCTAGTTGGACTCGCTGGAGTCGCAGATATACTCTCCACATCTTTAGTTAGGTGGTGGAGTTTTTGTATTTTTCTGCTGTGGATATTTTGTAGTGTTTTGCTGACCGCATAGTATCCTGTACTATCCTTTCCTATCTAGGTAGAAGTGGCCTCCTTTGCTTATCCCTGTTTTCTGTCTGCGTGTGTCTTTTTTTCTCCTACTCACAGTCATTATTTGTGGGGGGCTACCTATCCTTTGGGGGTCTACTCTGAGGCAAGAGAGTTTTCCTATTTCCATCTTTAGGGATATTTAGTCCTTAGGCTGTGTCGAGGTGTCTAGGTCTGGTTAGGCACACCCCACGGCTACTTCTAGTTGCGGTGATAGGATCAGGGTTTGCGGTCAGTAAAGTTACCACTGCTCCAGCGAAGGTCATTTCATGCTGCTCCAAGGCGACCTGATCATAACACTTACCACAACAGGGAAACTCCTGTCAGGCTTCATAGCCACCAAGCTACAGAACCATATGAACCAGTACATGAATCCAGCTCAGATCCTAGTAGACAGAGCATTCCCTCAAGGCTCAAGATCCAGACAGACCAATCTCAGCACAGCCTGGATTGACTACAGGAAAGCCTATAACTCAGTGCCACAAACATGGATCTGTGAATGCTTGGCTCTCTATAATGTCAACAGAAAACTAAGAACCTCCCTCAGAAACTCAGTGGGGCAATGGAGAACAACATTGGAAGTCAACTCAAGACAACTAGCACAAGTGACCATCAAATGCGGCATGTACCAAGGTGATGAACTGTCCCCATTGCTGTTCTGCATAGGCTTGAACCCCGTCAGTCAGATAATTAGAGTCTGGCTATGGATACAAGTTCAAGAGTGGAAGCATCATCAGCCACCTCCTCTACATGGATGACATCAAGCTGTATGCGAAAAACAAACAAGACATCAATTCACTGATCTACCTGACAAGGATCTACAGTGAAGACATTGGGATATCTTTTAGACTGGAGAAGTGCGTCAGGTTGATCATCAAGAGAGGCAAGGTAGTCAAGACTGATGGAGTGGAATTACGAGCAGGACACATAGCAGATGTACAGACATGCTACAAGTACCTTGGCATCCCACAGGGATACGGTAACTATGATGAGGAGGCAAGGAAAGTAGCAACATCCAAATAACATCAAAGGGTAAGACAGGTCCTCAAGAGCCAGCTCAATGAGAAGAATAAAATCAGCGCCATCAATACATATGCCCTGCCAATTATCAGATACCCTGCTGGCATAGTGAGCTATCCAAAAGAAGAGATGGAAGCTGCAGATGTGAAGACTTGAAAGCTCTTCACAATGCTTGGAGGTCTCCACCCTAAGTCTAACACCCAAAGATTGTATGCCAACAGAAAGGAGGGTGGTCGAGGCTTGATAAGCATCCAAGCAACCATCACAGATGAAGCAAGGAGTATCCAGGAATACATCAGAAAAATGGCACCAAAAGATGAGATGCTGAGAGAAAGCCTAAGGCAACAACAGATCTGGAAGGAAGAGCAGGAACATGAAGCGCCATGGCAAGACAAGCCGCTGCATGGGATGTACCATTGACAGATAATGGAGGTGGCTGACATGGAGAAATCCTACCAATGGCTGAAGAAAGCTGGACTCTGAGACAGCATAGAGGCACTAATCATAGCAGCACAAGAGCAAGCACTAAGTACCAGATTCAGAGAAGCAGGAATCTACCACACAAGACAAGACCCAATGTGCAGACCAGTCAAAGAAACCTCAGAAACCGTCCAACACATAGTGGCAGGATGCAAAATGCAAGCAGGAACAGCATATACCGAACACCACAACCAAGTAGCGGGAATTGTATACAGGAACATTTGTACGGCATATGGGCTCAGTCCCCCTAAGTCCAAGTGGAAGACCCCAGAGAAAGTGGTGGAGAATGAAAGACTAAAATCCTGTGGGAGTTCAAGATAAGCAGGTGTTGGCTAACCAACCAGACATTGTGATAGTAGAGAAGGACCAGAAGACAGCAATGATAATAGATGTGGCAGTACCAAGTGAAAGCAAGATCAGAAAGAAGGATCATGAGAAGCTGGAGCAATACCAGGGCTTCAAAGGAGAACACGAGCAGAAGTGGAAGGTGAAGGCAACAGTGATTCCAATGGTGATAGGAGCATTTGGAGCAGTGACACCTAAGTTGGAAGAATGGCTACAACAGATCCCAGGAGCAACATCTGAGGTCTGTACAGATAAGCGCAATGCTGGGAACTAAGATTCTGCTCAGAACTCTCAAACTTCCAGGCCTCTGGTAGAGGACCCGAGAATGAGAAAGGACAAAAAAAGACCACCCACATTGGGGGTGAGAAGGAAGATTGTATATTTTATATATATATATTTATATATATATATATATATATATATACAAACATTTCCATCCGCTATGTAAAAAGACACATATGCATGTTTTTCTCAATATCTGACATGGAATCAGAATAAACCTTTCCCCTTTTAGGTCAATTAGTTTTACCAGAAGTATTAATGTTTGCCAAATGCCAGAATAATGAGAGAGGGAATGTTTTAAGGCGTTTTTATTTCTTACTGCAAAGTCAAAAGTTTACATGATTTCATGTCAGATATTGAGAAAAACATGTATATGTGTCATTATATATAGGTATGGAAACGACTGGTTTCAACTGTATGTGTGTATATATATATATATATATATATATATATATATATATATATATATATATATATAATCTGTACCTCTCTCTCTGTTTAGGAATTAAATAGTCCTTATTCTGTCCCTGGGGCCTGTGGCTGCAAATATGTCTCTGTGAGATGATGAATCTCTTCACCTTACTTACAATTGGCGACGTTCGCAGATAGCTTAACTCAGCTGCCGGCACACATGTTATGAAGAATCCAGAAGAGACTTTGATTTCTTTAAGAATTCTTGTTGAATGCATAAACAGCAGCAGCAGCAAGTAAAAAAGACTTTCTTTGAGACAAGCTAAAAGCACATGTGCCTCTAATGAAGCCAAGATGGAGACTGAGACACAGGGAGAAGAAGAAGGAAGTGACATGACACCCAGCAGAGGGAGACAGGGAGACAGAAGGGACAAACTTGATGGAAAGGGAGGATTTCAGCTATGCAAAACACAGGAACACATAGCAACAATAAACAATATGAGAACTGCAATACAGCATGTAAAGTGTACAGGACAGTCTGTAAAATGTCTCATTCATGGGACATAACACTCCCCGTCTGAAATCTTTAGACTTCACAATTCTTATGATATCCTCTGGGGATGTCACTGTAGACCTGAAAAACAAAAGGAAAATAAGCATACAAGTAATAACAACAACAGTGGTAGTCCAATTGGCATGGTCCAATCTTCAGTTGAGGCATGAAGTCCTAAACAGCGGAATAGTCCAAGTCCAAACGTAAACCCATCTTCAGATTGGGGAAGCTGCAACGTGCAAACACTTCCACCAACCCAACAATCCGCTGGAGAAAGTTCAAAGGTTCGAATGTTCCAACACAGCTGGAGGAATATATGGCAGTAGGCTCCCTGCTGTGAGCTGTGTCCATAAGCAACGACTTTATGTGATGCCCTCCTTTGGTAAAAGTAGCACAAGCTCAGTGACTGGATGAAACAAAATAGGAGTTGAACCGCCCTTCGTAAACTTGACTTCTACCTTACGGATCTTCCCGTCATTGCTTGGTGTAACCTTGGTGATAAGACCCATTGGTCAGTCGTTTCGATGAGCTTCCTTATCCTTAAGGAGGACGAGGTCTCCCTCTTGGAGATTAGGTTTTGCAGTCTGCCATTTGTGATGGCTTTGGAGCAAGTGCAGGTATTCAGTTTTCCAGCGGTGCCAAAAGACATTGGACAAGTGTTGTACCTGTTTCCACTGACGTCTGTAAATGTCCCCGTCCACAAACTTCCCTGGAGGGATTGCGGCAGCTCCAACCTTCTGAGTAAGAAGTGTAGCAGGAGTAAGGATCATTGGTGCATCAGGGTCTGAGGTTACTGGCACCAATGGTCTTGCGTTTATCACAGCAGACACTTCAGCCAGGAAGGTAACCAACACTTCATGAGTGAGGGGTAACTTGTGATCCAGCAACATCGAATCTAGGATACTTTGAGCAATGCCTATCATACATTCCCAGGATCCTCCCATATACAAGGAATGTGGAGGGTCGAACACCCAAGTACACCCATTGTCAGTCAAAAAGTTGTCCAACTGTAGTTCTTTGCATGCTCCCACAAAGTTAGTGCCACAGTCAGATCTGAGTTGCTTGTCAGGTCCCCGGATAGAAAAGAATCTTCTGAGGGCATTGATGAAACAAGAGGAATCCATGGATTCTATTACCTCAATGTGAACTGCTCGGATGCTAAGACAGGTGAACAGCACGGCCCACCGCTTACTGTTTGCAGCTCCACCACGGGTCCTTCTTGTAACAACCAACCATGGGCCGAAAACATCTATGCCGACATACGAGAATGGCTGGTCTGTGTTTAGCAGGTCCGCTGGAAGATTTTCCATTTGTTGATGTTGCTGTTTTTCTCTTAATTTTTGACATTTAATGCATTTATGGAGCACTGAGGAGACGCATCTCTTCATCCCCACGATCCATAGGCCAGCGAACCTTATAGCGCCTTCGGTAAACTGTCTCCCTTGGTGCTGCACTCATGAAAGTGACAGACCAACAGCGTGGCAATGTAGTGCCAACCCGGGATGATGATAGGATTCTGCTCCTTATCACATAGGTCAGTCTTCTCTATATGACCACCCACCTTTAACAATCCATGATGATCGATCACTGGGTTCAATTCAAACAGAGAACTGTTCTTAGACAGGCTAGTACCCCTTGTGATACTGTCAATCTCGTGACCATATTCTTCTTGTTGCACACATCGGATGATGAATTGCTTGGCATGTCTGACATCAGCAACGGTAGGGTGTCCTCTACACATATGCCAGCCACAACACTTTGATGTCTTGTTACTGGCAAACGAATGGTTGATGTGAATTAGACGATGCTATGGCCCGCACGACAGCTGTCCATCTTGAGAAGTGTCAAAGCGGAGAGATCTCCGTTCCAATTTTGGCATCACAGAAGTGTAGTGAGTAGAAATGATTGGCCTGATCTCTTTGTCAGACTCTGGTTCCACCAGCTCATAAATGTTGTTGAACTCCCTTGAACTGGAATCCTCGTACAAAATCCTTGGAGGTGACACCCACATGTTGTCATTGAGTTTAGACGCGGCGGTGAGTCTCGTCCCTCAGTCGGCTGGATTCATGTCAGTAGGGACGTAGTGCCACTGGTCAGGGGTAGAAAAGCTTCTGATACGCTCTACTCTATTGCTGACGTAGACATAAAATTGTTTTGTTTGGTTGTAGATGTAACCAAGTACCACTTTACTGTCTGAGTAGAAGGTAAATGAATCAATAGCAATGTCCATTTCGTCCTTTATAGCTTCAGCTAACTCCACTGCCAGAACGGCGGCACCAAGTTTGAGTCTTGGAACAGAGTGAGCAGGTATCGGGGTTAGTTTTGCCTTACTGAGGATGCACAATGCACCTTGTTATCTTTTGCCAAGGTCTTCAGGTAGGCTACAGCAGCTATAGCCTCTGTAGAAGCGTCGGAGAAAATGTGGACTTCTCTTCTAATGGTGGCTGAAAGGGTGCCTGGGGAATAACAACGTGGGACTTGGAAATGCTCTAAAGGTACCGTCACACTTAGCGACGCTGCAGCGATACTGACAACGATCCGGATCGCTGCAGCGTCGCTGTTTGGTCGCTGGAGAGCTGTCACACAGACCGCTCTCCAGCGACCAACGATCCCGAGGTCCCCGGTAACCAGGGTAAACATCGGGTAACTAAGCGCAGGGCCGCGCTTAGTAACCCGATGTTTACCCTGGTTACCAGCGTAAAAAAACAAACAGTACATACTTACATTCAGCTGTCTGTCCCTTGCTGTCTGCTTCCTGCACTGACTGCTGGCCATAAAGTGAAAGCAGAGCACAGCCACAGCGGTGAGTCACCGCTGTGTGACTCACCGCTGTGCTGTGCTTTCACTTTCACTTTACGGCCAGCAGTCAGTGCAGGAAGCAGACGGCAAGGGACAGACAGCTGAATGTAAGTATGTACTGTTTGTTTTTTTACGCTGGTAACCAGGGTAAACATCGGGTTACTAAGCGCGGCCCTGCGCTTAGTTACCCGATGTTTACCCTGGTTACCAGTGAAGACATCGCTGAATCGGTGTCACACACGCCGATTCAGCGATGTCTGCGGGGAGTCCAGCGACCAAATAAAGTTCTGGACTTTCTTCCCCGACCAGTGACAGCACAGCAGGGGCCTGATCGCTGCTGCCTGTCACACTGGACGATATCGCTAGCGAGGACGCTGCAACGTCACGGATCGCTAGCGATATCGTCTAGTGTGACGGTACCTTAAGACCTTCAGAGACTTCTTCCACGCCTCCCACCTTTGTTGTTTCTGGGATGGTAGCGGAGTGTTTTAATCCATACTCTCGGCGGTCAACTGTCTCAACAGTATCTTGCCTTGAATGGTGATGAGTGCGATAAACCCGAGAGGATCATAGATGCTGTTCACAACAGATAGGACTCCTCATTTAGTGAAAGGTTTATCAAGCTGACACCTGGAAAGTGAACGTATCCTGCTTAATATCCCAAAGCAGACCGAGGCTGCGTTGCATGGGAGGAACGTCAGAACCCAGAACAAGATCCCTTACACCAGCAGCGTGATCCTCAGATGGAAATGCTTTCATTACCTTTTCACTGTTGGAGATGATCTTGTGGAGTCTAAGGTTTGCTGTTGACAGCATTTCCTGAGTCCTAGAGAGCAGATCGATTGTCTCTTCACTTATGGGAAGAGACTTAAGCCCATCGTCTACTTAGAAGTTTCTTTCCACAAATAGACGAGCATCAGACCCATATTCTCTCTCACCTTCCTGTGCTCTCCGTCTTAATAGATCCATAGATGGCCACTGCAGGCGAGGGGCTGTTCCCGAAGACATGCATCTTCATCCTGTAGTCTATGACCTTGTTATGGACATCGTTGTCTTTGTGCCATAGGAATCTGAGGTAGTTTCTGCTGTCTTTTCTCACGATAAAACTGAAACATTTGTTGAATGTCGGCCATCACTGCGACAGGTTCTTGCCTGAAGCGAATAAGTACTCCTATAAGGCTGTTGTTTAGATTAGGCCCAGTGGTGAGCAGGCTATTTAGGGAGATGCCTTCATACTGAGCACTGGAGTCAAACACCACTCTAATTTGGTCGGGTTTGCGAGGATGGTAGACACCAAAGGATGGGAGATACCAGCATTCTTCACCTTCTTTTAGCGGGGGTGCGGGTTCTGCATGACCTCTGTCGAAGATATTCTGCATGAAGTCGACAAAATATTTTTCCATCTCTGGCCTTCTCTTTAAGGTGCGTTTTAGGGATGAAAACCTTGCCGCTGCTTGTTGTAGATTATTAGGTAGTCTTATTCTTGGAGAACGTGCTACCCAGCTATTTGAATCGTCTTGGGCGAATTCCTTTCCCATAATCTTTACGAACTCTTTATCCTCCCTTGCAGGTGCTAGCTGGTTGTCTTCTCTTGTAGAGTTAAAAACTGTTGACCCGAGGTCATCATTGTGGGACAGGAATGTGTTCGTGTCGTCAGAGGTTTCTTTCTTCCACTTGTTATTGCTTATCTTCTCTTTCACCCAGTAATGATGTGGGCATGGTTGAAAGTAAGTGTTGCGACCATTTGGTAGGACGTGAGTCTTAAATGAGGAAATCCTCGTGGGTCTCTTCATCTTTCCTATACAGACATCGCCTATGATAACCCAGCCTAGGTCAAAGCGTTGAGCAAATGGAGCGTCGTGTGGCCCGTTGATTTGCTGACGTACCTTGTGTAGTCGCAGAATGTCTCTGCCAAGCAAGATCAGAATGTTTGCGCTGTTGTCGAGAGCTGGAATCTTGCCTGCCAAAGTCCTTAGATGAGGGTCATGGAGTGCAGTCTCTGGAGTTGGGATTTCCTCTCTGTTGGACGGTATCTGGTTGCATTCGACCAGACTGGGTAAGGGTACCTCCACATTGTTCTCAAGAGAAGACACCATGAGTCCAATGGCTCTTCTCCCAGAAGCCTCTGTAACACTGCTGCAGGTGCCCAGGGTGTTGGGGTGAGAGTTTCCCTTTAAGTCAAACATATCAAAGAGTTCTGACCTTGCAAGTGACCGGTTGCTCTGATCATCCAGGATCACATACACACTTGCGGTTTTCTCTGGTCGACCCATGGGAAACACATTCACAAGGCATATCTTCGCACACAACTTGTTCCAGAGGCCTTCTCTGCAGACTTCTGTGCATGAAGAAGATATTGTGATAGAACCAACTGTTTGAACAGCAGCCTCCCCGCCTTGCCTCGTGGTGGGGGGAGGCGTAGGCTATGCATCCCTGTCTCCCTCTGCTGGGTGTCATGTCACTTCCTTCTTCTTCTCCCTGTGTCTCAGTCTCCATCTTGGCTTCATTAGAGGCACATGTGCTTTCAGCTTGTCTCAAAGAAAGTATTTTTTACCTGCTGCTGCTGCTGTTTATGCATTCAACAAGAATTCTTAAAGAAATCAAAGTCTCTTCTGGATTCTTCATAACATGTGTGCCGGCAGCTGTTAAGCTATCTGCGAACGTCGCCAATTGTAAGTAAGGTGAAGAGATCCAGCATCTCACAGAGCCATATTTGCAGCCACAGGCCCCAGGGACAGAATAATAAAAAAGACTTACCAGATTCATCTGTAAAGCCACCAACAGCTTCCATAAAGCTACAGAACTTCCTGCAGAGCATCCGCTCTCAGCATTTAAGAGACTATACAGCTCCCCTTCTCCCTGTGAATCAGGATGGCTGTAGGAATGACTATACTCTCTCTGCCAGACCCATTGTTAGAGGAAGAGTGCATAGAACTTGATCCACCATCTAGTGAGAAGGCTAGACATTCCACAAAGCCCACAAGGAAAGTAAGGGAGAACCTAGAATCCAATACACATGATCTTCTCTGTGCCATAGCAGAGCAATGGCAAAAACTGCTGAGTCACATAGCCTGTTTCAGCCTGCTTCTCTCAAACGACCACCAGAGGGAACCCTTGCACAACTGTGTTCAGATTATCAAGTGTATGCAGAAATTGCAGCTCAGTGCTCCTCTGTGTTAGAGACTTAACCCGCCAGTTCCCTGCAAAGAGCTGCAAGCTTTCCAACAACTTAACTCTGAGAGAGAAAGCATGGTGTCATGCCGTAAACGGCGATAAAGGGGCAGGACATCGTACTGGAACCCGCACCTTTCCTTACCACTTAAATGGGGCCCTGGCTTTCCCTTATCTCGGGGGTACCTATGATGGTTAGGAGGCCCGAGCCGCCAGCATATCCCTGTCTCCTGTGAAGGAGGGCCCCCTCTCCCCCCAAAGGAGGTGAACTGCTCCAGTGTATAAATACAACAAATAACAGGGTATACAGACAAGGTAACTAAAAGTCTCAAACTCACCAAATGCTCACACAACCACAGAGGAAACAGAGAAGGGAAGAGAAGGAATAAACTTAGGAAGGAAAACAGGTTTAACATGCAACCAAAACTGCAGACACCAATCTCTGTAAATAAACCTCCAACACCAACACTACGCTCCTTCAACCTCCAAGCCAGGCAGTAGAACTGATCACTGACACTAGCTGAAGTCAGAACAGGGTCTATATAGAGGATCAGATTACAAAATCCACTTCAGCTGAGAGACCCAGCTCTCAGCAACTTAGCAATAAGGGATGGATGGAGCGCTTGCAAATGCTCCTCACTGTCACACTCCAAACACTTAATAGATATTTTACAGTCCTTAGCAAGGCGTTCAGTAGAAGCGCAGCACCTGTAACATATGCTAAAGTTCTTCAGAAGCTCTTTGCGTTCCTGAATTGGTTTCTTTCTGAAGCTGATGCACTTCTTTAAGGGGTGAGGTTTCTTGTGAATGGGACACATACGATTAGGATTCTCAACCTTCTCACCTTTGTTGCTCTTATCTTGTGATAATGTAGGTGTGGGAAGAACATCAGTCTTCTTGACTGACATTGGAGCTCGGCGGTTCCTGTAGTTAAGACGTGGACTATCGTGTTTAGGAGATGAAACCGCGTCGCTATGTTCTTCATAGGAAAAACTTGGATCAGTCTTACACTCTGCAATATTTTCGATGAACTTGCAGAAGTAGGAAAAAGGAGGGAAGGAGACTTGGTTTTCCCTTTTGTATTTTGATTCAAGCATGGCCCACTTATTTTGGATATTGGACGGCAGCTTGGAAACTATTGGGGTTACCCCATGAGCAGTGTCCAGGTAGCTGAGGCCAGGCAGGTACGGGTCTGCTTTGGCCAACTGAAACTCTAACAGAAGGTTGCTGAGCTCTTGGAACCTTGTACTGTTCTTACTAGATACCATTGGAAATTCCTCTAGTCACTTGAACAGGGCCTTTTCTATTGCCTCAGGACTGCCATAGCTTCTTTCTAGCCTGTTCCATGCAGCGGTGAGACCCACGATAGGATTACTGATGTAGACGGATTTAAGTCTCTTGACCCGATCTGTGGATTGTGCCCCAAGCCACCTGATTAGCAGGTCTAGCTCTTCAGTGGTGGTAATGCTGAGGTCACTGATTGTGGTTTTAAAGGTACACTTCCAACCCCTGTAGTTGCCAGGTTTATCGTCAATCTTTGTAAGACTGGTCTTAGTTAGATCACGCCGAATTATGTACCTTGCAAAGCCAGTCATCTCAGCATTCTCCAATTTTGGACTGTTGCTGGCTGGGTAGCATTGTTCATACAGTCTGTGCTTTGACCTGGGAATGCAGGAACATATGGGGCAGCATAGGCGTTTAGTCCATTAACTGGCTTAATGAGCTTAGTTTCTGCCACACATGGGACTGGAATTGTGTGACTGACCGGAGTGTGGTGACATGCCTGCATATTGGCCTGCACGTATGTTTGTGTATAAGACTTGGTACAGGCAGGTTTCTGGTACATTCCGGTGCACAGAGGAGGATCAGGATGCAGGGTTGGCAGCGTATTGTACTGACCTTGGGTGCAGGATGCGGGCAAACACTCTGTGTCCTGTTATCTCAGGGGAGCATCTGTGCAGTCAGGAAGGATTGCAGGAGCAGGGGGAGCGCTGTATTGGCTTTGTACATAGTCTCTAGTACGTGTAAAGAGGGTCTTCAGTATCAAAATCACTTAAACTAACACTGTCTCTTTGGCTCCCACTGATGGCTTGTTCCAGGACCTTTAACCTTGCCATGTCTGCGGCGTGTTCGCATGCCTTCTCTAGGGCCTCTATTTCTGCCTTTTTTTTCTTCTCTAGGGCCTCTATTTCTGCCTTTCTTTCCTTCTCTACGGCCTCTATTTCCATCTCAGTTTTCTTTTGAGCGAAGGCAGCTTGTGTTTTAGTTGCCTCAGCTTCTGCACGTGCTCTTACGAGCTGTTCGCTGAGGGTTGAGGATTTTGAAGAGCATGACTTAGATGATCGCTTTGACTGTCTGGCTGAGCCGGAAATACAAGATGACATTTTGGCTATTAGCGCAAATCTTGCCTCTGTCTTGACTTTTATATCACGCACCATGTGTCACAGGGCTACCGTGACAGAGAGGTTCCAGAAAACCGCAGCACTCTGGGCCTCGTTCACACACAGTGAACAGAAGCTCTTCACCTGTATTCTGACCTAGCTGCTTTGTGCCAGCAGTGCAGGAGTTAACCTTATTGCTAAGTTGCTGAGAGCTGGGTCTCTCAGCTGAAGTGGATTTTGTAATCTGATCCTCTATATAGACCCTGTTCTGACTTCAGCTAGTGTCAGTGATCAGTTCTACTGCCTGGCTTGGAGGTTGAAGGAGCGTAGTGTTGGTGTTGGAGGTTTATTTACAGAGATTGGTGTCTGCAGTTTTGGTTGCATGTTAAACCTGTTTTCCTTCCTAAGTTTATTCCTTCTCTTCCCTTCTCTGTTTCCTCTGTGGTTGTGTGAGCATTTGGTGAGTTTGAGACTTTTAGTTACCTTGTCTGTATACCCTGTTATTTGTTGTATTTATACACTGGAGCAGTTCACCTCCTTTGGGGGGAGAGGGGGCCCCTGATAGGGCCTTCACAGGAGACAGGGATATGCTGGCGGCTCGGGCCTCCTAACCATCATAGGTACCCCCGAGATAAGGGAAAGCCAGGGCCCCATTTAAGTGGTAGGGAAAGGTGCGGGTTCCAGTACGCTGTCCTGCCCCTTTATCGCCGTTTACGGCATGACACCATGCTTTCTCTCTCAAAGTTAAGTTGTTGGAAAGCTTGCAGCTCTTTGCAGGGAACTGGCGGGTTAAGTCTCTAACACAGAGGAGCACTGAGCTGCAATTTCTGCATACACTTGATAATCTGAACACAGTTGTGCAAGGGTTCCCTCTGGTGGTCGTTCGAGAGAAGCAGGCTGAGACAGGCTGTATATGTGATTCAGCAGTTTTTGCCATTGCTCTGCTATGGCACAGAGAAGATCATGTGTATTGGATTCTAGATTCTCCCTTACTTTCCTTGTGGGCTTTGTGGAACGTCTAGCCTTCTCACTAGATGGTGGATCAAGTTCTATGCACTCTTCCTCTAACAATGGGCCTGGCAGAGAGAGTATAGACATTCCTACAGCCATCCTGATTCACAGGGAGAAGGGGGGCTGTATAGTCTCTTATATGCTGAGAGCGGATGCTCTGCAGGAAGTTCTGTAGCTTTATAGAAGCTGTTGGTGGCTTTACAGATGAATCTGGTAAGTCTTTTTTACTATTCTGTCCCCAGGGCCTGTGGCTGCAAATATGGCTCTGTGAGATGCTGAATCTCTTCACCTTACTTACAATTGGCGACGTTCGCAGATAGCTTAACTCAGCTGCCGGCACACATGTTCTGAAGAATCCAGAGGATACTTTGATTTCTTTAAGAATTCTTGTTGAATGCATAAACATCAGCAGCAGCAGGTTAAAGGGAACCTGTCACCCCGTTTTTTCAGATTGAGATAAAAATACTGTTAAATAGGGCCTGCGCAGATGGAGATCGCGGCGGCCATTTTCCCAAAGCCGAGTTTGCATCTCGGCTTCAGGAAAATGGCCGCCGCAATCTCCATCTGCGCACTCGCGGCATCCCGCGGCCATTTTCCTGAAGCCCCGTGCAGCAGAGCACTCCATCTGCGCACACGCGGCCTCAGGAAGATGGCCGCCCCCACCGATGACAAGGGTAATAGCGCAGATCGCGCGCTTTTTCTTCACCTGCGCGCAGTGGATTCGGAACTTGGACATGCGCACACCACTACGCCACCAACGGAAAGCTGGAGAAGAAACAGCGATGTCACCACGCCCACCTGACCTGACCAGCCTGATTGACAGGCGAAAACGGCGACTTTGGTAATGTATTTCGCAGCATAGGTGGGGAATCAGGGTACACTACATACACTATTGTAACGCACAGCGCAGGCCCTATTTAACAGTATTTTTATCTCAATCTGAAAAAACGGGGTGACAGGTTCCCTTTAAGAAGATTTTCTTTGAGACAAGCTGAAAGCACATGTGCCTCTAATGAAGCCAAGATGGAGACTGAGACACAGGGAGAAGAAGAAGGAAGTGACATGACACCCAGCAGAGGGAGACAGAAGGGACAAACTTGATGGAAAGGGAGGATTTCAGAGGAACACATAGCAACAATAAACAATATGAGAACTGCAATACAGCATGTAAAATGTACAGGACAGTCTGTAAAATGTCTCAATCATGGGACATAACAGTCCTGGTGAATTAGTAATATTTGTTTATGGAAATACTGTACTATGTTACATATTGAAGAAGAATTATATATGGGCACCCCTGCTATGACCTCCTACTTAGACAAAGAGATAAAAGATACTTACCTATAGCCACCACTAGGAGGAGCTTAACAGCTTACCGCATACACATTCATTATGCAGCATATTGTAGAATCCCCCTAGTGGTGACTGCAGGAGGAAAAAGTTTTCACATCTCAGTCTGTCACTATGGAGGGTGATATGAAACTTTGCACAAAAATTATCTCAGACTGCTAGAAGATTTAAAATAAATAAATAAAGTGAAATTAATGTACTCACTTTAACGCTAATAACCCTTAGAGTGTAGTAAAATGTCTTCTTTTATACACATATTTCCAGATTAAAAAGATAATAAGAAACTACATAACGAAACAAGAGACCATTAACCCCTTAATCCCATATGACGTACTATCCCGTCCAGGTGACCTGGGACTTAATTCCCATGGACGGGATAGTACGTCATATGCGATCGGCCGCGCTCACGGGGGGAGCGCGGCCGATCGCGGCCGGGTGTCAGCTGCCTATCGCAGCTGACATCCGGCACTATGTGCCAGGAGCGGTCACGGACCGCTCCCGGCACATTAACCCCCGGCACACCGCGATCAAAGATGATCGCGGTGTGCCGGCGGTGCAGGGAAGCATCGCGCAGGGAGGGGGCTCCCTGCGGGCTTCCCTGAGACGATCGGTACACGGTGATGTGCTCACCGTGTACCGAGCGTCTTCTCCCTGCAGTCCCCGGATCCAAAATGGCCGCCGGGCTGCATCCGGGTCCTGCAGGGAGCACTTCCGGGTCAGGATCAGGCTGCAGCTGCAGCTCTAATCCTGCCCGGCTGTATGTTAGATCACCGATCTAACAGAGTGCTGTGCACACTGTCAGATCGGTGATCTGTGATGTCCCCCCCTGGGACAAAGTGAAAAAGTAAAAAAAAAAATTTCCACACTTGTAAAAAAAAAAATAAAAAAAAAATTCCTAAATAAAGCAGAAAAAAAAAAAATATTATTCCCATAAATACATTTCTTTACATAAAAAAAAAACAAAAAAACAATAAAAGTACACATATTTAGTATCGCCGCGTCCGTAACGACCCGACCTATAAAACTGGCCCACTAGTTAACCCCTTCAGTGAACACCGTAAGAAAAAAAAAAAAAAAACGAGCCAAAAAACAACGCTTTATTATCATAACGCTGAACAAAGAGTGGAATAACACGCGATCAAAAAGACAGATATAAATAACCATGTTACCTCTGAAAACGTCATCTTGTCCCGCAAAAAACGAGCCGCCATATAGCATCATAACCAAAAAAATAAAAAAGTTATAGTCCTCTGAATAAAGCGATGCCAAAATAATTATTTTTTCTATAAAATAGCTTTTATCGTATAAAAGCGCCAAAACATAAAAAAAATGATATAAATGAGGTGTCGCTGTAATCGTACTGACCCGAAGAATAAAACTGCTTCATCAATTTTACCAAACGCGGAACGGTATAAACGCCTCCCCCAAAAGAAATTCATGAATAGCTGGTTTTTGGTCATTCTGCCTCACAAAAAAATCGGAATAAAAAGCGATCAAAAACTGTCACGTGTCCGAAAATGTAACCGATAAAAACGTCAACTCGTCCCGCAAAAAACAAGACCTCACATGACTCTGTGGACCAAAATATGGAAAAATTATAGGTCTCAAAATGTGGAGACGCAAAAACTTTTTTGCTATAAAAAGCGTCTTTTAGTGTGTGACGGCTGCCAATCATAAAAATCCGCTAAAAAACTCGCTATAAAAGTAAATCAAACCCCCCTTCATCACCCCCTTAGTTAGGCTAGGTTCACATTGCGTTAATGGGTTAACGCTAACGGACAGCGTTGCACGGCGAAAATGTCACAATTAACGCCGTGCAACGGGTCCGTTAGCACAACCATTGACAGCAATGTGATTTTCAGGTGTAGCGCATCGCTAGAGCGTGCCATTTTCGGCTCGCGCTAGCAAGGTGCCATTCTTTTGTGGCGCGCCTCAGACGCTGCTTGCAGCGTCCGCGGCGCGCCCGAGGTCCGATCCCCGATCTTCCAGAGCGGGGACGTTAACGCGACCACTAAACACGACACCTAAAAAGACATTGTGTTAGCGCAATCCGCTAGTGCTAAACGGATTTCCCTAACGCAATGTGAACCTAGCCTTAGGGAAAAATAATAAAATTAAAAAAAATGTATTTATTTCCATTTTCCGGTTAGGGTTAGGGTTAGGGTTAGGGCTAGGGTTGGGGCTAGGGTTAGGGTTTGGATTACATTTACGGTTGGGATTAGGGTTGGGATTAGAATTAGGGGTGTGTCTGGGTTAGGTGTGTGGTTAGGGTTACAGTTGGGATTAGGGTTAGTGGTGCGTTTGGATTAGGGTTTCATTTATAATTGGGGGGTTTCCACTGTTTAGACACATCAGGGGCTCTCCAAACGCGACATGGCGTCCGATCTCAATTCCAGCCAATTCTGCATTGAAAAAGTAAAACAGTGCTCCTTCACTTCCGAGCTCTCCCGTGCGCCCAAACAGGGGTTTACCCCAACATATGGGGTATCAGCGTACTCGAGACAAATTGGACAACAACTTTTTGGGTCCAAGTTCTCTTGTTATCCTTGGGAAAATAAAAATTTGGGGGGCTAAAAATCATTTTTGTGGGAAAAAAAAGGATTTTTATTTTCACGGCTCTGCGTTGTAAACTGTAGTGAAACACTTGGGGGTTCAAAGTTTTCACAACACATCTAGATAAGTTCCATGGGAGGTCTAGTTTCCAATATGGGGTCACTTGTGGGTGGTTTCTACTGTTTGGGTACATCAGGGGCTCTGCAAATGCAACGTGACGCCTGCAGACCAATCCATCTAAGTCTGCATTCCAAATGGCGCTCCTTCCCTTCCGAGCTCTGCCATGAGCCCAAACAGTGGTTCCCCCCCACATATGGGGTATCAGCGTACTCAGGACAAATTGAACAACAACTTTTGGGGTCCAATTTATTCTGTTACCCTTGTAAAAATACAAAGCTGGGGGCTAAAAAATCATTTTTGTGAAAAAAAAAAGAATTTTTATTTTCACGGGTCTGCGTTATAAACTGTAGTGAAACACTTAGGGGTTCAAAGTTCTCACAACACATCTAGATAAGTTCCATGGGAGGTCTAGTTTCTAATATGGGGTCACTTGTGGGGGGTTTGTACTGTTTGGGTACATCAGGGGCTCTGCAAATGCAACGTGACTCCTGCAGACCAATCCATCTAAGTCTGCATTCCAAATGGCGCTCCTTCCCTTCCGAGCTCTGCCATGCGCCCAAACAGTGGTTCCCCCCCACATATGGGGTATCAGCGTACTCAGGACAAATTGGACAACAACTTTTGGGGTCCAATTTATTATGTTACCCTTGTGAAAATACAAAACTGGGGGCTAAAAAATTTTTGCGAAAAAAAAATAAATTTATTTTAACGGCTCTGCGTTATAAACTGTAGTGAAACACTTGGGGGTTCAAAGCTCTCAAAACACATCTAGATAAGTTCCTTAGAGGGTCTAGTTTCCAAAATGGTGTCACTTGTGGGGGTTTTTAATGTTTAGGCACATCAGGGGCTCTCCAAACCAACATGGCGTCCCATCTTAATTCCAGTCAATTTTGCATTGAAAAGTCAAATGGCGCTCCTTCCCTTCCGAGCTCTGCTATGCACCCAAAAAGTGGTTTACCCCCACATATGGGGTATCGTCGCACTCAGGACAAATTGCACAACAACTTTTGTGGTCTAATTTCTTCTCTTACCCTTGGGAAAATAAAAAATTGGGGGCGAAAAGATCATTTTTGTGAAAAAATAAGATTTTTTATTTTTACGGCTCTGCATTATAAACTTCTGTGAAGCACTTGTTGGGTCAAAGTGCTCACCACACATCTAGATAAGTTCCTTAAGGGGTCTACTTTTCAAAATGGTGTCACTTGTGAGGGGTTCCAATGTTTAGGCACATCAGGGGCTCTCCAAACGCAACATGGCGTCCCATCTCAATTCCAGTCAATTTTGCATTGAAAAGTCAAATGGCGCTCCTTTCCTTCCGAGCTCTGCCATGCGCCCAAACAGTGGTTTACCCCCACATATGGGGTATCGTCGCACTCAGGACAAATTGCACAACAACTTTTGTGGTCTAATTTCTTCTCTTACCCTTGGGAAAATAAAAAATTGGTGGCGAAAAGATTATTTTTGTGAAAAAATATGATTTTTTATTTTTACGGCTCTGCATTATAAACTTCTGTGAAGCACTTGTTGGGTCAAAGTGCTCACCACACCTCTAGATAAGTTCCTTAAGGGGTCTACTTTCCAAAATGGTGTCACTTGTGGGGATTTCAATGTTTAGGCACATCAGGGGCTCTCCAAACGCAACATGGCATCCCATCTCAATTCCAGTCAATTTTGCATTGAAAAGTAAAATGGCGCTCCTTCCCTTCCGAGCTCTGCCATACGCCCAAACAATGGTTTACACCCATATACGGGGTATCAGCGTACTCAGGACAAATTGGCCAACAATTTTTGAGGTTCAATTTCTTCTCTTACTCTTGGGAAAATAAAAAATTTGGGGCGAAAAGATCATTTTTGTGAAAAAATATGATTTTTTATTTTTACGGCTCTGCATTATAAACTTCTGTGAAGCAATTGGTGGGTCAAAGTGGTCACCACACATCTAGATAAGTTCCTTAGGGTGTCTACTTTCCAAAATGGTGTCACTTGTGGGGGGTTTCAATGTTTAGGCACATCAGTGGCTCTCCAAACGCAACATGGTGTCCCATCTCAATTCCTGTCAATTTTGCATTTAAAAGTCAAATGGCGCTCCTTCCCTTCCGAGCTCTGCCATGCGCCCAAACAGTGGTTTACCCCCACATATGGGGTATCAGCGTACTCAGTACAGATTGTACAACAATGTTTGGCATCCATTTTATCCTGTTACCCTTGGTAAAATAAAACAAATTGGAGCTGAAATAAATTTTGTGTGAAAAAAAGTTAAATATTCATTTTTATTTAAACATTCCAAAAATTCCTGTGAAACCCCTGAAGGGTTAATAAACTTCTTGAATGTGGTTTTGAGCACCTTGAGGGGTGCAGTTTTTAGAATGGTGTCACACTTGGGTATTTTCTATCATATAGACCCCTCAAAATGACATCAAATGAGATGTGGTCCCTAAAAAAAAATGGTGTTGTAAAAATGAGAAATTGCTGGTCAACTTTGAACCCTTATAACTCCCTAACAAAAAAAAATTTTGGTTCCAAAATTGTGCTGATGTAAAGGAGACATGTGGGAAATGTTACTTATTAAGTATTTTGCGTGACATATCTCTGTGATTTAAGGGCATAAAAATTTAAAGTTGGAAAATTGCGAAATTTTCAAAATTTTCGCCAAATTTCCGTTTTTTTCACAAATAAACGCAAGTTATATCGAATAAATGTTACTACTAAAATGAAGTACAATATGTCACGAGAAAACAATGTCAGAATCGCCAAGATCCGTTGAAGCGTTCCAGAGTTATAACCTCATAAAGGGACAGTGGTCAGAATTGTAAAAATTGGCCCGGTCATTAACGTGCAAACCACCCTCGGGGCTTAAGGGGTTAATCTGGCCGTGGTTCCCTGTAATGTGGATATAGCAACAACAGAAGTTTTAGAAATGGCGCGAGAGGTGGATCCAACCGGAGAGCGAACTATAGGTAATATAAATAGTGATGGGTCCTTCCGTTACTTTCCTCCAACCGTTAGAAGAATTCATCATGGATTCTGTAATTCTTCTAGTAAGATGATCATGGTGAAAACCCGAAGAATGCTATGACGGACACCGGACAGGTTAATGTCCATCATTAGGGTTGAGCGAAACGGGTCGGCAATTTCAGAAGTTGCCGACTTTTGGCAAAGTCGGGTTTCATGAAACCCGACCCGACCCCTGTGTGGGGTCGGCCATGAAGTCGGCGATCTTCTGAATCTGGAATCGGAATTCCGATACCGATTCCCGATATGTTTAAGATATCGGGAATTGGTATCGGATCAGATTTAAGTGTAAAATAAAGAATAAAAATAAAAAATATCGCTATACTTACCCTCTGACGCGCCCTGGTACTAACCGGGAACCTTCCTTCCTTCGAATCAGTGCTTCCAGGACCTTGCGGTGATGTCGCGGTGACGTCGCGGCTTGTGATTGGTCGCGCGACGCCCATGTGACCGCTCGAGCGACCAATCAGAAGCCGTGACGTCACCGCGACGTCACCGAAGGTCCTGGAAGCGCTGATTCTTAGGAAGGAAGGCTGCCGGAAAGAAGCAGGGTGCGTCCGAGGGTGAGTATATACCTAATAGGAATATACTCACCCTCGGACGCGCCCTGCTTCTTTCCGGCAGCCTTCCTTCCTAAGAATCAGCGCTTCCAGGACCTTCGGTGACGTCACGACTTCTGATTGGTCGCGCGAGCGGTCACATGGGCGTCGCGCGACCAATCACAAGCCGCGACGTCACCGCGACGTCACCGCAAGGTCCTGGATTCGAAGGAAGGAAGGTTCCCGTTTAGTACCAGGGCGCGTCCGAGGGTAAGTATAGCGATATTTTTTATTTTAATTCTTTATTTTACACTTAAATATGGATCCCAGGGCCTGAAGGAGAGTTTCCTCTCCTTCAGACCCTGGGAGCCATTGGAAACCCAATGCACTGCATTGGGTTTCGAGTTTCGGCCGACCCAGACCCCGACTTTTTTATAGGATCGGCTGATTTCACTCGACCCGACTTTTGAAAAAGTCGGGTTTCGTGAAACCCGACCCGATCCTATAAAAGTAAAAGTCGCCCAACACTATCCATCATGTGACGGATTCTCCACCATCATCAATTTTGTTAATTAAAACCTTCCTGAGCTGAGATCTATGGCAGTAAATATTAGAAAAGTATATGCCTGCCATAAGCCTAAACAAAGTCCATCCATTGATCGTCTGTTGTCCATAAGCAACTATGTTAAAAAATATATATTAAACTGGATAACTTTGTCAGATGCCATTTGTCACCCAAAGGTGACAGTCCGTAGTCCACCTTTTCTTGCATGCAGCCTCTCAGGGAATCAGGGAAGGGGAGGAAGGGGATGCAGCTGCAGCTTCTTACAGTATTCAGTAGAACACCATTGGGGTAGAGAGGAGGAGGAGCAGCGGAGTGAGATATCTTATTGGCTCAGAGCACTGAGATCACACCAAACAGTATCCACCCAGTCATGTACAGAAAAAAAACCTGCAATTGCAATCAGAAGATCCAAAATCCTCATTAATCAGTATTTCTAAAACAATGCATAAGATGAAAAAAAAGAAACAGGTGACGAGCAATAAATAATTTGCAAACCTGAAAAACAAGAATGAAATATATAAGGTCTGAAAGGGTAGAAGACATAAAAAAACAGACATTGCGGTAATTATTTTTTAGTCTATTTATATTGGGGCTCCTTTAATAAATGGAAAACCCACATAACTATGTGTCTCCATGGTCACAGACTACAAACACACTCTGTGTAGTCAGATCCTGCAATCATGTATTACTCCACATACCCTGTCTTCTTGATGGCATGAATAATATCACTGCCATACAGTGACCATATATAGGGGTGGATGCTAGTTTTGCAGACAATAACTGTGATACCAATTAATATATATATATATATATATATATATATATATATATACATACTAGCTGAAGAGCCCGGCGTTGCCTGGGCATAGTAAATATCTGTGGTTGGTTATAGCACCTCACTTCTCTTATTTTCCCATCACGCCTCTCATTTTCCCAATCACATCTTTCATTTTCTCCCTTACACCTCTCATTTTCTCCCTCACTCCTCTCATTCCCCCCTAACACTTGTCATTTCGACCTCACATCTGTCATTTTCCGATCACTCGACTATTTTCCCTCACTCCTCTTTCGACCTCACATCTGTCATTTTCCGATCACTCCACTATTTTCCCTCACTCCTCTCATTTTGCACTCACACCTTTTCATTTTCACCTCAGTATATACATGTTTGTCATCTCCCTTATATATAGTATACACCTGTATGTCATCTCCTGTATATAGTATATACCTGTATGTCATCTCCCCTGTATATATAATATACCTGCTGTGTGTCATCTCCCCTGTATATAGTATATACCTGTATGTCATCTCCTCCTATATATAGTATATACCTGTATGTCATCTCCTCCTGTATATAGTATATACCTGTGTGTCATCTCCCCTGTATACCGTATATATCTGTCATCTCCTCCTGTATATAGTATGCGCGTGGCGAGTTTTGAGTGGCGACTTTTGTGTTTCGACTTTTATGTGGCGAGGTTGGTGTATTTGTGGTGAAATGTGTGCTGAGGGTAATATGTGTTCAAGCACGTGGTTGTGTGTGGTGCATTTTGTGTGAGTGTTCATATCCCTGTGTGTGGTGAGTATCCCATGTCGGGGCCCCACCTTAGCAACTGTACGGTATATACTCTTTGGTGCCATTGCTCTCATTCTTTAAGTCCCCCTTGTTCACATCTGGCAGCTGTCAATTTGCCTCCTACACTTTTCCTTTCATTTTTTCCCATTATGTAGATAGGGGCAAAATTGTTTGGTGAATTGGAAAGCGCGGGGTTAAAATTTCACCTCACAACATAGCCTATGACGCTCTCAGGGTCCAGACGTGTGACTGTGCAAAATTTTGTGGCTGTAGCTGCGACGCCTCCAACACTTTTCCTTTCACTTTTTCCCCATTATGTAGATAGGGGCAAAATTGTTTGGTGAATTGGAACGCGCGGGGTTAAAATTTCACCTCACAACATAGCCTATGACACTCTCAGGGTCCAGACGTGTGACTATGCAAAATTTTGTGGCTGTAGCTGCGACGCCTCCAACACTTTTCCTTTCACTTTTTCCCCATTATGTAGATAGGGGCAAAATTGTTTGGTGAATTGGAACGCGCGGGGTTAAAATTTCACCTCACAACGTAGCCTATGAAGCTCTCAGGGTCGAGACGTGTGACTGTGCAAAATTTTGTTTCTGTAGCTGCGACGCTTCCAACACTTTTCCTTTCACTTTTTTCCCCATTATGTAGATAGGGGCAAAATTGTTTGGTGAATTGGAAAGCGCGGGGTTAAAATTTCACCTCACAACATAGCCTATGACGCTCTCAGGGTCCAGACGTGTGACTGTGCAAAATTTTGTGGCTGTAGCTGCGACGCCTCCAACACTTTTCCTTTCACTTTTCCCCATTATGTAGATAGGGGCAAAATTGTTTGGTGAATTGGAACGCGCGGGGTTAAAATTTCACCTCACAACGTAGCCTATGAAGCTCTCAGGGTCCAGACGTGTGACTGTGCAAAACTTTGTGGCTGTAGCTGCGACGGTGCAGATGCCAATCCCGGACATACACACACACACACACACACATTCAGCTTTATATAGTAGATATATATATATATATACACTGTATATATATATATACATATATATATATATAAATATATATATATATATAATATCTCTCACAGCTGAGATCCTTCTGATTGGTGTCCACTTTTTCCATGTTTTCCATCTGGTCCAGACCTTCATGAAGACTTCTCCTAACCATGACTTGTCTGCAGAGTTTGCAACACAGACACATTTGACCTCTTATGTCCCCATCTGTTCCCAACCGACACCTACTTCCCATCCCAGTGGAACCCCCAATTCTGTGCCTGGCCCCCTGCTCTTGAAATAAAAAAATATTAAAAACTGAAAGTCCTCATTGGTTGATAGTCCTATTAATGGCTAACTGAAAAGTCAGGACATTATTGCAGTGTCTGCGCCAGGATGATGATGTCTTGCGCTGTTTTATTGTCCTGGGGGGGCAGGCGTAAAGAAAACCATGGGTTACAAAACAGAGGCAGGTGGAACCATCGCCTTTCTTACTTTCCACAGGGTACGAGTGAACAGAGGGCGACCTCCACTCATATTCCCCCCTCCGGTTGTCACACCACTGAACACAATATATCAGTAACTTTATATTTGTGCTGTAATTTTCCTACAGGAGTCCTGACTAAACCAGACCTGGTAGACGCAGGTGCTGAAAGAGAAGTTTTACGTGTAGTCCAAAACCGAGTATACAGCCTTAGGAAGGGCTACATGATGGTCAAGTGTCGAGGACAGAGGGAGATACAAGAAAACATCTCTCATGAAAGAGCCGTACAAAATGAGAAGAATTTTTTTGAAACCCATGAACACTTCAGGTAAAGATTATAAGGGTGCAAACGGTCTGGGCAGGAGACCCTAGTTTAAGGAATGAGCCGATTCCACATATGTTTTTGAGTTGGAGGCAACGTGAGGTGGTTGGACATGTGGTTTGAAAGACATGGCTGAATCCAAATGTGATATCCTAACCTTCTGTCTTGGAACATGATGGGGGGAATATTTATATATATATTGGCCGTCCAATGCTTGGCTGGTGTCTGCATCACACATAGTTTATGAAGGTATCATTGTTTTACTTGTAGCGTTCTTTTGAAGGAAGGACAGGCCACCATACCTCACCTGGCCGAAAGTCTCACCAAAGAGCTGGTGTGCCATATCTCCGTAAGTATGTAAAGTTGGTTAGTTATTCCCAACACAGAGGAATTGTAGAGTCCTCTAATATAGATGTCATCAGTCGAGGTCTTCGTTATCAGGGAGCAGGGGTCTGACTCCTGGCACCACCACCGATCACCACCACGTCGGAAG
Organism: Ranitomeya imitator; assembly: GCF_032444005.1. Classification (NCBI taxonomy): domain Eukaryota; kingdom Metazoa; phylum Chordata; class Amphibia; order Anura; family Dendrobatidae; genus Ranitomeya; species Ranitomeya imitator. The sequence goes on from NC_091284.1 coordinate 31,209,963, forward strand.
TGGCACAACTCTGGTCTCTGCACATCGTGGTACTACAAGTTCTCTCCCACTCTAGTCAATGAAAAGACCTAATTAATTTTCAACCTACGGAAGATAGTTCACCAGATTGTTCAGAAGGGTACATGATGATGCCTTAAGGGGGTTGTCTAATGAAAACACCTTTCATTGATAGACAGTGGTGTGGTGATCGGTCGATTCTGCTGGTGCAGACAGGGACAAGGTTGGGGATGCGATGAGGGGAATTCTCTCCTCTTATTGCATCCCATATTTTGCACATTTTGCCTTAATCATAATATTTAGTCTCTGGGCTGTGCAGCCACATGCTTCTTTGCCTACCAATTTGTAGCTGCGTCCATCTATACATTTTTCTATGAAGACCATTGGACGGTGTAATGGATGGATGAACTGACCTGGTTTACCATATAGCAAACTGATCTTATATTATAGCCCCTCTTTCATTACTTGAAGGGGAGCAAGAGCCGACTCCTCCGCAAATAAAGTCCTTATGTCCTAATAGTTTTGCAGTCCAATTCTGCTGACTGCCACTGGAAACCCACCGCACACTGTTAGTGCAATGATTAATCATCATACATTTTTTGGGAAAATTATGTAGAAACTTTTGGCTATTTTATTCTTTTTTACCATTCTTTTTCTCTATTCTGATGTAAACATCTCCTTTTCTAGAAAATATTACCCAATATAGAACACCAGATCAGTAGTAAGCTCCGGCAGGCGGAGGAGCAGCTGAGACAGATCGGCAGAGGCGTCCCCGACACAGACGAGGAGAAGTCTCATTTTCTTATATCGGTAAGTACATAGTAAAGGAGAGGCCTTTTTAAAACCTATTTTCCAGTACCCATTTATGGAAGGGAGGAAGAAGGGCCGACATTCAGAACCCTCATCTGTAATAGAGATCAGAAAGCAACTTCAACAGCGTCGTGTTTTACATTGCTAGTTCAAGCACTACATAGTGAGCTCATTGATTTCAGTTGACAATGTGCAATTCTTCATTTTACCTGTGGTGGCGCTGCAGAAAAATTACAAACTGATGTAGTGACCTGGTCCAGGTTATGACTGTCCCTTTAAATACCCCTGGACCGTGAGTAATCCTGTACCACTACAGCTCACATTCTAGCTACCCCTTTTTCTGTTATTAAGACGGGCTTTCATTTGATCATGTATTTCTCTGGGTATTTTCTCATTTGTTGTATTCCAGAACAATCTGGTGGTGAAATATATACAATGCAAAGTTTTGACATGAGAACTGAGGTTTCAATAGGAAGGGCTGTTCTAGTTTCCGCCCCGTCTAGACCAGGAGAGCTGGGAACACCCCAGTCTGAAACAAGCTGTCTCTGGGAGCAGAGGACATGTGGAGGTTCCTTCTCTCCAAGACCCTCTGGTAGGCCTGATAAGCTTAGAAATTAATCCAGGACTCCCAGGTCGGAGAAGTATTCTTGCTATGTAAAATCTTCTGCATAAAACTACAAAAGACTCTGAACCTCTCTATAACAACTTACAAGCATTACATCTAAAGGAGCAGGTTCTTAAAGCTGTGAAGCCTCAATTCCATGTCAGAATTTAACTCTGTACTGTAGTTGCCGTGGTTTAATCCCGTGAGCGGTGAAGCATTTACTCCGTATCATATTTTCCCGTTCCTGCGAAAGTAAATGCAACTGTTATCCCCGAGACCTGTGGGCGTGGATAGCAGTGAACGGAAAGCAAGGGCTTTACATTTACTACCAGATTCCTCTCTAGAAGTTACAGTACTTCATATGTATCCGCTTTGTAATACGCACCACTGCTCCATTCATTTTATATGGGACTTCCAGATATAGCGGAGCCTAGCGTTCTATGTCTAGCAGTCCCTCAGAGAATGAATAGAGCAGTAGTGCGTGGCCATCACTCCATTCTGATGGCATTGAAAGTCATCACCTTTTCTATGGTGAGGTGATAACTTTTAAGGGTGCCACATGATTTTATTTTTATTTTTTGGCAGAAGATCGAAGATTTTGAGGATGGAATTATGAAAGTAGTAAATGGAGATGAGGAAGGAAAGACCGAAAACTTAAAACTTTTCAAAAACTTAAGAAAACTTTTCGACTCTTGGGAAACATCAATTAAGAATTTATGTGACGTGTGTAAGTTTGAAGCTGATTTCCCGCTCACTAGTAAAACAAGTTGTTTTTTTCCTGTTACTTATGTAAAGCAGGTAAAAGGATGCAGTAACACAGAAGCTCAGAGCAAGGGTTAACTATTGTTTACTTAATCAGCAGTAATGAACTCCTCACAGGGAGATAACAGGGAGGGGGAAAACATGTTAAACAGTGTAAGGCTATGGTCACACTTGCGGATTATGATGCGTTTCCGGAGCGTTTTTGGACACGTGGAATTGCATCAAATCTGCAGTTTAGTGCACAAGCAATGTTAGTCAGTGGGAGATTGACAATTGGTGTGCACATAGTACGGAAAAAATCGCGTGGATTTGCAGCGCTTTATTTTCCGCAGCATGTCAATTCTTTTTGTGGAACTGCAGCGTTTCTGCACCCATTGACTTTCATTGATTCAGTCAAATCTGCAGCAAAACCGCAGGTTTAAAAAGAGCTGCGGTTTTGCTGCGGAGTTGGGTGCGAGAAAAGCTGCAGATTGGGAGGAGGAAGAGTGTGTGGGCAGAGACTGTGTGTGCGGAGAAGATGTGCATGTCTGTGTGCGGGTGTTTGTGTGTGTTTTCGTGTCTGTATGTAGGCAGGCATTGTCCGATGGGACTACTAGTCCCATCTGGCTATGCCTGCTACAGTGACAGCTAGCCAATGATGGGACAGTAGTAGTCCCATCATTGGCTACTGTGTTCAAGTGTAAAATACCCATACACACATACAGTACATATTTACCAAACAGCTAATCTCCGACGCCCTCGATCACCTGTAAAAAAAATAAATAAATAAACCAACGGTATACTCCCTGTTCTGATGTAATCCATTTAATAATGAGTGTCCCACAACAATCTTCAGTGGAGAGCTGTCACATCGGCAGATGTGACTGCTCTCCAGGGGCTCCGGTGATACACTGATGGCAGGTATCCTCCCGCACTGTATTACTCCACCATCAGAGGTCGCTGTCACTTGCGGCACCACTGCGTGGGAAAATTCTCACGTAGCAGTGCCGTAAAGTGAGAGGGATTGTCTCTTGTCAGTTTGTCACTGGAGGCCCACATCTCCTGATGTGACAGCTCTATAGGGGAGATCGTCATGGAACACTTGTTATTAACTGGACTATATCAGACCAGGGAGTATTTATGTTGGTTTAATTTTTTTGTAGGAGATCGAGGGCATCGCAGGAATTAGGCGTACAATAAAGATGGCAAACTGTGTAGTGTTTTATTTCATTAAAATACTTTATTATGTCTGTGTGTTTAATGAACTCTTTCAATACTATAGGATTAGTAATGGATATGTATCTTATTGACGCCTCTCCATTACTAAGTCGGCTTGATGTCACCTTACAATTCAAAAGGTGACATCAACCCCCCAAATATTACCACATATGCCACTACTACAGGGCAATGGGAAGAGAGCAGCTAAGTGCTGGAATTGGCGCATCTTACCGATGCACCATTTCTGGGGTGGTTGTGAGCTGGTGTTTGTAGCCAGGGGGGGACAATATCCATGGCCCCTTCCTAGGATATGAATATCAGCCGGCAGCTGTATGCATAACCTTTTCTGGCTATTAATTATAGGGGGACCCCACATCATTTTTTGGGAGGTCCCCCTATTTTAATAGCCAGTAAAGGTTAAATATACAGCTGCGGGCTGATATTCATAGCCTGGGAAGCTCCATGGGTATTAACCCCTTCCCAGGCTATAAATATCGGCACCCCAGTCGCTGGCTGGCTGGCTGGCTGACTGCGCCATTTTTTTAAAAAATTAAACAGATATTGCTTTTAAGGCCGGGTTCACACTTGCGAGAAGCTCGCACGAGTCTCGCACATCAATACCCAGCACTGCCGTCGGCACTTGGGATCGGAGTGTGTGGCTACATGTATCTCTATGCAGCTCAACGCTCCGGTCCAAGTGCTGGCAGCAGAGATTGAAAGCGGCATTTAACTGGTCAACAATCCATAACTACACTCCGCGCCAACCTTGGCCGTTAGGGGCAGATCCTGTGTAACACACAGATAGTGGTGAGCGAGCATTCTCGCCACTCGAGCGACATTGGGGTGCTCAGGTACACCTAAAGTAACATGGGTGCTCAAGCGCCATGGTCAGGTCCCGGGGATTGCCTGCAATACACGCTAATGCCATAGCCAACATGGTTTGGCCGGCAAGGCCCACATGTTTATTGGCTGTCTAACTGCCGTAAAACATACGGGACAGGGACTCGAGCATGGCGGTAGGTGTTAATAGGTACTTCCTTGGGACTAGTAGAAATTGTGTCTCCATATCTCAGTAGGAGATCTAGCTATGGCCAAGAAGAAAAGTCGCACCTAGGTGTTAATAGGTACTTCCTTGGGACTAGTAGAAATTGTGTCTCCATATCTCAGTAGGAGATCTAGCTATGGCCAAGAAGAAAAGTAACATTTGGCACCTCCTAGGCCTTTGAGGGGAGATGCTAATTGCCGCCTGAGGGAATCTATTCCTGAGAACCTTTTCACAAGAGAAAATAATATATTCATTGGGGGAGCAGCCGTGGCCCAATCAAACAGGCAGCAGTTATGATATTGACCTGAGGGGCTGGTCTAGAAACCTGACCTCCAGACCACAGTTATAAATTTAGGCTGCAGACAGAGAATCGTGTTCACATGATGGGGGCAGCCTGAGAAGCTGGTGTGATCCAATCTACATTCGTCCTACCCTCAGGGAGCAGAAGCAACTACCAGTTAGATAATTTCTGTAAGTTTCTCCTGTTTATTTTGATACTGTTTTGCATAAGTTGTATGTCTTTTTTTATCATATTTTTATACCTTTTTCTTATTGTAAGCATTGAACCTTTTGTTATTAAAGTATACAACTTTAACAAGTTGAACCTTGAATGTTCTAAAAGAATCCATAGCCTAAGGTGTGTGAGCCTTATGAGTGATAGACATATTTTTATTAGTATTATTATTTCCGGGACTCATCGCCCGTGTATTCGATGAGTAGTGGCAGCGTGTATGAGCGGGTGTGTGGCCTGGGTCGGTGTGTGATTTATGCTCCCATTAGAGCATAGGACAGAGGTTGAATGCTGGACTGAGAGTGGGGAAATAGATTAACCCTTGCAGGCACAAGCCCAAGTCAAGTGTGAGAGCAGGCACGTGATGAATAAGTGACACCAGGGAGAAGAGATCCGTGACAGTGTTAAAGTTGCTTTCTCCTGAATTTAGCATTTTTTTCCTTTTGTTCTTACACTTCTCCATTCCTGATCTATAGCCCCCTTTTCCCGGTATATAAATCTAGTCTTGTTAGCCAACTGGGTGTGGTCTTCAATAAAAGAGTAGATAATCACACCCAATTGCATAAAAAGACCAGATTTACATAAAAGGAAGAAGGGGTCATATCTCAGGAATGGAGAAGAGTAGGAACAAAATAAAAACAACATCGGATTCAGGAGAACAGCGGCATTTACACCGGGTAAAAAAAAAATACATATTTATGGCAAGTGACAGATCCGATTAAAGCAATAATAATTTGTGTCGCTAAACCAAAGTTATGCACTAAGTTCTTAGCTCTTAATATTTCAGAATAAATATACCTATTGCTTCAGTATAACACGGAGTCTTCACATTGCAGTTGTCAATGAGATGAGACAAGAAAGGGACGTGTACGAGAATCAGTATCGAGGCCGCGAGCTCATCGGATTCATCAACTACAATAAATTTGAGGACATTATGAGGAAACATATAGTGACATTTGAGGAGCCGGCTCTGAATCTGCTGCACAACGTCACTGGTAAGATGATTCTGTGATGGAAATTACACCTGAGAATATTACACTTATGAACTAAGGAAGGAACTTGGCAAAAGTTCTGGATGCAAAATGTCCTCCTATCATTTAGTGTATACAGCTCCTTTGCACACCTAAGAGTAATAGTAATGAGGATGAGTAACATGAGGACAGTGATTCTTCTTCTGTTGGTGGTCTCCAATAGTATTAATCGAAATCTCCAACACGGCTTCAATATTATTAGTATTGTCACATAGGCCAAAGGGTACTTTTTGGACCCCTAAGCCCCATGTCCCAGGAACGACTGCAACCCCAAGGCTCCATCCTCCAATTCTGATCTGTCATCTTCTCATTGAAAATTTAGAACCAGCTTCATGAACAATATTATCTATCATTAGTCAAGTCCGTGACTCAAACAACGCATGCCATCATAAAAATCTAACCAAGAGCAAAAAGAATACCAACTGGGATTTGTTTTATTGATGATTCAATATTTTTTTTCTACTTTATTTGAAACAATATATGATATTACAGGGTTTTCCCTACTGTATTTTCAGCTGAGAAAAAAAAATGGCCACAATGTAAAAATGCTTAAAGAGTAACTGACATTTTAATTTTTATTTCATAAATCTAGAGAACACATTAAAATTAGAAACTCTGTGATCTACAATACAGACCAAAAGTTTGGACACACCTTCTCATTTAAAGATTTTTCTGTATTTTCATGACTATGACACATATGGAATTATATACTTATACTTATATAACACATGTGGAATTATATACTTAACAAAAAAGTGTGAAACAACTGAAAATATGTCTTATATTCTAGGTTCTTCAAAGTAGCCACCTTTTGCTTTGATGACTGCTTTGCACACTCTTGGCATTCTCTTGATGAGCTTCAAGAGGTAGTCACCGGGAATGGTCTTCCAACGATCTTGAAGTAGTTCCCAGAGATGCTTAGCACTTGTTGGCCATTTTGCCTTCACTCTGCGGTCCAGCTCACCCCAAACAATCTCGATTGGTTCAGGTCTGATGACTGGAGGCCAGGTCATCTGGCGTAACACCCCATCACTCTCCTTCTTGGTCAAATAGCCCTTACACAGCCTGGAGGTGTGTTTGGGGACATTGTCCTGTTGAAAAATAAATGATGGTCCAACTAAACGCAAACCGGATGGAATAGCATGCCACTGCAAGATGCTGTGGTAGCCATGCTGGTTCAGTATGCCTTCAATTTGGAATAAATCCCCAACAGTGTCACCAGCAAAGCCCCCCCACACCATCACACCTCCTCCTCCTCCATGCTTCACGGTGGGAACCACCAACCACCTTTTCTGCGTCGCACAAAGACACGGTGGTTGGAACCAAAGATCTCAAATTTGGACTCATCAGACCAAAGCACAGATTTCCACTGGTCTAATGTCCATTCCTTGTGTTCTTTAGCCCAAACAAGTCTCTTCTGCGTGTTGCCCGTCCTTAGCAGTGGTTTCATAGCAGCTGTTTTACCATGAAGGCCTGCTGTACAAAGTCTCCTCTTAACAGTTGTTGTAGAGATGTGTCTGCTGCTAGAACTCTGTGTGGCATTGACCTGGTCTCTAATCTGAGCTGCTGTTAACCTGCGATTTCTGAGGCTGGTGACTCGGATAAACGTATCCTCAGAAGCAGAGGTGACTCTTGGTCTTCCTTTCCTGGGGCGGTCCTCATGTGAGCCAGTTTCTTTGTAGCGCTTGATGGTTTTTGCCACTGCACTTGGGGACACTTTCAAAGTTTTCCCAATTTTTCAGACTGACTGACCTTCATTTCTTAAAGAAATGATGGCCACTCGTTTTTCTTTAATTAGCTGCTTTTTTCTTGCCATAATACAAATTCTAACAGTCTATTCAGTAGGACTATCAGCTGTGTATCCACCAGACTTCTGCACAACACAACTGATGGTCCCAACTGTTATGAAAGATAATTCAGAACCACAATGGACATAGAGGTCAGCGCACATACAGTGACCTGACAATAACCCAAAAAACGAGAACGAGCTCTGAGACGTGGAACTCTGTTGACCGCAATCCCTGATCCTAACAAACCACACTAGAGGCAGCCGTGGATTGCGCCTAACGCTGCCTATGCAACTCGGCACGGCCTGAGAAACTAGCTAGCCTGAAGATAGAAAATAAGCCTACCTTGCCTCAGAGAAATACCCCAAAGGAAAAGGCAGCCCCCACATATAATGACTGTGAGTAAAGATGAAGAGACAAACGTAGAGATGAAATAGATTTAGCAAAGTGAGGCCCAACTTTCTGAACAGAGCGAGGATAGGAAAGGTAACTTTGCGGTCAACACAAAACCCTTCAAAAACCACGCAAAGGGGGCAAAAAGACCCTCCGTACCGAACTAACGGCACGGAGGTATACCCTCTGCGTCCCAGAGCTTCCAGCAAGCAGAAAAAAACAAATTGACAAGCTGGACAGAAAAAAACAGCGAACAAATAGCAAAGAGGAACTTAGCTATGCAGAGCAGCAAGCCACAGGAACGATCCAGGAGGAAACAGGTCCAACACTAGAACATTGACTGGAGGCCAGGATCAAAGCACTGGGTGGAGTTAAATAGGGAAACACCTAACGACCTCACCACATCACCTGAGGAAGGAAACTCAGAAGCCGCAGTACCACTTTCCTCCACCAACGGAAGCTCACAGAGAGAACCAGCCGAAGTACCACTTGTGACCACAGGAGGGAGCTCTGCCACAGAATTCACAACACCCAACCCCATTTATAAGGCAAGAAATCCCCCTTATTAAACCTGACAGGGCACACCTGTGAAGTGAAAACCATTCCCGGTGACTACCTCCTGAAGAGAATGCCAAGAGTGTGCAAAGCAGTCATCAAAGCAAAAGGTGGCTACTTTGAAGAATCTAGAATATAAAACAATTTCAGTTGTTTCACACTTTTTTGTTAAGTATATAATTCCACATGTGTTAATTCATAGTTTTGATGCCTTCAGTGTGAATGTACAATTTTCATAGTCATGAAAATACAAAAAAATCTTTAAATGAGAAGGTGTGTCCAAACTTTTGGTCTGTACTGTATGTTATCAGAAAAATCCACTTCTTTCTCCTCCTGAACTGATATTTCAGTTCAGATGTAAAATCTGTATTCAGTGAAGACAGATTTTCACATTACTGAGATAGGAGATGACAGTTGAGGCAGACAGACAATCTATGGAGAGGGAGGAGCTAGAGGAGCACACAGACATTCTATGGAGGAGATGAGCCAGAGGCAGACACAGACATTCTATGGAGGGGAGGAGCTAGAGGCGGACACAGACATTCTATGGAGGAGATGAGCCAGAGGCAGACACAGACATTCTATGGAGGGGAGGAGCTAGAGTCAGACACAGACATTCTATGGAGATAGAGGCAGACACAGACATTCTATGGAGATAGAGGCAGACACAGACATTCTATGGAGACAGAGGCACTAGAGTCAGACACAGACATTCTATGGAGACGGAGGCATTAGAGGAACACACAAACATTCTATGGAGATAGAGGCAGACACAGACATTCTATGGAGATAGAGGCAGACACAGACATTCTATGGAGACAGAGGCACTAGAGTCAGACACAGACATTCTATGGAGACGGAGGCATTAGAGGAACACACAAACATTCTATGGAGATAGAGGCAGACACAGACATTCTATGGAGACAGAGGCACTAGAGGCAGACACAGACATTCTATGGAGGGGAGGAGCTAGAGGCAAACACAGACATTCTACAGAGGGGAGGAGCTAGAGGTGTACACAGGCACTCTATGGAGAGGGAGTTCTCCATTCAGCTTCATGAGCACCAACTGTCATTTTTTATCCCATTAATGAGAAAATTCACTGAAGACAGATTTTACCTGTGAATTAACAATTATGTTAATGAAAGATTAGTCCAGAAGAAGAAAACAGATTTCTCTGATACAAAGTTTATTTTCATGCGTATTATTGACAATATCTTTTTTTCATATTTTGAAGTTTCCTCCCGGCTAAAATGGTGGCCCTATCTTTTTTTTACATGAACAAGGTTGGGAGAATTTTTTTTTTTTTGAACAATAAATTTTTATTGAGTTTTGCAAATAAAGTGATAAAGAAGAATCTCAATACAGACATATGTTTGCAGTATGTATAAGAAAGCATTTAAAAAGTTAACAAACAAACGAACACGCAACAGGGAAGGAGGCAAGGGAGGGGAGGAGGAAAGCCCGAGGAGGGGGTTATATTATGTCCAATTCCAGCTAATGATTCAATCAGAACCATGAAGATCAGGGTTAGTTAGATGGAATACAGGTGTGGCAAAAGGGGTGTGGTTAGCGTACTCCGCCCAGGGAAGCCATATTTACTCAAATTTACCAGCTTTCTAAGTATGCGGTTAATTTTTCATTTATCATGTACCAAGAAATGCGTGTTTTAACCGCAGATAAATCTAAATTTGGTTTCTTCCAAGCCAAAGCTATTGTTTGTTTGGCTGCCAGGAATATAAAGGAAATGAGGGCTTGAGTGTGTTTAGGGATATTGGGGATGCGTTTGTTAAGTAAAGCCTCCCAAGGTTTTTTTTTTTAAGGTTTGTATTTGTTATAGAGAAGACCAGGTGATACATTCTGATCCAAAATCTACGTACAATCGGGCATAGCCACCATATATGGAACATATCTCCTGTGGAATTGCACCCTCTAAAGCAATTTGGAGAGTAGTTAGCGACTGCTTTGGCCACTCTGGCTGGGGTCAGGTACCACCTGGTCAACACCTTATAGTTGGTTTCCAACATAAGGGTATTTAATATTCCTCCCTTAGAGGAGGACAAAATTTGGGACCACTCTGAATTAGTCAAAGTGAAGCCAATGTCGGACTCCCAGCGAAAAGTGTATTTCAAAGAGCGCCTGTGAGAGGAGGAGTTGATATGAGAGTAAAGGAGAGATATAATGCCTGGAGCATGTGGATTTTGACGGCATCTTTGTTCAAAGGGGGTAAAGGAATAGGGACGGGTAGAATTTCTTAATAATGAATTGACAAAGTTTTTAAGTTGCAAGTAGCGAAATACTTCTCCAGGGGGGGAAATTATATTTCTCGCTCAGGACCGAGAATGCAATAATCCCATCAACATTAACAAGATGATGGACTCTGGTTATCCCTGCAGCAACCCTTAAACGAAAGTTCCTGAGGGATTCCATGCCTGGGGGGAACTGGAGATTGCCCCAAAGCAAGGGGCAAAAATGGTGAGATTAGTTGTGAGGAGTATTTCAATGAATCCCAAATCTTAAGAGAGTGCGATACAATAGGGTTCGAGATGTGCTTACGTTGTGCCGGGAGAATCCATAGTAATGTGTCCAGAGTACCTGAGGGGCATTTGGTGCCTCTAGAGAAAGCCAGAGTGGAGGTTCAGAGTAGGCGTGATATAGGGTCAGTTGACCTAATTGGGCTGCGTAATAATATTTAGAAAGATTGGGAACTCCTAAACCTTTTAAACGATGACGATAAAGGGTAGCTCTATTAACCCTGGGGAGGCCTCCTTTCCAAACAAAGGTATCAACTAATCGTTGGGCCATTTTGAGATAGTGTGAGGGGACAGGGTTTGGCAAAACCCGAAATAAGTAAAGTAATTTGGGGAGAATAGTCATCTTCAATGCACGCACTCGGCCGAGCCAGGAGAGGTGTAATTTTTCCCATGACTGGAGGAGTAGACGGAGTTTACGGAGCATATGGGGATAATTAGCTGTAAAAAGGGAGTGATTGGCAGTCAGTTTCACCCCTAGATGGTCCAGGTGGTTAGTAGCCAATTGAAACGGAAAGTTGTGTTGGAGCTGTGAAACAATAAGTGGAGGGAGGGATATATTCATGGCATAAGATTTTGAAGGATTAACTTGTAAACCAGAGATATGTTCAAAATTACTAAGGGATTGAAGTAGGGCCGGCAAGGATGTCTCTGGCGTTGATAGGAGAAGTAGCATGTCGTCTGCGAACAAGAAAAGTTGGTGAGAAACTGAATCTATCTTCACACCTTGTATATTAGGGTTGAGGCGAAGGTGAATGGCTAATGGTTCGAATGCTAAAAAGAATAATGAGGGCGATAGAGGGCACCCTTGGCAAGTGCCTCTACTAATGGGGAAGAGCGCAGAGGAGAAGCCATTATAGCGTACGTAGGCCGATGGAGAGCTGTAAAGAGCTTGAATCCATGAAAGAAAGTAGTCGGGAAACTTCCACTTCCGCAAGACCGCAAACAGATAAGGCCAAGAAATAGAGTCAAAGGCTTTTTTAATATCCAGTGACAATAACATGCTTGTTATGTTGCGCTGTTTGCAGAGGTGCAGCAGGTGGGAGACGCCCCGTATGTTGTCTGAGGCTTGTCTACAAGGAACAAAGCCTACTTGATCCCTTTGTATTAGAGTTCCCAAGCCTGGATTCAGTCGCTGAGAAAGAATTTTAGCTAGTATCTTAAGTTCTATGTTAATTAGGGATATTGGTCTATAGTTAGACCAAAGTAAGTGATCTGCGATAGGTTTTGGTATCATGGATATTGCAGCCATTAAAGAGGCTCCCCCTGGTTTATTACCATCCCTTAAGGAGTTAAAATAATTAGTGAGATGGCGAATTAATAACGATGCGTATTTTTTATAATAGACGGCCGTAAATCCGTCAGGACCTGGTTTTTTATTAATTTTCAGTTGTTGAATAGCTAATTCTATTTCACTAGGGGAAATGGCCTGATTTAAGCTGATTTAAGAGTTCAATCATGTTAAAACTAAGGGCTGGAAGGGGCATAGAGTCTAAAAAGGTGTCTAGCGTTTGTGAATTTATAGTGGTATTTACGCTGTATAACTGTCTAAGTTTTTGCTGGAACAAATGGGTAATCTGTTGTGGATTGGATGTAATACCCAAAGGTGTACGTAAACGTATGGGGGGACGAGGCAGAGGTAGGCATTTTAAATGAAGAGCTAAGTTAGAGTTATTCTTATTATTAAGGGTATAGAAGCGTTGTTGTGACCAGCGTATGGTGCGGTCCGCGTTCTCAAAAGACAGAGGTCAAGTTCTATAAGTGCAAGGGAAATGTCCTTGTACGTAGCAGGTGAGGGTGTGTTCTTCATATGGGACTCCAAAACTAATACCTTGTTCTCTAGTTCAGCTACCCTTGCACATCTATCTTTTTTCTTGCGAGAGGCCTCTTGAATACAGAAGACTCTTAGTATTGCAATTTGGGCTTCCCGTAGGGAAATTGGCGAGGAAGCTGAATGTTGATTCAAGGAGAAGTAATCATCAAGATGATTTTTCAATTTTTTGAGCAATTTCAGGGTAAGAGAGCAATGAATCGTTTAGAGTCCAGTTAAATGTTCGGGCCGTGGGTGGAGTGTGGAGCATATGAATTGAATCGGAGAGTGATCTGACCACGGAGTAGATTGGATAGAAATATTTGACACATTTGGAATAAAGGATGGACGGACAAAAATATGGTCAATTCTAGTGTACACTAAGTGGCGTGAGGAGAAGTAAGTATAGTCTTTGTCTGAAGGATGCAAGTCTCTCCAAAGGTCTACCCAATGGTGTTGGGAGAGGAGCTTGTTAAGGGCAGCTGAGTCCGTAGATTGGTATAGTGGCAAGGAAGTAGGGGATTGAGGGTTTGTAGACTTATCAAGGCTAGCTTTAAGTATGCAATTTGAGTCCCCACATAGTAGTGTGGTCCCTTGGGCATGTTCAGAGACTAGATCCAATAATTGAGAAAAAAAGGCAGCTTGATGAGTGTTAGGAGCGTAATAGGAAACAATAGTCACCAGCTCATCTGAAATTGAGCCCGTCACCAATAAATAGCGGCCCTCTTTGTCTACGACTGAGGATTTAAAAACGAAGGGAACAGATTTTTTGAAACAGATAGCGACACCCTTGGTTTTGTTTGGGGCATTTGCTAAATAAAAAAGCGGGTAGGAGGTGGACAGAAACCTTGGGTGAGAGCTAGTTGAGAAGTGTGGCTCTTGGAGGCACACCACATCTGCCGGTTGAGATCTGTAGTAGCGTAAGGCCTTAGTGCATTTGGGCGGAGAATTGAGGCCCCGCACATTGTGTGATATAATTGTTAGTGGCATGATGAAAGGATGTTAGACATGCCTATGATAGCTACTAATCGTGGTTTGTAGATGAAAGTGAAAGTATTGTTTTGGAATGGACCAAGTTGGTAGAATTCACTCGGGCGAGTAACAGGAATGGGAGATTGGATAGGCAGAACAATACGTATAGTACTGATAGGGTGAGGGAAACCTATGGGGGGAAAAAGGGTAAGTTTAACAATGGCTAAGCACAAGGTGCTAAGCAGCAGTGTGTAAGGACACTGTGGGGTCATATGGATTTGTCAGGGACAACGCAATATAATATAAAATAAGTAAAGAGAAAAAAAATGTAGATATAAAGGGTGTGTTGGGATGGGATGGATCAGGGTGAGCTGGCTATATAAGTCTACGAATTGAAGGGTATTCAAACGATTTCTAGAATTTTGTATAAATCTGAGTATAGTGTATGGAGTATGGCATGAATAAACCAGAGAGTAGATCCAGTTATGGTCTAGTGTCTTAAGAAGAGGGATTAGACAGCACAATTTTAGAAGAGGGGAAATCTTATCAAGTACCTACATACCCAGAATGTAAAGTAACATAACGTAGTACAATACTGGATCAATAACAGCACAATTGAATTTAGAACAAATCATAATAGGGTAACAGTATTAAGTACCAACATAACCAAAATACAAAGTTATATAACGTAATATAATACTTGGTCGGCAATGGTGTAGGAAATTATAGGACAAGTCTCAGGAATGTAAATGGAGGGAGTATAAACCACCGACATGTATAATGGACATAGTCGCTTGTCCTAAAGCCGAAGTACTCGACTACCTCCGGAGAAATGAGAGTCAAAACTGTGCGCTCCGAAGATATCTGGAAGAAATAAACTGAAAAACCACATATAGAGAATTCTTATCAGAGGAGGCGTTACAATACTTCTAGAACTCAGACGCATATACAGTACATAGTCAAAGTTTCTGAGCAGTGACGAATAATAGGCTGACAGTTTGTATAAAGAGCCATATAGACACCATGTAAGGTAGCCTATTGAATAACTGGAACTCAAGGTAGGATTATGTTTGTGTACATTTTTTCAAGGGGGAATAGATGGGTCATGCGGGCTGGAGCGGCGATACCTGGGCCGAGGCTGTGAAGAAGATGTTGAGGGGGGCAAAGGGGGATCCATGAGCTGTAACTTAGTGAGGCAGCGGCTCGCACCTTCGGGGGAGAGGACTGTGTGGACCACTTCGAGATGAGTAAACATCAGTTTAAAGGTGAATGCCCAGCGATACTTAACGTTCTTTTAGCGAAGAATGTCTAGATATGGTTTCATTGCCCGTCTTTTGCCGATGGTAGTAGGGGCCAAATCAGGAAAAAGTTTGTAGGGATGACCTTGGAATACCAAGGGTGCTGATTTTCTTGCCGCCTGTAAAAGTTGTTCTTTCTTTTTTTTAAAAATGCAGCTTTAGAATGATGTCTCTCGGTGGGCCTTCCGGCTTGCGTTTGCTCAGGGCTCTGTGGATGCGGTCCATTTCTAAACGCTCAATAGAGATACCGGGTAGAAGTTCTTGAAACAAAGCTGTCGCCGTGGACTGGAGATCTGTGATTGTTTCAGGCAGTCCTCTAATTGTAATGTTACTTCTACGGGCACGATTTTCAAAATCCTCTAATTTATTGTTAAGGGTGTAGATCTCGTCGTGGAGCATCTCGATATCTTTTTCATGAGTGGCAAGATTTGGGAGGGTGGAGTCCATCTTGTTCTCAAGGTCAGAAGTACGGAAACCCAGCTCTCTGATCTCTTTAGTTAGATCTTTAGTCAATTTGTCCGACATTTTGAGTAACTCGGAGTGTAAAATGGACTGGAACTGTGAGAGTAAAGCTGTTTGGTCTGAAGTTGGAGTGTTTGGGATCCTGGTTGTAGAAACTGGAATGATCTCTGAGTCTGCTCTATCTGGTATAGAGGAATTGGAAGATTCCGATTGAGAGTGTGGTCCGAGAGACATGTTAGCGTCCAGGTCCGTTAATGCAAGGAACCTATTGCTGGAGTATTTTGAGTTGGTTTTGCGCAGTTTAGGCATGAGGACGGCTATTTATTATATGGAATCCTAGCATTTATGTCCAGCTTTAAAAAAAATGAAATTAAATTAAAGGAGAGGCATGTTATGCGTTGTCCCCTTCAGAATAAGAGGGGGTATGGATTAAGTCATAAAAGGAGTCCTCAGGGTACAATGTAGAATGAATCCAGGCGGACTGATTTGTTCGAGTTCAGTGTAAAATTAAAGTTCTATGTGCTAAAGGACAAAATACGATATATGTTTGAAATGGCCAGCAGGTGGCGGAATTTATCCAAAAGCCTGCGAAATGGGCACAATATTAAATGAAAACTTCATCAATTATCCGCAATGTGCGGATTTTAACGGAAATGTTAACAGGAGTGATGCCGTGGCCAGTAATAGGGCTCTGGTGTAGAATGGCGTCCGTCCGTGTGAGCAGGGTAATTGTCAGAGCCGTGCTCGCCTATTCTGACGGTGTTTGATAAAGAGGGGAACGAAAGAATAACGTCTCTTGACAATGTGGCTTAAGACTCTTCCTCTCAGGAGGCTGTAAGTACAGGGGCTCCACTATGCACAGTCCCCAGGCAGTCTATCACTCCAGGGAACAGTCTGCCCTGGGGGAGCGCAGACACCCCAGGTCAACTTGGTGTCCAGCGTGCCACAGATCACGGGATTATAGGACTGGGTGGGCCACTGTGATCTATGATGTCTCCCCAGCGCTCACCTCTGTCAGGCAGGCCTCTCTCACCGCCGCCGGCCCCGAGCTGGTGGTTGAAGTTGCCGCGAGATCTGGGCACCAGGAGACGCTGCAGGAGGGTGGGTGCCCCAACAAGGAGGCATCCCCGGAGTGCCCGGTAAGCAGGCGAGCACCGCTGGTTCTTTTCTATCCCGGCGCTGTCTCTGCAATAAGGGAGCTGGTGCCGGGCTCAGACGCAGGGAAGGAAGAGAGGGGCCAGGCAGGAGATGGCGCCGGAGCGTCCGCCCTCCTTATTCCAATCTCCTCACCTCCTCCTGACTCCAGAGCTTCTCCGGCAGGGCCACCTGGCTCCTGCGATGACAGGGAAGGGCCCCACTGATGTTCTGTCTGCCGAGGTCTCGCGTTCCGATATGGAGAGGCGTGGTGAGTCCACAGATAGATGGTGGGCTGCGTTCACCCCTAATAGGCTTCAGGCCTGCCTGTAGGCCTCAGGTCCTTGCCATGTCCCTGGCACAATTGCGTAACCAAAGCGGTCAGATATTATGTCCAGGGCTTAGGGACAGTCGGTTAGTGCCCTCTAAATGCGTGGATGGGTCAATAAGAGTTTTAAACTTGGGGGATTTTACAAGCTATCTGAGGAGCCTAAGGAGAGCATGTCTTGCTCCCTAGTGCCGGCCACGCCCCCCAAGGTTGGGAGAATTTTTGAATGAGTGGTGGAATACCCTTTTGAAGTAAAATATTTAATTTTGTTTACTTCAGAAAGATTCAGTGTTCAGCTTTAAAAAAAATTCTGGTTGAGCAAATTTAACGGTTTAGCATTTGGAAGGAAAGTTAAAAAATGTTCTGCTTCGAAAATCGAGTGCACAACTTTCAAGTGATAAATATCCATTTTATTGTTCTAGAACTCGTCCAGAAACGTTTTAAAGACGTAGCTTCTACACGTTTTGCTCAGTTCGAGAAGCTTTCCTACGCTGCCACAGTAAGGTTTATAGAAATTGTGTTGTCTACCTTAAAAATATACTGTATATTTTTGCATCAAGTATACCTTCTGAGATAAAGAGGGTTTCTGGGCTGAGTGTAAATGTTTGCAATCATTATATGTGACTACAAAATCCTGAAGCCTAATAATGTGCAATATGCACACTGTCAGGGTTAACCTTTATTGCCTGCTAAGTCAGTTGTGACATGACTTCCTCTATGTGAGACAAGCAACTTTTTCTGCTTCACTTGATGTTTTGGGACAAGTTGATAAGCAGCCATAAAAGGGCAATCCTGACAGTTTGCATGTCTCACACTGTTAAGATTAGACAATCTGAAGTCACATGCAGAAGCCTAGAATTTTTTTGTTAATAGAAGAAAGGATTGGAGGATTATTTACTCATAGAATCCTAGAATCTTAGAGTTGGAAGGGACCTCCATGGTCATCGTGTCCAACCTCCTGCTCAATGCAGGATTCACTAAACCATCTCAGACAGATTTCTGTTCCACCTCTGTTTGAAGACTTCCATTGAGGGAGAACTCACCATCTCTCGTGGCAGCCTGTTCCACTCATTGATCACCCTCGCTGTCAAAAAGTTTTTTTCTATTATCTAATCTGTATCATCTCCCTTTCAGTTTCATTCCATTGCTTCTCGTGTTTCCATGTACTAATGAGAATAAGGATGATCCCTCTACACTGTGACATCCCTTCAGATATTTGTAGACCGCTATTTAGTCTTCTTTTAGCTTTCTTTTTTCCAAGCTAAACATTCCTAGATCCTTTACCCGTTCCTCATAGTACATACTTTGCAGTCCGCTCACCATCCTGGTAGCTCTTCTCTAAGCTTGCTCCAGTTTTTCAATGTCTTTTTTTTAAGTGTGGTGCCCAGAACTGGACACAGTATTGCAGATGAGGTATGACCAAGGAGGAGTGGAGGGGGATCATTACTTCACATGATCTAGACTCTATGCTTCTCTTAATAAATCCTAGAACTGTGTTTGCCTTATTTGCTGCTGCATCACATTGTTGTCTCCTGTGTAGTCTGTGATCTATTAGAATAGCCAAGTCTTTTTTCACACGTGCTGTTGCTTAGTTCTGTTCCTCCTATTCTGTAGATGTAATTTTCGTTTTTCTTGCCCAGATGTAGAATCTTGCACTTCTCCATTAAATACCATTCTATTAGTCTCTGCCCGTTGTTCAAGCTTACCTAGATCCTTCTGAAACCTTTCTCTGTCTTCTCTAGTGTTAGCTATCCCTACTAGCTTTTGCATCTTCTGCAAATTTGATTAGTTGAATTTCAGTTATCTAGATCATTTATAGAAATATTGAACAACACTGGGGCCAGGACAGAGACTTGTGGTGCCCCAATTGAAACACTCTTCCAATTGGATGTGCAACCATTTGTGAATCCACCTAACCGCAGCTTTGTTAATCCCATAGTTAGCCATTTTTTCACTAAGGATAGTATGAGATATGCTCAGATTCTTCACCTTTAATTTCCACTTATCTTTCATATTTGCATTCTCTTTTCTTCTGTGTTCCAAGCATAAAATTGAAGATATTTCACACAAGCAGAAAAAAGACGCAGAGGCGGCAATCGCGTTACAATTCGAAATGGAGAAAATCATTTATTGTCAGGACACTCTGTACTGTGAGGCGTTCTCAGTTTTAAAATCTACAGACAAAGATCAGATCCTGCATGACCTGAGGCAGCTGACAATAAAGGATGCGTGCTGCCATCTGGAAGCTTATTTTAAGGTGAGTCACTAATGTGCGGGATTGTATAGCACAAGATATCTACAAATAGCAGTACAGCCGCAGAACTCGAAAGTCATCTCTTAGAAATGTTAGAAGAGGGAAAATCTATTTTTTCTCTTGTTGGGGTTTTCACCTTCCTCTGGATCCTCATGTTAAGTGGATCTACTATGGGTTGGAGCCACTGTAGGATCTGGAGCCACACGTTAGGTTGAACTTGATGGATTTAATTCTACCTTCAGCCTCACAAACTATGAAAACTATGAAAGAAGAGGCAGCACAGAACCAAAGAAGGTTCAGAGTGACAAAGTGGAACAGTTGAGGGCCATCCTAATTTATTTTTTTTTAACCCTTCAGCCTTTAATAAGCCGCCATTTTTTCTGGATTCATTCAAAAGAAAAATCAAAGGATGATTCCCATTTTTTTTTTTTGTTTGTGTAATTTTTGCGCTTTCTAACTCTTTCAGAACACCACCACTCGTTTGGCTAATCAAGTCCCTCTGATTATTCAGTATCACATCCTATATCAGTTCAGGAAGAAATTACACTATGAAATGATCCGCCTGCTGGAAGAACGAAACCAAACTGACCTCCTAGAAGAAAAGGACGGTCGGTCCGGAGACAGAAAGAGGCTGAAGGATCAGATTCGGCGGCTCAAGATGGCTCGGGAGCGTTTGCAAAGATTTTCACATAGTAACTGAAAAACAAATTTTTAAGAACTTTTTTTCTTAGCACTATTTTATCTGAAGATTTTATTATAATTATGTGAGTTAAAAGGAGAAATCCGTCCTTATTTTTTAACAAGAAAAACCGTCCCGGTGTGATCTGAAAGTAAGAAAAAAAAACTATTCTCACTTATTGATCCATGGCTTCATTGTGCTGTCAAGTGCAAATTTCAGTCAATTCTTCCTATAAAAAAAGAAGGGTGGTCAAACCTTCCACCTTTTTGAAGAATGATTGGTCGAAAGGCTTATGAGGCCATTAAGCTCTTAATACATTTCTAAACATTTTACAGCTTTTTTCATTTTTGCAGTAGCTTGAATAAATGCCGCGGTTTAACGGGTCAACCACATCACACATTTACTATGGCTTACGCAAAAAAATTTGAGTAAATTTTAGCTTCATTTCTTGCATGCACAACCCAAATATGTAACAAATTTATTAAGAGCTGTGCAATAAATTTGTCATCTGTCACTCCAATGTTTTTTTTTTACTGACATATGTTTTCCAGATTTTTTTACTTATTTTTCTTACACATCGCTGTATCACGTTATCCAGTAAACTGAATTAAGGAAAGGTTATTGTTTCCCTGATGATTTCAAGAATTCTTGTGACTAAATACAGAGTTACTTACACAAATAATATGCAAATTATTGCAAAAATTGCTAATATATCATTCACAGAAAACATATGCACGCTATTATACTACTGAAATATTGTTGTATATTACCAAGGTTGTAACGCATTAAAGACTACACCTCCACTCCGATTTTAGTATTTATTTATTTGCTTCCTAAATTCAAAAGTTAATAAACTTTCTAACTTCATAAGGCCGGTTTCACACGTCAGTGGCTCCGGTACGTGAGGTGACAGTTTCCTCACGTACCGGAGCCACTGACACACGTAGACACATTGAAATCAATGCATCTGTGCAGATGTCATTGATTTTTTGCGGACCGTGTCTCCGTGTGCCAAACACGGAGACATGTCAGTGTTCGTGGGAGCGCACGGATTACACGGACCCATTAAAGTCAATGGGTCCGTGTAAAACACGTACTGCACACGGACGTTGTCCGTGTGCAGTCCGTGTGCCGTGCAGGAGACAGCGCTACAGTAAGCGCTGTCCCCCCCACTGGTGCTGAAGCCGCCATTGATATCTTCTCTGCAGCAGCGTTTGCTGTAGAGAAGATATGAATATTGCTTTTTTTTTTTGTTTCTCGTGTTTAAAATAAAGATCCCTGTCCCCACCCCCCTCCTACCCCCTGTGCACCCGCCCCCTGTTCTTAAAATACTCACCCGGCTCCCTCGCTGGCTGGCGCTGCTTCCTGTCCTGGCCGCACCTTCTACTGTATAAGCTGTTGTGAATTCTGTTGTTAAGCTCCCTCCTGTGGTCATGAATGGTACTTCGGCTGGTTCTGTCCATGGGCTTCCTCTGGAGGCTGTGAGTGGAGCTGCTGCTTCTGAGGTTCCTTCCACAGGTGACGAGGTTAATTCGTTAGCTGGCTGCTCTATTTAACTCCACCTAGATCATTGCTCCATGCCACCTGTCAATGTTCCAGTATTGGTCTAGTTCCCTCCTGGATCGTTCTTGTGACCTGTCTTCTCAGCAGAAGCTAAGTTCCTGCTTGTTTTTCTCTGTTGCTGTTTTTTCTGTCCAGCTTGCTATTTTGATTTTTGTCTTGCTTGCTGGAAGCTCTGGGACGCAGAGGGAGCGCCTCCGCACCGTGAGTCGGTGCGGAGGGTCTTTTTGCGCCTTTTGCGTGGTCTTTTTGTAGTTTTTGTGCTGACCGCAAAGTTACCTTTCCTATCCTCTGTCTGTTCAGTAAGTCGGGCTTCACTTTGCTAAATCTATTTAATCTCTGTGTTTGTAATTTTCATCTTTACTCACAGTCATTATATGTGGGGGGCTGCCTGTTCCTTTGGGGAATTTCTCTGAGGCAAGGTAGGCTTTATTTTTCTATCTTTAGGGCTAGCTAGTTCCTTAAGCTGTGACGAGGTGCGTAGGGAGCGTCAGGAGCGCTCCACGGCTTGTCCTGTATTATTAGTAACTATCAGGTCATTCCGTGTGCTCTTAACCACCAGGTCCATTATTGTCCTCACCACCAGGTCATAACAGTACAGGTGGCCCAAAGTATTAATGCATCTCAATAGAGGGATAAGAGAAGTTCTGAGACCATTTTTTTTTCTTTGCAGTGTGTTTTGTCTCTCTTTTCCCCTTTACCTCTGGGTGGTTCAGGATACAGGTGTAGATATGGACATTCAAGGTCTGTCCTCTTGTATGGATAATCTCACTGCAAGGGTACAAAACATTCAAGATTTTGTGGTTCAGAATCCGATGTTAGAGCCTAGGATTCCTATTCCTGATTTGTTTTTTGAGGATAGATCTAAGTTTCTGAATTTCAAAAATAATTGTAAATTGTTTCTTGCTTTGAAACCTCGCTCCTCAGGTGACCCTGTTCAACAAGTGAAAATCATTATTTCTTTGTTACATGGCGAACCTCAAGACTGGGCATTTTCCCTTGCGCCAGGAGATCTGGCATTGCGTGATGTTGATGCGTTTTTTCTGGCACTTGGATTGCTTTATGATGAACCAAATTCAGTGGATCAGGCAGAGAAAATCTTGCTGGCTCTGTGTCAGGGTCAGGATGAGGTAGAGATATATTGTCAGAAGTTTAGGAAGTGGTCTGTACTCACTCAGTGGAATGAATGTGCGCTGGCAGCAATTTTCAGAAAGGGTCTCTCTGAAGCCCTTAAGGATGTCATGGTGGGATTTCCCATGCCTGCTGGTCTGAATGAGTCTATGTCTTTGGCCATTCAGATCGATCGACGCTTACGTGAGCGTAAAACTGTGCACCATTTGGCGGTATTATCTGAGCATAGACCTGAGCCTATGCAATGTGATAGGACTTTGACCAGAGCTGAACGGCAAGAACACAGACGTTGGAATGGGCTGTGTTTTTACTGTGGTGATTCCACTCATGCTATCTCCGATTGTCCTAAGCACACTAAGCGTTTTGCTAGGTCTGACACCATTGGTACGGTACAGTCGAAATTTGTTTTGTCCGTTACTCTGATTTGCTCTTTGTCATCCTATTCTGTTATGGCATTTGTGGATTCAGGCGCTGCCCTGAATTTGATGGACTTGGAGTATGCTAGGCACTGTGGTTTTTTCTTGGAGCCCTTGCAGTATCCTATTCCATTGAGAGGAATTGATGCTACGCCTTTGGCCAAGAATAAGCCCCAGTACTGGACCCAATTGACCCTGTGCATGGCTCCTGCACATCAGGAGGATATTCGCTTTTTGGTGTTGCATAATCTGCATGATGTGGTCGTTTTGGGGTTGCCATGGCTACAGGTCCATAATCCAGTATTGGATTGGAAATCTATGTCTGTGTCCAGCTGGGGTTGTCAGGGGGTAAATGGTGATGTTCCATTTTTGTCTATTTCGTCATCCACCCCTTCTGAAGTCCCGGAGTTTTTGTCAGATTACCGGGATGTATTTGATGAGCCCAAATCCAGTGCCCTACCTCCTCATAGGGATTGCGATTGTGCTATCAATTTGATTCCTGGTAGTAAGTTTCCTAAGGGCCGACTGTTCAATTTATCTGTGCCAGAACACGCCGCTATGCGGAGTTATATAAAGGAATCCTTGGAGAAGGGTCATATTCGCCCGTTGTCGTCACCATTGGGAGCAGGGTTCTTTTTTGTGGCCAAGAATGATGGTTCTTTGAGACCTTGTATTGATTACCGCCTTCTTAAAAATGAGCACAGTCAAATTTCAGTACCCTTTGCCGCTGCTGTCTGATTTATTTGCTTGGATTAAGGGGGCTAGTTGGTTCACCAAGATAGATCTTCGTGGTGCGTATAATCTTGTGCGTATTAAACAGGGCGATGAATGGAAAACAGCATTTAATACGCCCGAGGGCCATTTTGAGTACCTGGTTATGCCATTCGGGCTCTCCAATGCTCCATCAGTATTTCAGTCCTTTATGCATGACATCTTCCGAGAGTACCTGGATAAATTCCTGATTGTATATTTGGATGATATTTTGGTCTTCTCGGATGATTGGGAGTCTCACGTGAAGCAGGTCAGAATGGTGTTCCAGGTCCTTCGTGCTAATTCTTTGTTTGTGAAGGGGTCTAAGTGTCTCTTTGGAGTTCAGAAGGTTTAATTTTTGGGTTTCATTTTTTCCCCTTCTACTATCGAGATGGACCCTGTTAAAGTCCAGGCCATTTATGGTTAGACTCAGCCGACATCTGTGAAGAGTCTGCAAAAGTTCCTGGGCTTTGCTAATTTTTATCGTCGCTTCATCAGTAATTTTTCTAGTGTTGCTAAACCGTTGACTGATTTGACCAAGAAGGGTGCTGATGTGGTCAATTGGTCTTCTGCGGCTGTGGAAGCTTTTCAGGAGTTGAAGCGTCGTTTTTCTTCTGCCCCGGTGTTGTGCCAGACAGATGTTTCGCTCCCGTTTCAGGTCGAGGTTGATGCTTCTGAGATTGGAGCAGGAGCTGTTTTGTCGCAAAGAAGTTCTGATGGCTCGGTGATGAAACCATGTGCCTTCTTTTCTAGAAAGTTTTCGCCTGCTGAGCGCAATTATGATGTTGGCAATCGAGAGTTGTTGGCCATGAAGTGGGCATTCGAGGAGTGGCGTCATTGGCTTGAAGGAGCCAAGCATTGCGTGGTGGTCTTGACGGATCACAAGAATTTGACTTATCTCAAGTCTGCCAAACGGTTGAATCCTAGACAGGCTCGTTGGTCGCTATTTTTCTCCCGTTTTGATTTTGTGGTTTCGTACCTTCCGGGCTCTAAGAATGTGAAGGCTGATGCCCTGTCAAGGAGTTTTGTGCCCGACTCTCCGGGTGTTACTGAGCCGGTGGGTATTCTCAAAGAGGGGGTAATTTTGTCTGCCATCTCCCCTGATTTGCGGCGGGTGCTGCAAAAATTTCAGGCTGATAGACCTGACCGTTGCCCAGCGGAGAAACTGTTTGTCCCTGATAAATGGACTAGTAGAGTTATCTCTGAGGTTCATTGTTCGGTGTTGGCTGGTCATCCTGGAATCTTTGGTACCAGAGATTTGGTGGCTAGATCCTTTTGGTGGCCGTCTTTGTCGCGGGATGTGCGTTCTTTTGTGCAGTCCTGTGGGACTTGTGCTCGGGCTAAGCCCTGCTGTTCTCGTGCCAGTGGGTTGCTTTTGCCCTTGCCGGTCCCGAAGAGGCCCTGGATGCATATTTCTATTGATTTTATTTTGGATCTCCCTGTCTCTCAAAAGATGTCGGTCATTTGGGTGGTTTGTGATCGCTTCTCTAAGATGGTCCATTTGGTACCCTTGTCTAAATTGCCTTCCTCCTCTGATTTGGTGCCGTTGTTTTTCCAGCATGTGGTTCGTTTACATGGCATTCCGGAGAACATCGTTTCGGACAGAGGTTCCCAGTTTGTTTCGAGGTTTTGGCGATCCTTTTGTGCTAGGATGGGCATTGATTTGTCTTTTTCCTCGGCTTTCCATCCTCAGACAAATGGCGAAACCGAACGTACTAATCAGACTTTGGAAACATATCTGAGATGCTTTGTTTCTGCTGATCAGGATGATTGGGTGTCCTTTTTGCCTTTGGCTGAGTTCGCCCTTAATAATCGGGCCAGCTCGGCTACTTTGGTTTCGCCGTTTTTCTGCAATTCTGGTTTCCATCCTCGTTTCTCTTCAGGGCAAGTTGAGTCTTCGGACTGTCCTGGTGTAGATACTGTGGTGGATAGGTTGCAGCAGATTTGGACTCATGTGGTGGACAATTTGACATTGTCCCAGGAGAAGGCTCAACGTTTCGCTAACCGCCAGCGCTGTGTGGGTCCCCGACTTCGTGTTGGGGATTTGGTTTGGTTGTCGTCTCGTTATGTTCCTATGAAGGTTTCCTCTCCTAAGTTTAAGCCTCGTTTCATTGGTCCGTATAAGATTTCTGAGGTTCTCAATCCTGTGTAATTTCGTTTGACCCTTCCAGCTTCTTTTGCCATCCATAATGTATTCCATAGGTCGTTGTTGCGGAGATACGTGGCGCCTGTGGTTCCATCCGTTGAGCCTCCTGCCCCGGTGTTGGTTGAGGGGGAGTTGGAGTATGTGGTGGAGAAGATTTTGGATTCTCGTATTTCGAGACGGAAACTCCAGTACCTGGTCAAGTGGAAGGGTTATGGTCAGGAAGATAATTCCTGGGTCTTTGCCTCTGATGTTCATGCTGCCGATCTGGTTCGTGCCTTTCATTTGGCTCGTCCTGGTCGGCCTGGGGGCTCTGGTGAGGGTTCGGTGACCCCTCCTCAAGGGGGGGGGGGTACTGTTGTGAATTCTGTTGTTAAGCTCCCTCCTGTGGTCATGAATGGTACTTCGGCTGGTTCTGTCCATGGGCTCCCTCTGGTGGCTGTGAGTGGAGTTGCTGCTTCTGAGGTTCCTTCCACAGGTGACGAGGTTAATTCGTTAGCTGGCTGCTCTATTTAACTCCACCTAGATCATTGCTCCATGCCACCTGTCAATGTTCCAGTATTGGTCTAGTTCGCTCCTGGATCATTCTTGTGACCTGTCTTCTCAGCAGAAGCAAAGTTCCTGCTTGTTTGTCTCTGTTTGCTATTTTTTCTGTCCAGCTTGCTATTTTGATTTTTGTCTTGCTTGCTGGAAGCTCTGGGACGCAGAGGGAGCGCCTCCGCACCGTGAGTCGGTGCGGAGGGTCTTTTTGCGCCTTCTGCGTGGTCTTTTTGTAGTTTTTGTGCTGACTGCAAAGTTACCTTTCCTATCCTCTGTCTGTTCAGTAAGTCGGGCCTCACTTTGCTAAATCTATTTCATCTCTGTGTTTGTAATTTTCATCTTTACTCACAGTCATTATATGTGGGGGGGCTGCCTGTTCCTTTGGGGAATTTCTCTGAGGCAAGGTAGGCTTTATTTTTCTATCTTTAGGGCTAGCTAGTTCCTTAGGCTGTGACGAGGCGCCTAGGGAGCGTCAGGAGCGCTCCACGGCTATTTCTAGTGTGTGTGATAGGATTAGGGATTGCGGTCAGCAGAGTTCCCACGTCTCAGAGCTTGTCCTGTATTATTAGTAACTATCAGGTCATTCCGTGTGCTCTTAACCACCAGGTCCATTATTGTCCTCACCACCAAGTCACAACAATAAGCGGTCACGTGGGGCCGCTGATTACAGTCATGAATATGCGGCTCCACCTCCCATAGGGGTGGAGCCGCATATTCATTACTGTAAATGAGCGGCCCCAAGTGACCGGTCATACAGTAGAAGGTGCGGCCAGGACAGGAAGCAGCGCCAGCCAGCGAGGGAGCCGGATGAGTATTTTAAGAACAGCGGGCAGGCGCACAGGGGGTGGGAGGGGGCTGGGGACATGGAGCTTTATTTTAAACACGAGAAACAAAAAAAAAAGGAATAGTCATATCTTCTCTACAGCAAACGCTGCTGCAGACAAGATATCAATGGCGACTTCAGCACCAGATGCAGGGGACAGCGCTAAACTTTAGCGCTGTATCCTGCACGGTGCGTGTGGTACCCAGTGGGCGCACGGGCGGCACACGTGTGCCACACTGATGTGCCGCACGTTTGCCACACTGATGTGCCACAGAAACGCACGGGCACACGGACACGGATAATTCCGGTACCGATTTTTCCGGTACCGGAATTATCTGGACGTGTGGGACTGCCCTACTACTTTGCTGCTGAAAAGGGTATGTTCCCACGATCAGGAATGGCTCAGGATTTGCTCAGGATTTCACGCAGATGAAATCTGCACCAAATCTGCATCTGAGGTCACTGGCAGGTCTCCTGCGTTTTTGGTGCGTTTTTTACATGTGTTTTTGATGCGTTTTCTCATTGCATGCGTTTTTTTGTCACTTGAAATAAAGCTAATTGAAAGTTGTCTTCTGGGAATGAAAAAAAATGATTTCCTGTTTGCAGATATATTGGGGTTAAGTTCCTGTAAGGAGGAAGACCAGACTGCAAGTGCCTGTGCCAGATCAGGTCCAGAACTGCTGAGGCTGCGTCCCATGTTGTCCGGGAGAAGGCAAAAAATCCTGGACAGGTTCCCTGACCCGGAAGCTGGTGGCACGATTATAAGTAAAAGCGAGCGCAGCGTTGGGCGGTTTTCCCACTGGCGGTGAGAGATGCAAGGTGCTTGCGCAGCGGGCTCCAGGGGGCACGCAGCCGGGCCGCAGCGACACGTGGCTGATCAAATATCGGGATGCTGCCGGAGCCCACTGCAATAATAAGGAAATAGTCGGGAGCCCTGTTCAGGTAAGCGTCGCACGCCAGACTAAGAGAAAGGGCAGAGTTCAGGACCTTTCGCTGCCACCCTCGTCGTCGAACCGTGGTCTGCAGGACCTCGTTGGATAAACATCATGCCAGCTGTAGTCGGCGCTTCAGTCTTGGCGGGAACAGGCAGCGCACAGCACAGAGAGAGAAGTGCAGTGTGCCCAGTAGCTGGCAGAGAGCGAGGTGCCGCGTGCTTCGTGATCTTGAGTACAACGCCCGTGCCACATAGAGAAAGCCGAGTACTGGACAGACATTTGCGGTCTACCTTGCCAGTTGACACTTGCCAGTCCACGTTGGACTCTGTCAGTGTGGCAACCCTATTTGCTTTGGCTACACCAACTTATGGACTAGGGGCTCAGCGGGTAAAGACGGAGACCGCCTGCTGCCGCCAGAAGACGGACCGTTGTTTGCAGGACCCCACTGGAACAGCACTGCACCAGCCGTTGTTGGCGCTACTGCATTCAAAGCTTCAGTTGTGAACTGGGAGGCCTCTGACAGGATAAGTGATTTAAAGAACTGCCATTAACTTGTTTATTTCTCATTAACATTGCCTATTGTTTGCCATTGAACTGTTCAACCCTCATTTAACCATTTATCTCACTGTAAGGAGTTAATCCCCTGTTAAATTAAAACTGTTACATTTGTTAACCCCTGCTCTGCCTTCTGTCTGTCACTGCATCTCGCAACCTGCTTACATTCCCACGGTCAGTAAATGCTGCGGGTTGGACGCTGCATACATCTGTAATGTTCAACATGCAGCATCCAGCTGTTACAGCATAGTGGATGGGATTTCAAGAAATCCCATCTCCACTATATATAAACTGATGCCCGCAGCTCACCTGCAGAGATGGACATGCGGCGCATCTTTCCAGACTGCAGCATGTAAATTTATGTAGTGGAGACGTACTGTCTCCACTGCGTAAATTACCCATTCACTACGATTAG
Source organism: Ranitomeya imitator (assembly GCF_032444005.1). Lineage (NCBI taxonomy): Eukaryota > Metazoa > Chordata > Amphibia > Anura > Dendrobatidae > Ranitomeya > Ranitomeya imitator. The sequence goes on from NC_091284.1 coordinate 31,239,391, forward strand.
ATGCAGTAAATCCGCATTATCTTCCTAGTCACATTATTATTTATTAAGTGCGGGAACGCAGCTTACTATGCATGTGTACTAATTTACATAATGGTGAATCTTGTGACACAGCCGGATGTACCTAACACAGGAAGTGGAGGGAAGCACAGAGAGGTCCCCTCCTTTTTAATATATATATATAATTGTCTAAGGGTTTTTCCGTCTGTCTGTCTTTCTGTCTGTCCTGGAAATCCCGCGTCCCTGATTGGTCGATGCCGCCAGGCCTCGACCAATCAGCAACGGGCACAGTATCGACGTAGAAATCCCACGTCTCCTGGCGGCCTCGACCAATCAGCAACGGGCACAGCGACGATGATGTCATAATGGTTGCCATGGCGACGATGATGTCATAAAGGTTGCCTCGATCAATCAGCGACGGGCACAGTCTGCCGCGAATTCTGGAATCATCATTGTCCATATACTACGGGGACATGCATATTCTAGAATACCCGATGCGTTAGAATCGGGCCACAATCTAGTAAATAAATAATAATTTTTAAAAATGGTGTGGGGTCTGTTGTGAATTCTGTGGCAGAGCTCCCTCTTGTGGTCACAAGTGGTACTTCGGCTGATTCTCTCTGTGAGCTTCCGTTGGTGGAGGAAAGTGGTACTGCGGCTTCTGAGTTTCCTTCCTCAGGTGATATTGTGAAGTCGTTAGGTGCTACCCTATTTAACTCCACCTAGTGCTTTGATCCTGGCTTCCAGTCAATGTTCTAGTATTGGACCTGTTTCCTCCTGGATCGTTCCTGTGGCCTGCTGCTCTGCATAGCTAAGTTCCTCTTTGCTATTTGTTTGCTGTTTTTTTTTCTGTCCAGCTTGTCAATTTGTTTTTTCTGCTTGCTGGAAGCTCTGGGACGCAGAGGGTGTACCTCCGTGCCGTTAGTTTGGTACGGAGGGTCTTTTTGCCCCCGTTGCGTGGTTTTTGTAGGGTTTTGTGTTGACCGCAAAGTTACCTTTCCTATCCTTGCTCTGTTCAGAAAGTTGGGCCTCACTTTGCTAGGTCTATTTCATCTCTACGTTTGTCTTTTCATCTTAACTCACAGTCATTATATGTGGGGGCTGCCTTTTACTTTGGGGTATTTCTCTGAGGCAAGGTAGGCTTATTTTCTATCTTCAGGCTAGCTAGTTTCTCAGGCCGTGCCGAGTTGCATAGGCAGCGTTAGGCGCAATCCACGGCTGCCTCTAGTGTGGTTGGAGAGGATCAGGGATTGCGGTCAGCAGAGTTCCCACGTCTCAGAGCTCGTTCTTGTTTTTTGGGTTGTTGCCAGGTCACTGTGTGTGCGCTGACCTCTATGTCCATTGTGGTACTGAATTACCTTTCATAACAGTACTGGAAGACCAAAGTACTAATGATTCTCAATAGAGGGAAGAAAAAAGTTCTGAGACCATTTTTTTTTCTTTGCACTGTGTTTTGCCTTTTTTTTTCCCCTAGACATTTGGGTAGTTCAGGACACAGGTGTGGACATGGATATTCAGGGTCTGTGCTCTTCATTGGATAATCTCGTTATAAATGTACAAAAGATTCAAGATTTAGTGGTTCAGAAGCCTATGTTAGAACCAAGAATTCCTATTCCTGATTTGTTTTATGGTGATAGAGCGAAGTTTGTGAATTTCAAAAATAATTGCAAACTGTTTCTGGCCTTGAAACCTCGCTCCTCTGGTGATCCAGTTCAACAAGTGAGAATTGTTATTTCTTTTTTGCGTGGCGATCCTCAGGACTGGGCATTTTCCCTTGCGCCAGGGGATCCTGCATTAAGTAATATTGATGCATTTTTCCTGGCGCTCGGATTGCTGTACGATGAGCCTAATTCAGTGGATCAGGCAGAGAAGAATTTGCTGGCTCTGTGTCAGGGTCAGGATGAGATAGAGGTATATTGTCAGAAATTGTCAGTGGAATGAAGGTGCGCTCGCAGCTATTTTCAGAAGAGGTCTATCTGAAGCCCTTAAGGATGTCATGGTGGGATTTCCTATGCCTGCTGGTCTGAATGAGTCTATGTCTTTGGCCATTCAGATCGGTCGACGCTTGCGCGAGCGTAAATCTGTGCACCATTTGGCGGTATTACCTGAGCTTAAACCTGAGCCTATGCAGTGCGATAGGACTTGGACCAGAGTTGCACGGGAAGAACATAGACGTCTGAATGGGCTGTGTTTCTACTGTGGTGATTCCACTCATGCTATCTCTGATTGTCCTAAGCGCACTAAGTGGTTCGCTAGGTCTGCCACCATTGGTATGGTACAGTCAAAATTTCTTCTGTCTGTTACCTTGATCTGCTCTTTGTCATCGTATTCTGTCATGGCATTTGTGGACTCAGGCGCTGCTCTGAATTTGATGGACTTGGAGTATGCCAGGCGTTGTGGGTTTTTCTTGGAGCCCTTGCAGTGTCCTATTCCATTGAGAGGAATTGATGCTACGCCTTTGGCCAAGAATAAGCCTCAGTACTGGACCCAGCTGACCATGTGCATGGCTCCTGCACATCAGGAGGTTATTCGCTTTCTGGTGTTGCATAATCTGCATGATGTGGTCGTGTTGGGGTTGCCATGGCTACAAGTCCATAATCCAGTATTAGATTGGAAATCCATGTCTGTGTCCAGCTGGGGTTGTCAGGGGGTACATGGTGATGTCCCATTTCTGACTATTTCGTCATCCACCCCTTCTGAGGTTCCTGAGTTCTTGTCTGATTACCGGGATATATTTGATGAGCCCAAGTCCGATACCCTACCTCCGCATAGGAATTGTGATTGTGCTATCGATTTGATTCCTGGTAGTAAATTCCCAAAAGGTCGACTGTTTAATTTATCTGTGCCTGAGCACGCCGCTATGCGGAGTTATGTGAAGGAGTCTTTGGAGAAGGGGCATTTTCGCCCGTCATCGTCGCCATTAGGAGCAGGGTTCTTTTTTGTAGCCAAGAAGGATGGTTCACTGAGACCTTGTATAGATTACCGCCTTCTAAATAAGATCACGGTTAAATTTCAGTACCCTTTGCTATTATTATCTGATTTGTTTGCTCGCATTAAGGGGGCTAGTTGGTTCACCAAGATAGATCTTCGTGGTGCGTATAATCTTGTGCGTATTAAGCGAGGCGATGAGTGGAAAACTGCATTTAATACGCCCGAGGGCCATTTTGAGTATTTTGTAATGCCATTCGGACTTGCCAATGCTCCATCAGTGTTTCAGTCCTTTATGCATGACATCTTCCGAGAGTACCTGGATAAATTCCTGATTGTGTACTTGGATGACATTTTGATCTTCTCGGATGATTGGTAGTCTCATGTGAAGCAGGTCAGAACGGTGTTTCAGGTCCTGCTTGCTAATTCTTTGTTTGTGAAGGGATCAAAGTGTCTCTTTGGTGTCCAGAAGGTTTCATTTTTGGGGTTCATCTTTTCCCCTTCTACTATCGAGATGGACCCTGTTAAGGTCCAAGCCATCCATAATTGGACTCAGCCGACATCTCTGAAAAGTCTGCAAAAGTTCCTGGGCTTTGCTAATTTTTATCGTTGCTTCATCTGCAATTTTCCTAGTATTGCTAAACCATTGACCGATTTGACCAAGAAAGGTGCTGATGTGGTCAATTGGTCTTCTGCTGCTGTGGAAGCTTTTCAAGAGTTGAAGCGTCGTTTTTCTTCTGCCCCTGTGTTGTGTCAACCAGATGTTTCGCTTCCGTTCCAGGTCGAGGTTGATGCTTCTGAGATTGGAGCAGGGGCCATTTTGTCGCAGAGAAGTTCTGATTGCTCGGTGATGAAACCATGCGCCTTCTTTTCCAGGAAGTTTTCACCTGCTGAGCGAAATTATGATGTGGGCAATCGAGAGTTGCTGGCCATGAAGTGGGCATTCGAGGAATGGCGTCATTGGCTTGAAGGAGCTAAGCATCGCGTGGTGGTCTTGACTGATCATAAGAACTTGACTTATCTCGAATCCGCCAAGCGCTTGAATCCTAGACAAGCTCGTTGGTCGTTGTTTTTTGCCCGTTTTGACTTTGTGATTTCATATCTTCCGGGCTCTAAAAATGTGAAGGCGGATGCTCTGTCTAGGAGTTTTGTGCCCGACTCTCCGGGTGTATCTGAGCCGGTGGGTATCCTCAAATAGGGAGTAATTGTGTCTGCTATCTCCCCTGATTTGCGGCGGGTGCTGCAAAAATTTCAGGCTGATAAACCTGATCGTTGCCCAGTGGAGAAACTGTTTGTCCCTGATAGGTGGACGAATAAAGTTATCTCTGAGGTTCATTGTTCGGTGTTGGCTGGTCATCCTGGAATCTTTGGTACCAGAGAGTTAGTGGCTAGATCCTTTTGGTGGCCATCTCTGTCGCGGGATGTGCGTATGTTTGTGCAGTCCTGTGGGATTTGTGCTCGGGCTAAGCCCTGCTGTTCTCGTGCCAGTGGGTTGCTTTTGCCCTTGCCGGTCCCGAAGAGACCTTGGACACATATCTCTATGGATTTTATTTCAGATCTTCCCGTCTCTCAAAAGATGTCAGTCATTTGGGTGGTCTGTGATCGCTTCTCTAAGATGGTCCATTTGGTACCCTTGTCTAAATTGCCTTCCTCCTCTGATTTGGTGCCATTGTTTTTCCAGCATGTGGTTCGTTTACATGGCATTCCAGAGAATATCGTTTCTGACAGAGGTTCCCAGTTTGTTTCGAGGTTTTGGCGAGCCTTTTGTGGTAGGATGGGCATTGACTTGTCTTTTTCCTCGGCTTTCCATCCTCAGACTAATGGCCAGACCGAACGAACCAATCAGACCTTGGAAACATATCTGAGATGCTTTGTTTCTGCTGATCAGGATGACTGGGTGTCCTTTTTGCCTTTGGCTGAGTTCGCCCTTAATAATCGGGCCAGCTCGGCTACCTTGGTTTCACCGTTTTTCTGCAACTCTGGGTTCCATCCTCGTTTCTCTTCAGGGCAGGTTGAGTCTTCGGACTGTCCTGGTGTGGATACTGTGGTGGACAGGTTGCAGCAGATTTGGACTCATGTAGTGGACAATTTGACCTTGTCCCAGGAGAAGGCTCAACGTTTCGCTAATCGCAGACGCTGTGTGGGTCCCCGACTTCGGGTTGGGGACTTGGTTTGGTTATCTTCTCGTCATATTCCTATGAAGGTTTCCTCTCCTAAGTTTAAACCTTGTTTTATTGGTCCGTATAGGATTTCTGAGGTTCTTAATCCTGTGTCTTTTCGTCTGACCCTTCCAGATTCTTTTTCCATACATAACGTATTCCATAGGTCATTGTTGCGGAGATACGTGGCACCCGTGGTTCCATCTATTGATCCTCCTGCCCCGGTTTTGGTGGAGGGGGAGTTGGAGTATATTGTGGAGAAGATATTGGATTCTCGTGTTTCTAGACGGAAACTCCAGTATCTGGTTAAGTGGAAGGGTTATGCTCAGGAAGATAATTCCTGGGTCTTTGCCTCTGATGTCCATGCTCCCGATCTTGTTCGTGCCTTTCATATGGCTCATCCTGGTCGTCCTGGGAGCTCTGGTGAGGGTTCGGTGACCCCTCCTCAAGGGGAGGGTACTGTTGTGAATTCTGTGGCAGAGCTCCCTCTTGTGGTCACAAGTGGTACTTCGGCTGATTCTCTCTGTGAGCTTCCGTTGGTGGAGGAAAGTGGTACTGCGGCTTCTGAGTTTCCTTCCTCAGGTGATATTGTGAAGTCGTTAGGTGCTACCCTATTTAACTCCACCTAGTGCTTTGATCCTGGCTTCCAGTCAATGTTCTAGTATTGGACCTGTTTCCTCCTGGATCGTTCCTGTGGCCTGCTGCTCTGCATAGCTAAGTTCCTCTTTACTATTTGTTTGCTGTTTTTTTTTCTGTCCAGCTTGTCAATTTGTTTTTTTCTGCTTGCTGGAAGCTCTGGGACGCAGAGGGTGTACCTCCGTGCCGTTAGTTCGGTACGGAGGGTCTTTTTTCCCCCTTTGCGTGGTTTTTGTAGGGTTTTGTGTTGACCGCAAAGTTACCTTTCCTATCCTCGCTCTGTTCAGAAAGTTGGGCCTCACTTTGCTAGGTCTATTTCATCTCTACGTTTGTCTTTTCATCTTAACTCACAGTCATATGTGGGGGCTGCCTTTTCCTTTGGGGTATTTCTCTGAGGCAAGGTAGGCTTATTTTCTATCTTCAGGCTAGCTAGTTTCTCAGGCCGTGCCGAGTTGCATAGGCAGCGTTAGGCGCAATCCACGGCTGCCTCTAGTGTGGTTGGAGAGGATCAGGGATTGCGGTCAGCAGAGTTCCCACGTCTCAGAGCTCGTTCTTGTTTTTTGGGTTGTTGCCAGGTCACTGTGTGTGCGCTGACCTCTATGTCCATTGTGGTACTGAATTACCTTTCATAACAGGGGTCCCCTTATATTTGTTAACCAGCCAGAGTAAAGCAGACTACTGGGACTGTTATTTCAGGCTGGTAAGGATCCAATATCCATGAACCTGTTAGGGAGAGCCAGGGTCGTAGTTGTGGCTGGGACTATCTCTTTACACGTGCCCTGGCCTCCCGCCACATGCACACAATGTCCCCTTTTTAGCGTACTTCCAGCTACATCATCTGCACCGTCAGGGTTCCTTCTGAGCAGCCAAAGTTCTGCTGCTGCTGTTGTTTGCCAAAACAGCGGGATTCGAACTCGGCTTCAGGAAAATGGCCGCCGCGATGTCCATCTGCGCACGCGCGGCATCCCGCTGCCATTTTCCTGAAGCCCCGGGAAGCAGGAGACTCCATCTGTGCACGCGCAGCCTCAGGAAGATGGCCGCGCCCACCGAGAAACCGCTGAATAGCGGCGAGCGCGCTCTTTTTCTACAGCTGCGCAGTGCATTCGGCACTTGCGCATTCGAGAAGCACTACGCCACCAACGGGAACATAAGCAAGATGTGGGGGAGAAACGGCGCTGTGACCACGCCCATCCGACCTGACCAGCCTGATTGACAGGCGAAAAAGGCCACTTTTGTAAGGTATTTCGGCAGCATAGGTAGGGAATCGGGACAAAAAATACCCTATTGTAAAGCACAGCTCAGGCCCTATTTAATGTTATTTTTATCTCCTACTGAAAAACCGGGGTGACAGGTTCCCTTTAAATTATTACTGCTGTTCAGCTGCTGCCAATTGGCTGCAGCATTCACAAAACGCACCTGCCGTGGTTTGCTGCAACCAGGACACTGGAACTGAGTAAAGAGAAACAATGCCTTTCTGGGAGAGGACTGTCGTGTTTATTTCATTTTTTTTCTCCTCCTTGGACCCATGAATAAAAGGTTGTTCGCTTTTTCAACTAAAGGGAATATCTAAATTGACCCCCTACAAATGTGTCAGCCACCTACATCTGCAGGTAAAGGTTCCCTTTAATTACAAATTTAAAGCTGAAGAACTTCACCTGATCTATCCTTACTTTTGCACAGCTTTATCTTGTGACATTCTATCAGTGTACCTTCAAAGTTATCAACAGACAGAAAACAAGACAGGGATAAATAAGATTACATTATATTACCAGGCTTGGCTGATTCCCTATGTAACAAGGGGGCACGGGGTGGTAGACATGGGCGAGTCCACTAAGGCACAGGCAGTGAGCACCTCGGCCCCTTGCACATAGAAAGACAGATAAAGTCCCGATACTTGCAGCATAGTCATTTACCTCTATCACAGTATTGCTCTCCGCACTGGAAACGCGTCCTCGGATACACCACAAGTCACGATTCTGTCCAACGTTAGAAACTTTTGATGAACATGAGGTAACATGAGGAAAATAAAGTAACGCTTCCTGCGCTATCCCTGCATCTTCAACGAGATATTCAGCATCAACATCAACAGCTCATGTCTGGATTATGAGAGCCAACAGTTCATCTGCAGCTGCTCCCGCAGAAACAGCGTCCGTCTGCACTGCACGACAGTCCATGACAGCTCCCATTCACTGGATCCAGACACCCTCAGCTACCGATGGTGGAGAGCGTCTTGCCCTGGGCAAGCCTGCCCGGGCACTGCTCCAGAGACATTAAATCACTTCCCTCTAAGCCGGCTAGTCTGGCCCCACCTTCTTAATAAACAAAGCAGTTACATGGCATATACAACACATATCACAGTACACATTAATGTATGACAGGACAACACCAATAAACAGCAGAACAGTGTAAATTATAAGTGAAACATTGAGGTACCATAGGGGCCCAGTGTGAAGGAGAGCGGAGGCAGTCGAGGGTCCCCGCAACCTCCTTACACCTATGTGCATAATGTACACTAGAGCAAATCCTCAGCAGTGTAAGTTAAAACAGATCAGTAAGTATCCCAGCCTTTTAAATGAACACTGTCGTTTTATCAAACATTGCACAAATTCATAGTACAAGCGAGTATCAGAAACTTTGTAATATATCTAATCAGAAAAATCTGCTTATTTCTTCACTGAAGAATCGGTTCTTCCTCTCCCCTGTCTGCTGAACTGATCATTCACTCTAAAAACTGAATTCAATCTTGGCCAATAGGAAGGTGGATTGTTAGCACAGTGAGGAGTCAGGTTAATAATAATAATAAATAATCTTTATTTTTATATAGCGCTAACATATTCCGCAGCACTTTACATTTTGCACACATTACCATCACTGTCCCCGATGGGGCTCACAATCTAAATTCCCTATCAGTATGTCTTTGGAATGTGGGAGGAAACCGGAGTGCCCGGAGGAATCCCACGCAAACACGGAGAGAACATACAAACTCTTTGCAGATATTGTCCTTGGTGGGGTTTAAACCCAGGACTCCAGTGCTGCAAGGCTGCAGTACTAACCACTGCGCCACCATGCCGCCCAATAGGTTACACCACCTATTATGCTTTATCAAGAGAGGAATGGAGTAGAGAAGTGAGGACTCGGCACAGTCAGAGACAAGCAAACACCGACAGACATGGAGATCGAGTTGCAGAGTCAAGAAACCGTTTTGCCTCACTCTAATGCTGGATTCACAGTCACACAGAGCAGTACTCTTGTATATTGTCCTCCTTGCTGCTGCTTCACCTTCTGTACTAAAGAGAAAGAAGAGCTGGACTCCATCTCTGTGTCTGCGCTATATTTGTGACATCATAGCTGCTAATCTACCCCAAGTAGCTCAGAGAGAACTGAAAATTAGATTAGAGGTAAAAAACTAAAACCTACACCCCTTTTATTATTATTATTTATTGTTATAGCGCCATTTATTCCATGGCGCTTTACATGTGAGGAGGGGTATACATAATAAAAAGAAGTACAATAATCTTAAACAATACAAGTCATAACTGGTACAGGAGGAGAGAGGACCCTGCCCGCGAAGGCTCACAATCTACGAGGGATGGGTGAGAATACAATAGGTGAGGATAGAGCTGTTTTGAAGCGGTTTGGTCGATCGGTGGTTACTGCAGGTTGTAGGCTTGTCGGAAGAGGTAGGTCTTCAGGTTCTTTTTGAAGGTTTTGATGGTAGGCGAGAGTCTGATGTGTTGTGGTAGAGAGTTCCAGAGTAGGGGTGATACGCGAGAGAAATCTTGTATACGATTGTGGGAAGAGGAGATAAGAGGGGAGTAGAGAAGGAGGTCTTTTTTCCAAAGCGTTTGATACCGTGCCGCACAAGAGGTTGGTACACAAAATGAGAATGCTTGGTCTGGGGGAAAATGTGTGTAAATGGGTTAGTAACTGGCTTAGTGATAGAAAGCAGAGGGTGGTTATAAATGGTATAGTCTCTAACTGGGTCGCTGTGACCAGTGGGGTACCGCAGGGGTCAGTATTGGGACCTGTTCTCTTCAACATATTCATTAATGATCTGGTAGAAGGTTTACACAGTAAAATATCAATATTTGCAGATGATACAAAACTATGTAAAGCAGTTAATACAAGAGAAGATAGTATTCTGCTACAGATGGATCTGGATAAGTTGGAAACTTGGGCTGAAAGGTGGCAGATGAGGTTTAACAATGATAAATGTAAGGTTATACACATGGGAAGAGGGAATCAATATCACCATTACACACTGAACGGGAAACCACTGGGTAAATCTGACAGGGAGAAGGACTTGGGGATCCTAGTTAATGATAAACTTACCTGGAGCAGCCAGTGCCAGGCAGTAGCTGCCAAGGCAAACAGGATCATGGGGTGCATTAAAAGAGGTCTGGATACACATGATGAGAGCATTATACTGCCTCTGTACAAATCCCTAGTTAGACCGCACATGGAGTACTGTGTCCAGTTTTGGGCACCGGTGCTCAGGAAGGATATAATGGAACTAGAGAGAGTACAAAGGAGGGCAACAAAATTAATAAAGGGGATGGGAGAACTACAATACCCAGATAGATTAGCGAAATTAGGATTATTTAGTCTAGAAAAAAGACGACTGAGGGGCGATCTAATAACCATGTATAAGTATATAAGGGGACAATACAAATATCTCGCTGAGGATCTGTTTATACCAAGGAAGGTGACGGGCACAAGGGGGCATTCTTTGCGTCTGGAGGAGAGAAGGTTTTTCCACCAACATAGAAGAGGATTCTTTACTGTTAGGGCAGTGAGAATCTGGAATTGCTTGCCTGAGGAGGTGGTGATGGCGAACTCAGTCGAGGGGTTCAAGAGAGGCCTGGATGTCTTCCTGGAGCAGAACAATATTGTATCATACAATTATTAGGTTCTGTAGAAGGACGTAGATCTGGGGATTTATTATGATGGAATATAGGCTGAACTGGATGGACAAATGTCTTTTTTCGGCCTTACTAACTATGTTACTATGTTACTATGTTACTATGTCTTGTGAGGATCGGAGGTTGCGTGTAGGTAAGTACCGGGAGACGAGGTCACAAATGTATGGAGGAGACAGGTTGTGGATGGCTTTGTACGTCATGGTTAGGGTTTTTGTTATGATCCGGTGACCTTGGAGCAGCATGAGAACTTTCACTGGAGAAGGTGGTCACTATACTGACCGCAATCCTGAACTTAACACCGCAACTAGAAGTAGCCGTGGAGTGTACCTAACAATCCTAGACACCTCGTCACAGCCGGAGGACTAAATACCCCTAAAGATGGAAAGAGGAATACTAATTGCCTCAGAGCAGATCCCCAAAGGATAGACAGCCCCCCACAAATATTGGCGGTGAGTTGGAGAGGAAAAAACATAGGCAGAAAAACAGGATTTAGCACAGGAGGCCACTCTAGCTAAATAGGACAGGATAGGACAGAGTTCTTATTAAAACCCTTCAAAAATATCCACAGCAGAATATACAAAAACTTCCTACATCTAACTAAAGATGTAGGAGCGTATATCTGCAACTCCAGTGAATCCTACAATCAGAGCAGGAATACAAACAAAAACAAGCACACAGCAGTGTGCCACAGACACACAAAAAAACCAAACACTTATCTTTGCTGAATTTGGCAGCCAGCAGGAGAAGCCAGAAAGTGATCCAACACTTCACAAGGAACATTGACAACTGGCAAGGTCTAAAAAATCCTGCACACCTAAATATCCCAGTCAGAATTGTAATCAGCAGATACACCTGGCCAGGACTGCGACTCAGAGACAACTGCATTCCCACCTACAACCACTAGAGGGAACCCAAGAGCAGAATTCACAACAGTACCCCCCCCCTTGAGGAGGGGGTCACCGAACCCTCACTAGGGCCCCCAGGACGATCAGGATGAGCCAAATGAAAGGCACGGACCAAATCAGCAGCATGGACATCAGAGGCAAAAACCCAAGAATTATCCTACTGGCCATAACCCTTCCATTTGACCAGGTACTGAAGCTTCTGCCTCGAAAAACGGGAATCCAAAATCTTCTCAACAACATATTCCAACTCCCCATCAACCAACACAGGGGCCGGAGGATCAACAGAGGGAACAACGGGCTCCACATATTTCCGCAACAAAGATCTATGGAATACATTATGGATAGCAAAAGAAGCCGGAAGCGCCAGTCTAAAAGACACCGGATTAATAATCTCAGAAATCATATAAGGACCAATAAACCGAGGCTTAAACTTAGGAGAAGAAACCTTCATAGGAACATGACGGGAAGACAACCAGACCAGATCCCCAACCCGAAGCCGGGAACCAACACACCGACGACGATTAGCAAAACGTTGAGCCTCCTCTTGAGACAACATCAAATTGTCCACCACATGAGCCCAAATCTGCTGCAACCTGTCCACCACAGAATCCAAACCAGGACAGTCAGAAGGCTCAACCTGCCCAGAAGAAAAATGAGGATGAAAACTAAAATTACAAAAGAAAGGCGAAACCAAGGTAGCAGAACTAGCCCGATTATTAAGGGCAAACTCGGCCAATGGCAAGAAAGCCACCCAATCATCCTGATCAGCAGACACAAAACATCTCAAATAAGTCTCCAAAGTCTGATTAGTACGCTCGGTCTGGCCATTTGTCTGAGGATGAAATGCAGAAGAAAAAGACAAATCAATGCCCAGCCTAGCACAAAAGGCCCGCCAAAACCTAGAAACAAACTGGAAACCTCTGTCGAACACAATATTCTCCGGAATACCATGCAAAAGAACCACATGCTGAAAAAACAACGGAACCAAATCTGAAGAGGAAGGCAATTTAGGCAAAGGCACCAAATTAACCATCTTAGAGAACCGGTCACAAACAACCCAGATAACAGACATCTTCTGGGAGACCGGAAGATCAGAAATAAAATCTATCGAAATATGCGTCCAGGGCCTCTCAGGGACTGACAATGGCAAAAGCAACCCACTAGCACGGGAACAACAAGGCTTGGCCTGCGCACAAGTCCCACAGGACTGCACAAAAGAACGCACATCACGCGACAATGAAGGCCACCAAAAGGACCTACCAACCAAATCTCTGGTACCAAAAATGCCAGGATGACCAGCCAACACGGAACAGTAAACCTCAGAAATCACTCTACTAGTCCATCTGTCAGGAACAAACAGTTTCCCCACAGGACAGCGGTCAGGTTTGTCAGCCTGGAATTCCTGAAGAACCCATCGTAAATCAGGGAAATGGCAGAAAGGACCACCCCCTCTTTCAGAATACCGACCGGCTCTAAGACTTCAGGAGAATCAGGCAAAAAACTCCTAGAGAGGGCATCAGCCTTAATATTCTTAGAAACCGGAAGGTACGAGACCACGAAATCAAAACGGGAAAAAAACAAGGACCATCGAGCCTGTCTAGGATTCAGCCGTTTAGCAGACTCGAGGTAAATCAAATTCTTATGATTGGTCAAGACCACAATACGGTGCTTAGCTCCCTCAAGCCAATTTCGCCACTCCTCAAACGCCCACTTCATAGCCAACAACTCCCGATTACCGACATCATAATTGCGTTCAGCAGGCGAAAACTTATGGGAAAAGAAGGCACACGGTTTCAATAAGGAACCAACAGGATCCCTCTGAGACAAAACGGCCCCTGCCCCAATCTCAGAAGCGTCAACCTCAACCTGAAATGGAAGAGAAACATCCGGTTGGCGCAACACCGGAGCAGAAGTAAATCGACGTTTAAGCTCCTGAAAGGCAGAGACAGCCGCAGAGGACCAATTCGCCACATCAGCGCCTTTCTTCGTCAAATCGGTCAAGGGTTTAACCACACTGGAAAAATTAGCAATGAAACGGCGATAAAAATTTGCAAAACCCAAAAATTTCTGAAGGCTCTTCACGGATGTGGGCTGAATCCAATCATGAATGGCCTGAACCTTAACCGGATCCATCTCTATAGACGAGGGAGAAAAAATAAAGCCCAAAAAAGAAACCTTCTGCACCTCAAAGAGACACTTAGACCCTTTCACAAACAAAGCATTGTCACGAAGGATCTGAAATACCATCCTGACCTGTTAAACATGAGACTCCCAATCATCGGAAAAAATCAAAATATCGTCCAAATATACAATCAAGAATTTATCAAGATAAGTCCGGAAGATATCATGCATGAAGGACTGAAAAACAGATGGAGCATTAGAAAGTCCGAATGGCATCACAAGGTATTCAAAATGGCCTTCGGGCGTGTTAAACGCAGTTTTCCATTCATCACCCTGCTTAATACGAACAAGATTATATGCCCCTCGAAGGTCAATCTTCATAAACCAACTAGCTCCCTTAATCCTAGCAAACAAATCGGAAAGCAAAGGTAAAGGGTATTGAAACTTGACCGTGATCTTATTCAAGAGGCAATAATCTATACAGGGTTTTAGCAACAAAAAAGAACTCCGCTCCCAACGGTGAAGAAGATGGTCGAATATGCCCTTTCTCCAAAGACTCCTTAATATAGCTCCGCATGGCGGTATGTTCAGGCACAGACAGGTTGAAAAGTCGACCCTTAGGAAACTTACAGCCTGGAATCAAGTCAATAGCACAATCGCAGTCCCTGTGCGGTGGAAGGAAACTGGACTTGGGCTCATCGAATACATCCTGAAAATCAGACAAAAACTCTGGAATTTCAGAAAAGGAAGAAGAGGAGATTGACATCAAAGGAACATCATTATGAACCCCCTGACAACCCCAACTAGTCACAGACATGGACTTCCAATCCAACACAGGATTATGTACCTGCAACCACGGAAAACCCAGCACGATAGCATCATGCAAGTTATGCAACACCAGAAATCGACAATCTTCCTGATGGGCTGGCGCCATGCGCATGGTCACCTGTGTCCAAAACTGGGGCTTATTTTTAGCCAAAGGTGTAGCATCAATGCCCCTTAACCCCTTCATGACCCAGCCTATTTTGACCTTAAAGACCTTGCCGTTTTTTGCAATTCTGACCAGTGTCCCTTCATGAGGTAATAACTCAGGAACGCTTCAATGGATCCTAGCGTTTCTGAGATTGTTTTTTCGTGACATATTGGGCTTCATGTTAGTGGTAAATTTAGGTCAATAAATTCTGTGTTTATTTGTGATAAAAACGGAAATTTGGCGAAAATTTTGAAAATTTCGCAATTTTCACATTTTGAACTTTTATTCTGTTAAACCAGAGAGTTATGTGACACAAAATAGTTAATAAATAACATTTCCCACACGTCTACTTTACATCAGCACAATTTTGGAAACAAAATTTTTTTTTGCTAGGAAGTTATAAGGGTTAAAATTTGACCAGCGATTTCTCATTTTTACAACGAAATTTACAAAACCATTTTTTTTAGGGACCACCTCACATTTGAAGTCAGTTTGAGGGGTCTATATGGCTGAAAATACCCAAAAGTGACACCATTCTAAAAACTGCACCCCTCAAGGTGCACAAAACCACATTCAAGAAGTTTATTAACCCTTCAGGTGCTTCACAGCAGCAGAAGCAACATGGAAGGAAAAAATGAACATTTAACTTTTTAGTCACAAAAATGATTTTTCAGCAACAATTTTTTTATTTTCCCAATGGTAAAAGGAGAAACTGAACCACGTAAGTTGTTGTCCAATTTGTCCTGAGTACGCTGATACCTCATATGTGGGGGTAAACCACTGTTTGGGCGCACGGCAGGGCTTGGAAGGGAAGGAGCGCCATTTGACTTTTTGAATGAAAAATTGGCTGCACTCTTTAGCGGACACCATGTCACATTTGGAGAGCCCCCGTGTGCCTAAAAATTGGAGCTCCCCCACAAGTGACCCCATTTTGGAAACTAGACGCCCCAAGGAACTTATCTAGATGCATAGTGAGCCCTTTAAACCCCCAGATTCTTCACAAATTGATCCGTAAAAATGAAAAAGTACTTTTTTTTCACAAAAAAAGTTTTTTAGCCTCAATTTTTTCATTTTCACATGGACAACAGGATAAAATGGATCCTAAAATTTGTTTGGCAATTTCTCCTGAGTACACCGATACTTCACATGTGGGGGTAAACCACTGTTTGGGCACATGGTAAGGCTCGGAAGGAATGGAGCGCCATTTGACTTTTTGAATGAAAAATTATCTCCATCGTTAGCGGACACCATGTCGCGTTTGGAGAGACCCTGTGTGCTTAAACATTGGAGCTCCCCCACAAGTGACCCCATTTTGGAAACTGGACCCCCCAAGGAACTTATCTAGATGCCTAGTGAGCACTTTAAACCCTCAGGTGCTTCACAAATTGATCCGTAAAAATGAAAAAGTACTTTTTTTTCACAAAAAATTTATTTTCGCCTCAATTTTTTCATTTTCACATGGGCAACAGGATAAAATGGATCCTAAAATTTGTTGAGCAATTTCTCCCGAGTACGCCGATACCTCATATGTGGGGGTAAACCACTGTTTGGGCACACGGCAGGGCTCGGAAGGGAAGGCGCGCCTTTTAACTTTTTGAATGGAAAATTAGCTCCAATTGTTAGCGGACACCATGTCGCATTTGGAGAGCCCCTGTGTGCCTATGCAATGGAGCTCCCCCACAAGTGACCCCATTTTGGAAACTAGACCCCCCAAGGAACTTACCTAGATGCATACTGAGCACTTTAAACCCCCAGGTGCTTCACAGAAGTTTATAATGCAGAGCCATGAAAATAAAAAATAATTTTTCTTTTCTCAAAAATGATTTTTTAGCCTGGAATTTCCTATTTTGCCAATGGTAATAGGAGAAATTGGACCACAAATGTTGTTGTCCAGTTTGTCCTGAGTATGAAGATACCCCATATGTGGGGGTAAACCACTGTTTGGGCGCACGGCAGGGCTCAGAAGGGAAGGCACGCCATTTGGCTTTTTAAATGGAAAATTATCTCCAATCATTAGCGGACACCATGTCGCGTTTGGAGAGCCCCTGTGTGCCTAAACATTGGAGATCCCCCACAAATTACCCCATTTTGGAAACTAGACCCCCAAAGGAACTAATCTAGATGTGTAGTGAGCACTTTGAACCCTCAAGTGCTTCACAGAAGTTTTTTAACGCAGAGCCATGAAAATAAAATAAAAAAATTATTTTCTCAAAAATGAATTTTAGCCCGCAATTTTTTATTTTCTCAAGGGTAACAGGAGAAATTTGACCCCAAAAGTTGTTGTCCAGTTTCTCCTGAGTATGCTGATACCCCATATGTGGGGGTAAACCACTGTTTAGGCACATGCTGGGGCTCGGAAGTGAAGTAGTGACGTTTTGAAATGCAGACTTTGATGGAATGCTCTGTGGGCGTCACGTTGCGTTTGCAGAGCCCCTGATGTGGCTAAACAGTAGAAACCCCCCACAAGTGTCCCCATTTTGGAAACTAGACCCCGAAAGGAACTTATCTAGATGTGAGGTGAGCACTTTGAACCCCCAAGTGCTTCACAGAAGTTCATAACACAGAGCAGTGAAAATAATAAATACGTTTTCTTTCCTCAAAAATAATTTTTTAGCCCAGAATTTTTTATTTTCCCAAGGGTTACAGGAGAAATTGGACCACAAAAGTTGTTGTCCAGTTTCTCCTGAGTACGCTGATACCCCATGTGTGGGGGTAAACCACTGTTTGGGCACACGTGGGGGCTCAGAAGGGAAGTAGTGACTTTTGAAATGCAGACTTTGATGGAATGGTCTGCGGGCGTCACGTTGCGTTTGCAGAGCCCCTGGTGTGCCTAAACAGTAGAAACCCCCCACAAGCGACCCCATTTTGGAAACTAGACCCCCAAAGGAACTTATCTAGATGTGTGGTGAGCACTTTCAACCCCCAAGTGCTTTACAGAAGTTTATAACGCAGAGCCGTGAAAATAATAAATACGTTTTCTTTCCTCAAAAATAATTTTTTAGCCCAGAATTTTTTATTTTCCCAAGGGTTACAGGAGAAATTGGACCACAAAAGTTGTTGTCCAGTTTCTCCTGAGTACGCTGATACCCCATGTGTGGGGGTAAACCACTGTTTGGGCACACGTGGGGGCTCAGAAGGGAAGTAGTGACTTTTGAAATGCAGACTTTGATGGAATGGTCTGCGGGCGTCACGTTGCGTTTGCAGAGCCCCTGGTGTGCCTAAACAGTAGAAACCCCCCACAAGTGACCCCATTTTGGAAACTAGACCCCCAAAGGAACTTATCTAGATGTGTGTTGAGCACTTTCAACCCCCAAGTGCTTTACAGAAGTTTATAACGCAGAGCCGTGAAAATAATAAATACGTTTTCTTTCCTCAAAAATAATTTTTTAGCCCAGAATTTTTTATTTTCCCAAGGGTTACAGGAGAAATTGGACCACAAAAGTTGTTGTCCAGTTTCTCTTGAGTACGCTGATACCCCATGTGTGGGGGTAAACCACTGTTTGGGCACACGTGGGGGCTCAGAAGGGAAGTAGTGACTTTTGAAATGCAGACTTTGATGGAATGGTCTGCGGGCGTCACGTTGCGTTTGCAGAGCCCCTGGTGTGCCTAAACAGTAGAAACCCCCCACAAGTGACCCCATTTTGGAAACTAGACCCCCCAAGGAACTTATCTAGATATGTGGTGAGCACTTTGAACCCCCAAGTGCTTCACAGACGTTTACAACGCAGAGCCGTGAAAATAAAAAATCATTTTTCTTTCCTCAAAAATGATGTTTTAGCAAGCAATTTTTTATTTTCTCAAGGGTAACAGGAGAAATTGGACCCCAGTAATTGTTGCGCAGTTTGTCCTGAGTATGCTGGTACCCCATATGTGGGGGTAAACCACTGTTTGGGCACACGTCGGGGTTCGGAAGTGAGGGAGCACCATTTGAATTTTTGAATACAAGATTGGCTGGAATCAATGGTGGCGCCATGTTGCGTTTGGAGACCCCCTGAAGTGCCTAAACAGTGGAAACCCCTCAATTCTACCTCCAACACTAACCCCAACACACCCCTAACCCTAATCCCAACTGTAGCCATAACCCTAATCACAACCCTAACCCCAACACACCCCTAACCACAATCCTAACCCCAACACACCCCTAACCCTAACCACAACCCTAATTCCAACCCAACCCTAAGGCTATGTGCCAACGTTGCGGATTCGTATGAGATTTTTCAGCACCATTTTTGAAAAATCCGCGGGTAAAAGGCACTACGTTTTACCTGCGGATTTTCCGCGGATTTCCAGTGTTTTTTGTGCGGATTTCACCTGCGGATTCCTATTGAGGAACAGGTGTAAAACGCCGCGGAATCCGCACAAAGAATTGGCATGCTGCGGAAAATACAACGCAGCGTTCCCGCGCGGTATTTTCCGCACCATGGGCACAGCGGATTTGGTTTTCCATATGTTTACATGGTACTGTAAACCTGATGGAACACTGCTGCGGATCCTCAGCCAAATCCGCACCGTGTGCACATAGCCTAATTCTAAAGGTATGTGCACACGCTGCAGAAAATGCTGCGGATCCGCAGCAGTTTCCCATGAGTTTACAGTTCAATGTGAACCTATGGGAACCAAAAATCGCTGTACACATGCTGCGGAAAAACTGCACGGAAACGCAGCGGTTTACATTCCGCAGCATGTCACTTCTTTCTGCGGATTCCGCAGCGGTTTTACAACTGCTCCAATAGAAAATCGCAGTTGTAAAACCGCAGTGAAATGCGCAGAAAAACCGCGGTAAATCCACGATAAATCGGCAGCGGTTTAGCACTGTGGATTTTTCAAATCCGCTGCGGAAAAATCCGCATAGGACCAGAATATGTGTGCACATACCGAAACCCTACCCCTAACCCTAACCCTACCCCTAACCCTAACCCTACCCCTAACCCTACCCCTAACCCTACCCCTAACCCTACCCCTAACCCTACCCCTACCCCTAACCCTACCCCTAACCCTACCCCTAACCCTAACCCTAACCTTACCCCTACCCCTACCCCTAACCCTACCCCTAACCCTAACCCTACCCCTAACCCTAACCCTAGTTCTTACCCCAACCTTAGTGAAAAAAAAAAATTCTTTATTTTTTTTGTTGGCCCTATCTATGGGGGTGACAAAGGGGGGGGGGTCATTTACTATTTTTTTTATTTTGATCACTGAGATAGGTTATATCTCAGTGATCAAAATTCACTCTGGAACGAATCTGCCGGCCGGCAGATTCGGCGGGCGCACTGCACATGTGCCCGCCATTTTGGAAGATGGCGGCGCCCAGCAAAGACGACGGACGGACCTCGGGCGGCCAGGTAAGTATAAGGGGGGGAGATCAGGGCACGGGGGGGCGTCGGAGCACGGGGGGGTGGATCGGAACACGGGAGGGAGGATTGGAGCACGGGGGAGGATTGGAGCACGGGGTGAGGGATCGCTGTGCGGGGGGGTGGATCGGAGCACGGGGGGGGTCGCTGTGTGCGGGGGGTGGGGATCGGAGTGCGGGGGGGTTTGTTTGGAGCGCGGGGGGTGTGATTGGTGCACGGGGGAAGCGGACAGGAGGACGGGGGAGCGGAGCACAGGACGGAGGGGAGCGGACCACAGATCGGGGGGCTGGGGGGGGCGATCGGAGGGGTGGGGTGGGTGCACATAAGTGTTTCCAGCCATGGCCGATGATATTGCAGCATCGGCCATGGCTGGATTGTAATATTTCACCAGTTTTTTAGGTGAAATATTACAAATCGCTCTGATTGGCAGTTTCACTTTCAACAGCCAATCAGAGCGATCGTAGCCACGAGGGGGTGAAGCCACCCCCCTGGGCTAAACTACCACTCCCCCTGTCCCTGCAGATCGGGTGAAATGGGAGTTAACCCTTTCACCCAGCCTGCAGGGACGCGATCTTTCCATGACGCATATGCTGCGTCATGGGTCGGAATGGCACCGACTTTCATGACGCAGCGTATGCGTCAAAGGTCGGGAAGGGGTTAAAGGAATAAGGTTCTGCAAAGGCTGCAAGGGAGAACCACAACGCTTGGCAAACTCAAAGTCCATTAAATTCAAGGCGGCACCTGAATCCACAAACGCCATGACAGAAAATGATGACAATGAGCAGATCAAGGACACAGATAACAAAAATTTAGGTTGTACAGCACTGATGGTAATTGAACTGGCGATCCTCTTTGTCCGCTTAGGGCAGACAGAAATGACATGAGAAGCGTTGCCACAATAATAACACAACCTATTTTGACGTCTGAAACCTTGTCGTTCCATTCTAGACAGAATTCTATCACACTGCATAGGCTCAGGAATTTGCTCTGAGGATAACGCCACAGCGCGCACAGTTCTGCGCTCCTGCAAGCGCCGGTCAATCTGAATGGCCAGAGACATAGAATCACTCAGACCGGGAAACCCCACCATAACATCTTTAACAGATTCAGAAAGCCCCCTTCTGAAAATTGCCGCCAAAGCATCATTATTCCATTTAGTCAACACAGACCATTTTCTGAATTTCTGACAATACAATTGTGAAGGATTACCCCTTCCTCCCACGTCACCAATCCGTGACGTCACTACACAGGTCCAGCTCTCCGGCGCCCCCTTTGTCTCTCAGGTCAGTAAAGGGACTGCACCTAGAGCAAATGGCCGCCGGGGAGACTGCCCTGTTACCCACCCTGGGTATTCTAAGATTCGCAATCAGAGTAAAAGGATCAGCCCAAAATTAATTTATGATTTAATTGCCTTAAGGGCGCACTAGATAATTACAAGAAATATACAATCACAATATATCAAGAGTTACAGTCAGAGTACAATATAACAACAATAATACAAGGCTTAAAGGTATAAAGCTGGAGGTCAATTTACCAGGTCGAAGGTCGCTTGTGGAAGCCGGGGGGCATAGCATTCCGCAGGTCCAAAAACTTAGTTGCCGGGCAGCCCCCAGAAAGCATGTGCTTGCTCCCCTCTGGCTGGCATACCCTGTTCCTTAAGATGTCATCATCATCATCTTCTTCTGTGGAGTGAGTCCCTCCCAGTGACCTCAGCGTCTTCTTATACCTGGCTGAGCCCCCCTGCCTGCAGCTGGGTGGGCTTAGCAATCTCCACCCCCTCTGTCTCCCTGCAAGATTTATTCCAATATCTAATAAATGGGATAACTTCTCTCAGGATGATCGGATCAGCACACGGGCAGTACCAGCGCCTGTGGTTTGTTCTGCCGGTCGTACTGGGATCAAACCTGGACCCATTCGGTCCCTGTGGGGGGCTGATCCCTATATCTCGGGTTTCAGACCTTCCACCGTCACGGGAGTCACACTGTTGGATGCACAATTTCTTTAGGGTAAGGAGAATATTTTTTATGAGCCTGTACCTCGGACGATGCGTCCATAATTCACAATTCCATGTTGGAGACGGTTTGGCTGGGCTGCCATAATAGATGTGTATCCAGTGGCCACTTGGCATGCGTGTTTTAATTAAGCCCCCAAGCATTTCCAAGCCCCCTGGTGGCGTGGTTTCCTCATGGGGCTTTGAACTACCATCTACAGTTTACACTGAGCTCAGCCCGTTAGCATACTAATAGGAACTCTATTCATTAGCAAAGGTGGGGGCCAGGAGCACTCCTGTGTCCAGGAGACAAAATGGAGTCACGCCAATCTGATAGCATGCCTGTTCCAAGATGGCGGCTGTTCCCTCATCACACCTCCCTGCTTTAGAGGGCGCTAGGGGGCATCACATTCCTGTGTTCCCCCATGCGCCCTTCCACACCTTCTCCTTGCCGGGACAACCCATCAGCATTACCATGGTCTCTGCCACTTTCTCCCTGAGCCTGTCCCTGCCTCCTCCTCTCTGAGGCTGACTCTGTCCCTCCTCTCTCTCTCTCTGAGGCTGTCTCTGCCTCTCCCCTCTTTCTGAGGCTGTCTCTGCCTCCTTCCCTGTCTCTTTCTGAGGCTGTCTCTGCCCCCTCCTCTCTCTGAGGCTGACTCTGTCTCCCCCCCTGTCTCTCTCCGAGGCTGTCTCCGCCCCCTCCTCTCTCTCTCTGAGGCTGTCTCTGCCCCCTCCTCCTTCTTTCTCTGAGGCTGTCTCTGCCCCCTCCTCTCTCTCTCTGAGGCTGTCTCTGCCCCCTCCTCCTTCTCTCTCTGAGGCTGTCCCTGCCTCCTCCTTTCTCTCTCTGAGGCTGTCTCTGCCCCCTCCTCCGTCTTTCTCTGAGGCTGTCTCTGCCCCCTCCTCTCTCTCTCTGAGGCTGCCTCCGCCTCCTCCGCGGTCTCTCTCTGAGGCTGTCTCGGCCTCCTCCTCTCTCTCTCTGAGGCTGTCTCTGCCCCCTCCTCTCTCTCTCTGAGGCTGCCTCCGCCTCCTCCGCTGTCTCTCTCTGAGGCTGTCTCGGCCTCCTCCTCTCTCTCTCTGAGGCTGTCCCTGCCTCCCCCTCTGTCTCTCTCCGAGGCTGTCTCCGCCCCCTCCTCTCTCTCTCTGAGGCTGTCTCTGCCCCCTCCTCCTTCTTTCTCTGAGGCTGTCTCTGCCCCCTCCTCTCTCTCTCTGAGGCTGTCTCTGCCCCCTCCTCCTTCTCTCTCTGAGGCTGTCCCTGCCTCCTCCTTTCTCTCTCTGAGGCTGTCTCCTCCCCTGTCTCTCTCTGAGGCTGGCTCTGCCTCCTCCCCTCTCTTCCTGAGGCTGTCTCCGCCTCCTCCTCTGTCTCTCTCTGAGGCTGTCTCTGCCTCATCCTTTCTCTCTCTGAGGCTGTCTCTGCCCCCTCCTCCTTCTCTCTCTGAGGCTGTCCCTGCCTCCTCCTTTCTCTCTCTGAGGCTGTCTCCTCCCCTGTCTCTCTCTGAGGCTGTCTCTGCCTCATCCTTTCTCTCTCTGAGGCTGTCTCTGCCCCCTCCTCCTCTCTCTGAGGCTGTCTCTGCCTCCTCCTCTCTCTCCCTGAGGCTGTCTCTGCCCCCTCCTCCTCTTCCTGAGGCTGTCTCTGCCCCCTCCCCTCTCTTCCTGAGGCTGTCTCCGCCTCCTCCTCCTTCTTTCTCTGAGGCTGTTTCTGCCCCCTCCTCTCTCTCTCTGAGGCTGTCTCTGCCTCCTCCTCCTTCTTTCTCTGAGGCTGTTTCTGCCCCCTCCTCTCTCTCTCTGAGGCTGTCTCTGCCTCCTCCTCCTTCTTTCTCTGAGGCTGTTTCTGCCCCCTCCTCTCTCTCTCTGAGGCTGTCTCTGCCTCCTCCTCCCTCTCTCTCTGAGGCTGTCTCTAACTGTCGGTCCCTGGGCCACGCCTCCGGTGAACCCTGCTGGACCGTTACCCGGTACAGCCGTCCCTGGTCCCAGACCACCTGCTCGCGGTCTGACTCCCCGGGAGGCTGTGCCGCCTGCTCCTTAAGAGCTTTCAGGCTAGCGTCAGCTTCCAGCGCTTCCTGACATCCCTGACTCGATGTGGCGAGAATGGACAACACCGCCACATCCACCGTCAGCTCCCCGGGATCTGTCTCCTGGCCGCTGTCTGACTCGGCAGCCACTTGGTCAGAGAGGGGGAAGCCGTCGGACCTCTGCAAGGCTCCTTGGGCTCCAGCGCTCCCATTCCTGGTGACAGCGGCCACGACCACTGTGTCCATGGGTAGCGCCTGCTTCCCCCCGGCTCCTGACCAAGTCGCCGGGTCAGGCAGACTTCCCGGCCCTCCTGACATCCCGGGTGTGGGGAACTCCCGCCCTGGGGTCTTACCTGGTGGCTCCTCTCCCGGGACGCCTCCTCTCCCCATGGCCTGTTCCTCTTCCTGCAGGGGCCCTAGACTCAGCAGGCTGGATTCACTTAGGGGCCCTACACTGCCCATAGCAGCCCCTCCCTCCACCTCTGAGCTCTCCCCTACAGTCTCCTCACCTGTCCTCACTGTGAGCCCTGTGTGTGTGGTGTCAGTGCATGGAGTACCCTCAGGTTTCACTCCCTCCCCCACTGTTGGAGGCACATTCAACACATCAACATTCACAGTAGAGACATGACATTCTTGGGGAGCCGAACTTGGGGGTTCAGTGGCCACATACTGAGACACTAGCCGCCCCAAATCGGTCCCAAGCAATACATTAGCAGGAATATTCGACATTACTCCCACCTCCCGCATTCCCCTCCCGGCACCCCAGTCCAAAAACACCTTTGCGACAGGCAGCGCCGGTTCCACGCCTCCAATTCCGGAGACGGACAGGGATCTCCCTGGCACCAAGTCTTGAGGGGACACCACCTCAGGACGTACCAGGGTTCGTTCAGCGCCTGTGTCCCGCAGTCCCATGACCGCTGAGCGGCCGATAGTGACGGGTTGGTAATTGTCCAGGGACCTCCCACCACCCCCTCCCACACATAAAACAGTGGACGGTTTCGGAGACATGGATGGGGCCTTAAGACGCTGGGGACACGCGGTCTTGAAGTGTCCCAGCTGGTTGCAGTGATGACAACGTCTGGGTTCTGCGCCTGGCCTGGAGAGGGCAGCAGGGGGGTACACCCCTTGCACTCTGGGGGCTGGGGAAACAGGGGCAGGATTGGGCTTACCCCCTCTCCAGGTGCTGCTGGCAGGCTTCTTCGGCTCAGGCGCCCTGTTATTGGCATACTCATCTGCCAGGGCGGCTGTAGCAGAAGCCCCCTTCGGTTTCCGGTCACGGAGGAACTGCTGGAGGTCCTCTGGGCAGTTCCACAAGAACTGCTCCATGACGAACAGTTCCTGGACCTCCTGGCGGGTGGTGAGCGCTAGACCCGAGGTCCAGTGCTCTGCAGCTCTCAGCAACGCCCGCATGTGGTCGGTCCAGGTGTCCTTTGGGCCCCGCTGCAGGCTCCGGAACTTCTTGCGGTAAGACTCTGGGGTGAGGTTGTAGTGCTGGATCAGGGCCCGCTTGATGCTGCTGTAGTCCTGCTCCGCCCCGGCAGGTAAGTCCCCCAAAACTTCCAGGGACTTACCCCTCAAACGGGGGGTCAGGTATCTTGCCCACTGATCCGGGGCCAGATGGTGTTGAAGGCAGGTCCTTTCAAAGGCCAGCAAGAAGGAATCCAGGTCTCCATCCTTCTCAAGCAGAGGGAAGTCCTCGGCCCGGACTTTGGAAACCCTGGACTCTGGCGGTGCTGGGGCGTCCAGCGGGAGCCCGCGTTGAGCCATCTCCAGTCGGTGCTGGCGCTCCGCTGCTCTCTCTGCCGCTGCTTGCTCCGCTGCCCGCTCAGCAGCTCTCTCTGCCCGCTCCGCTGCCTCACGGCGTTCTGCACGCTCAGCCTCCGCTGCTTTCTCTGCAGCTGCCATGAGTCTCACATAGGCGTCTTCATTACCCGCCTCGAGACGTGCTACTGCCGCTGCAACAAGGGCCGCTGATGTGGACAGGCTGGGGCGGGTAGGTGGTGGGTAGTCCCTTGCCGGACTAAGCACGGGTGGCTGGCTCCTTGGGGAGTCTGGGCTGAGCTCCCCCTCGCCTGGAACAGTACCGTCCACCACCACCTCCTCATAGGCCATAGCACTGGCCTGCGCCCTCACTGCACTCCTGGTGCCCTCCGCCATCTTTGGAACCTCTGGTTACTGACACAGCTGTACCCCTGACCTTGCACACAACTTATTATATCTACACTCTGACCGTCTAGTGCTGGGCTGACCTTAAGACCCCAGCAGTGAAAGTTACCACTGGTAGTCTTTAGTGTCTGGGAGTAGGGGTCCCACGCACACTATTACTCTGATCCCACGTACGCTGCCACCACTGTGAAGGATTACCCCTTCCTCCCACGTCACCAATCCGTGACGTCACTACACAGGTCCAGCTCTCCGGCGCCCCCTTTGTCTCTCAGGTCAGTAAAGGGACTGCACCTAGAGCAAATGGCCGCCGGGGAGACTGCCCTGTTACCCACCCTGGGTATTCTAAGATTCGCAATCAGAGTAAAAGGATCAGCCCAAAATTAATTTATGATTTAATTGCCTTAAGGGCGCACTAGATAATTACAAGAAATATACAATCACAATATATCAAGAGTTACAGTCAGAGTACAATATAACAACAATAATACAAGGCTTAAAGGTATAAAGCTGGAGGTCAATTTACCAGGTCGAAGGTCGCTTGTGGAAGCCGGGGGGCATAGCATTCCGCAGGTCCAAAAACTTAGTTGCCGGGCAGCCCCCAGAAAGCATGTGCTTGCTCCCCTCTGGCTGGCATACCCTGTTCCTTAAGATGTCATCATCATCATCTTCTTCTGTGGAGTGAGTCCCTCCCAGTGACCTCAGCGTCTTCTTATACCTGGCTGAGCCCCCCTGCCTGCAGCTGGGTGGGCTTAGCAATCTCCACCCCCTCTGTCTCCCTGCAAGATTTATTCCAATATCTAATAAATGGGATAACTTCTCTCAGGATGATCGGATCAGCACACGGGCAGTACCAGCGCCTGTGGTTTGTTCTGCCGGTCGTACTGGGATCAAACCTGGACCCATTCGGTCCCTGTGGGGGGCTGATCCCTATATCTCGGGTTTCAGACCTTCCACCGTCACGGGAGTCACACTGTTGGATGCACAATTTCTTTAGGGTAAGGAGAATATTTTTTATGAGCCTGTACCTCGGACGATGCGTCCATAATTCACAATTCCATGTTGGAGACGGTTTGGCTGGGCTGCCATAATAGATGTGTATCCAGTGGCCACTTGGCATGCGTGTTTTAATTAAGCCCCCAAGCATTTCCAAGCCCCCTGGTGGCGTGGTTTCCTCATGGGGCTTTGAACTACCATCTACAGTTTACACTGAGCTCAGCCCGTTAGCATACTAATAGGAACTCTATTCATTAGCAAAGGTGGGGGCCAGGAGCACTCCTGTGTCCAGGAGACAAAATGGAGTCACGCCAATCTGATAGCATGCCTGTTCCAAGATGGCGGCTGTTCCCTCATCACAACAATTCTGCCGCCTCTTGACCCTGAGACAGGGCCAACAAGGTCTTCTCAGCTTGATCCACAGAATTAGGTTCATCATATAATAAAATGTAGCTAAGGCATATAATAGAATAGGCCGTGTCTATATCCTCAGGATCAAATATAATAATAGCTGTGGAGGATGTCCACTAAATAAAACATAACTTTCAATTAGTCTAATTAAAATACTCGGATCCTAACAAACACATAACAAACACTAATATACGTGCTCAAGTGAAACAGTGCTCAAAGTAAAAAATTTGAACGGTCTTACCAATTAGACGGACATATGGAGGAAATCCCTCAAATTCTAAAGAGGTGGTTCCAAGAATAGTAATCAGGCCAGAGGGTAGGGAAATAATATGTCACCACTGCCTTCCCTGTGAACCCTCCCAAGAGCTCCTGTCCTGACAAGGACAGGCCCCAAGTAGGTCCTGCTATGGACACCCACCAACCAGAACAAAAAATTGTCTCTTATCTCTCAACGCGTTTCAACTCCGATGGGGGAGAATCATCAGGCGAGTTGTATCAAATGCAAATAACGACCAATGGGTCTTTTTAGTAGTCCAGAGAAAATGCAATCAAATGAAATCCATGAGGGTCCGTGTAGAGTATGGGTCCCGCAGTGGCAAGGAATCCCAATATAAAGTCCACAGATATCAGTTTTGTCCGCAACTTGAAATAGGTACCTACATACTGATCAAAATCCCCTCCCTATATAGCCCCCTGCTTGTCAGCTGTATAGAATGATACCCAAATAAGTGGGTTGGCAATACATACCAGATTCCATGCTGTGTATGTTGTGCCGCCGGGTGGTAGAATAGTTCCGGCCACTGAAACGCTCATTACAAGAAGTTTCGACACGATATTGAATGCGTCACTTCCGCCCACCATATTGTCGGAGCACAACGCTCCCCATAGTCTATTGTGCCGCCGGGTGGTGGGGTAGTTCAGGCCGCTATGACGCTCGTTACCGGAAGTCTCGACGCCATATTGGAAGCGACACTTCCGCCGACCATATTGTCGGAGCACAACACTCCCACTATTTGGAGGAAAAACCTCCGTGTACTATCTATACTGGTTAATGCAGTTAACAGCGGTGGCCATAAATACCGGATATAGGGATACTGAAACCTGGATATCACCATGGACACATAACATGTATCCTTTTGATCCGCACCTCGCATACACAGGACATAGATAGAAGTGTGCGCCATATTGTGTGTATTTTATATATGTAGTATACGGTATAGAAGTGCACCAGTTTCAACCATCAATAGGGTATCCCCAAAATGTCCCTTTGTCCATTTGTCCCTAAGATTCATCAAAATCCACACACCCCACTGAGTATCAATGTGGGTATAATCCTTCCACCCACAATTGTACTGGGCCTAAAAGAATAAGGAAAAGGGGGGGAGGGGTTTTGCTACAGATAGCTCCATTTTAGACAATAAGGACATCATATGTATGGAATTCAAATACAGCAGCACCGTATATATTTATGACTGCCATATATAATAGCAGCCCCCATATGTGCCCCTTTGTTGTGACCTGGTGGTTAGGAGCACCCGGAATGACCTGATAATTAAACCTCATACAGGACGAGCTCTGGGATGTGGAAGCTCTGCAGACCGCAAGCCCTAATCCTATCACGCACACTAGAAATAGCCGTGGAGCGCTCCTGACCAGACCTAGGCGCCTCGTCACGGCCTAAGAACTATCTAGCCCTAGAGATAGAAAATAAAGCCTACCTAGCCTCAGAGAAATTCCCCAAAGGTAAAGGAAGCCCCCCACATATATTGACTGTGAGTAAAGATGAAAGTCACAAACGCAACAATGAAACAAGTTTCAGCAAAGGGAGGCCAGACTTACTAAATAGACAGAGGATAGGAAAGGTAACTTTGCAATCAGCACAAAAACCTACAAAAGACCACGCAGAGTGTGCAAAAAAGACCTCCGCACCGACTCACGGTGCGCAGGGGCCACCCTGCATCCCAGAGCTTCCAGCTAGCAAGACAAAATCATGAAAACCAGCTGGACAAGAAAACAGTGAACAAATAATGACTATCAGGAACTTAGCTTCTGTAGGAGAAGGCAGGTCACCAGAGAGATCCAGGAGCGAACTGAACGAATGCAAAAACATTGACAGCTGGCATGGAGTAACGATCTGAGAGGACTTAAATAGAGCAGCCAACCAAAGGATAAACCACGTCACCTGTGTAAGGAACCTCAGAAGCAGCAGCTTCACTCATAGCCACCAGAGGGAGCCCATAGACAGAACTCGCCGAAGTACCATTCACAACCACGGGAGGGAGTTCGATAACAGAATTCACAACACCCCCTATAAGGATGGAAAGCAAAAAGGGAAGGGGGGAAAATGGAGGGGGGGGGGAAGGGGCAGGAAAACTCCCCTGTATGGTTATTATTACCAGACCGGATGTATATCTAGGCAAAATAGTCAGTCATTATCTGTCATGGTATATATGAAAACAGCCTAGTACTGGTCATATAAAAAGGGGGAGGGACAGGCAAACAGGGAGGGATCAGTATATAGGGCACATAAGTTACCATACAAGTTAGGTCCTAAGACGAAACGACTACTTCCAGGCTAAAATGGGGAGAAAATCCCAAATGGGATCCCCATTATGTACAGCCATTGGAAATCCTAATAGAAGGGAACAATGGCTCCATTACTATATAATGAACATCAAAAATGACTTATTTTGTTTTCTTTGGCTGTTCTTTCAACTTCAGGCCCATGAACAGACTTGGAATATGAAGATCTCAAAATGAGGATATATTGTGAGAAGACACTCAATGAAGTGAAATATGAAGAGGAGGAGAGGGGGGGGGGAGAAAAAAGGGGGATATAGAGAGGAATGTATTATAGGGAACATCCAAAATTAATCTGATCATTCAGACCTCTGGGGTGGCAGGTATCCAGAGTGAATATCCAGCTGGCTTCTCTCTGAAGCAACAGTCTATCAAGATCACCACCTCTGGCTGGCATATCAATTCTGTCAATCCCCATAAATCGTATAGCTCTAACATCTCCCCCATGTATGTTGTTAACATGTTTCGCAATTGGGGTATCCCTATGGTTTCGTTTGTCACCTAAATGCTCCCCCACCCTTCTCCTCAACTCTCTAATTGTTTTCCCGACATACGTAATGCCACATTGGCATAAGGCTCGATAGATAACTCCTGTGGTCTTACAGTTCATGAATTTCTTTAATTTAAAGGTCTCTTGTGTTTTCTTGTTAAAGAATTCCTTACCCGTACATTTTGATTCACACGCTATACATCCACCACACCTAAAGCATCCCGCTGGTCTCTGTGGGAGCCAAGTTGTTCCCCTGGGTGCAGTAAAGTGACTATGAACGAGTCTGTCGCCTAATGTCCGGGCACAGTATCGATGTAGAAACCCGCGTCTCTGAATCAGCGACGGGCACAGCGACGATGATTTCAAAAAGGACGTAGACATCCCGCGTCTGATTGGTCGAGGCCGCCAGTCCTCGACCAATCAGCAACGGGCACAGTATCGACGTAGATGTCATGATGGTTGCCATGGCGACGATGATGTCATAAAGGTTGCCTCGACCAATCAGCGACGGGCACAATCTGCCGCGAAATCTGG
Organism: Ranitomeya imitator; assembly: GCF_032444005.1. Taxonomy (NCBI): domain Eukaryota; kingdom Metazoa; phylum Chordata; class Amphibia; order Anura; family Dendrobatidae; genus Ranitomeya; species Ranitomeya imitator. Next base: position 31,270,556 of record NC_091284.1, read on the forward strand.
AATCATCATTGTCCATATACTACGAGGACATGCATATTCTAGAATACCCGATGCGTTAGAATCGGGCCACAATCTAGTATAACAATAAGTGCCCACTTTACATTTAATAAAGTCCGAAGTCTCCCTCGTACGGCTCCCCTATACACAGCGTGATGCTCTCTTACACACAGTATAATGCACCCACAAAGTATACTGACTCCTTAGTAGCCCCCAAACTCTTTGATGGCTCCAACAATGTATAATGACCCCCACACTGTAATCTCCATACTGTATGATGGCCCCCTAGATAGCCTCCATATACAGTAGCATAATGCACCAAATAGTCCACAATATAGTATAATGCACTCCCCATAGGAATACACTGTAATAAGGCAGCACCCCCATATAGGCAGACCCTGTAAAAAGGCAGTACCCTCATAGGCAGACTCTGTAGTATAAGGCAGCACCTCCATAGGCAGACCCTGTAATAAGGTGGCAGACCCTGTAATAAGGCAGCACCCCCATAGTCAGACTCTGTAATAAGGCAGCCCCATAGTCAGACCCTGTAATAAGGCAGCACCCCTATAGGCAGACCCTGTAATAAGGCGGCAGACCCTGTAATAAGGCAGCACCCCCATAGTCAGACCCTGAAATAAGGCAACACCCCCATAGTCAGACCCTGTAATAAGGCAGCCCCCATAGTCAGACCCTGTAATGAGGCAGCACTCCCATAGTCATACCCTGTAATAAGGCAGCACCCCCATAGTCAGACCCTGTAAAGAGGCAGCCCCCATAGGCAGCCCCTGTATTGAGGCAGCATCCCCACAGTCAGACCCTGTAATGAGGCAGCACCCCCATAGTCAGACCCTGTAATAAGGCAGCACCTCCATAGTCAGACCTTGTAATAAGGCAGCACCCCCATAGTCAGACCCTGTAATAAGGCAGCCCCCTGATAGGCAGACCCTGTAATAAGGCAGCCCCCATAGTCAAACCCTGTAATAAGACAGCCCCCATAGTCAGACCCTGTAAAAAGGCAGCCCCCATAGGCAGCCCCTGTAATAAGGCAGCACCCCATAGTCAGACCCTGTAATGAGGCAGCACCCCTATAGTCAGACCCTGAAATAAGGCAGCCTCCATAATCAGACCTTGTAATAAGGCAGCACCCCCATAGTCAGACCCTGCAATAAGGCAGCACCCCCATAGGCAGACCCTGTAATCAGGCAGCCCCCCATAGTCAGACCCTGTAATAAGGCAGCCCCCAAAGGCAGACCCTGTAATAAGGCAGCCCCCCACAGGCAGACCCTGTAACAAGGCAGCACCCCCAGAGTCAGACCCTGTAATAAGGCAGCCCCCCATAGTCAGACCCTGTAATAAGGCAGCCCCCCATAGTCAGACCCTGTAATAAGACAGCACCCCCATAGTCAGACCCTGTAATAAGGTAGCCCCACCATAGGCAGACCCTGTAATAAGGCAGCCCCCCATAGGCAGACACTGTAATAAGGCAGCACCCCATAGTCAGACCCTGTAATACGGCAGCATCCCTATAGGCAGACCGTGTATTAAGGCAGCCCCCCATAGTCAGACGCTGTAATAAGGCTGCACCCCCATAGGCAGACCCTGTAATAAGGCAGCACCCCCATAGTCAGACCCTGTAATAAGGCAGCCCCCCATAGTCAGACCCTGTAATAAGGCAGCCCCCAAAGGCAGACCCTGTAATAAGGCAGCCCCCCATAGGCAGACCCTGTAACAAGGCAGCACCCCCAGAGTCAGACCCTGTAATAAGGCAGCCCCCCATAGTCAGACCCTGTAATAAGGCAGCACCCCCATAAGCAGACCCTGTAATAAGGCAGCCCCCCATAGTCAGACCCTGTAATAAGGCAGCGCCCCCATAGTCACACCCTGTAATAAGGCAGCACCCCAGAGTCAGACCCTGTAATACGGCAGCACCCCCATAGGCAGACCCTGTAATAAGGCAGGCCCCCATAGGCAGACACTGTAATAAGGCAGCACCCCATAGTCAGACCCTGTAATACGGCAGCACCCCCATAGGCAGACCCTGTAATAAGGCAGCACCCCCATAGTCAGACCCTGTAATAATGGAGCCCCCCCATAGTCAGACCCTGTAATAAGGCAGCCCCCTATAGGCAGACCCTGTAATAAGGCAGCCCCCCTAGTCAAACTCTGTAATAAGACAGCCCCCATAGTCAGACACTGTAAAAAGGCAGCCCCCATAGGCAGCCCCTGTAATAAGGCAGCCCCCAAAGGCAGACCCTGTAATAACGCAGCCCCCCATAGGCAGACCCTGTAACAAGGCAGCACCCACAGAGTCAGACCCTGTAATAAGGCAGTCCCCCATAGTCAGACCCTGTAATAAGGCAGCACCTCCATAGGCAGACCCTGTAATAAGGCAGCCGCCCATAGCCAGACCCTGTAATAAGGCAGCCCCCCATAGTCAGACCCTGTAATAAGGCAGCACCCCCATAGTCAGACCCTGTAATAAGGCAGCCCCACCATAGGCAGACTGTGTAATAAGGCAGCCCCCCATAGGCAGACACTGTAATAAGGCAGCACCCCATAGTCAGACCCTGTAATACGGCAGCACCGCCATAGGCAGACCCTGTAATAAGGCAGCACCCCCATAGTCAGACCCTGTAATAATGCAGCCCCCCTATAGGCAGACCCCGTAATAAGGCAGCCCCCCTAGTCAAACTCTGTAATAAGACAGCCCCCATAGTCAGACCCTGTAAAAAGGCAGCACCCCCATAATCAGACCCTGTAATGAGGCAGCACCCCTATAGTCAGACCCTGTAATAAGGCAGCCCCCATAGTCAGACCTTGTAATAAGGCAGCACCCCCATAGTCAGACCGTGCAATAAGGCAGCACGCCATAGTCAGACCCTGTAATAAGGCAGCCCCCCTATAGGCAGACCCTGTAATAAGGCAGCCCCCATAGTCAAATCCTGTAATAAAGCAGCTGAAATAGTCAGACCCTGTAAAAAGGCAGCCCCCATAGGCAGCCCCTGTAATAAGGCAGCACCCCCATAGTCAGACCCTGTAATAAGGCAGCACCCCCATAGTCAGACCCTGTAATGAGGCAGCACCCCTATAGTCAGACCCTGTAATAAGGCAGCCCCCATAGTCAGACCTTGTAATAAGGCAGCACCCCCATAGTCAGACCTTGCAATAAGGCAGCACCCCCATAGGCAGACCCTGTAATAAGGCAGCCCCTCTATAGGCAGACCGTGTAATAAGGCAGCCCCCCATAGTCAGACGCTGTAATAAGGCAGCACCCCCATAGGCAGACCCTGTAATAAGGCAGCACCCCTATAGTCAGACCCTGTAATAAGGCAGCCCCCAAAGGCAGACCCTGTAATAAGGCAGCCCCCCATAGGCAGACCTGTTATAAGGCAGACCCTGTAATAAGGCAGCCCCCCAAAGGCAGACCCTGTAATAAGGCAGCCGCCCATAGCCAGACCCTGTAATAAGGCAGCACCCCCATAGTCAGACCCTGTAATAAGGCAGCACCCCCATAGCCAGACCCTGTAATAAGGCAGCCGCCCATAGCCAGACCCTGTAATAAGGCAGCACCCCCATAGTCAGACCCTGTAATAAGGCAGCACCCCCATAGGCAGACCCTGTAATAAGGCAGCCGCCCATAGCCAGACCCTGTAATAAGGCAGCTCCCCATAGGCAGACCCTGTAGTATTAGGTAGCACCAATTAAAAAAATAAAAATAAATAAATACTCACCTCTCTTCATCCTGGTTCCTGCGCTGCTCCCACTGATCTCCTGACAGCAGGCGCCGGGCAGTGACATCATTGCGTCCGCTGTCAGTGTCGGCGACGTCAGACGCCGACACTGACAGGGGGATGATGGGAGAAGGAGCGCAGCACTCTCCCATCATTGCGGTCAGCTGTATCGGCTAAATGCCGGTACAGCTGATCTTCCGATGACGGCGGGGAGGCACACTGCTGGCACCGGGGCCCCCGCGCCCAGCTCAGGGGCCCCATAGCGGCTGGGCGGCAGAGCAGGGACAACGATTCTCCCTGCTCTGCCGCAGCATGTAACAGTAGCGTAGCCCTTACCTCTGCCCCCCCTCCCCCGGTAGCTACGCTACTGGTGCTGTCAGATCTTTACTAGAGTTGAGTGAACATGTTCGGATTCTGGCACCGAATCTGAATTTGCCATATTCTTGCCATATTGGTACCCTATTCGTGTCGAATTTTTATGTTTGACGATCTATGATAAGAATCACGGCGGATGCTCTATGCATTCCGTTATACGCGGTGCCTCTCTGCTTTAAAGGTACAGGCAGTTTTTCTCTTACACTAATATCCCAGTAGTTGAAATTTACTGATCATACTATATATATATATATATATATATATATATATATATATATATATACTCTATATATATATTTTATACTCCACGGATAAAGAACCACGTCGGTTGCCTATAAAACAAGCATTAATATATAGGTGGGTGTTGTACAAAGACAGCAGTCGGGTAGGTCCCTCTCCTTACCTTGTTTTCCTCAGATACTTCTCCTTGCATAAAATATCTGATTTTTTATGCCGCCTCTGAATATGGATTATTATACAGGGTGGGCCATGTATATGGATACACCTAAATAAAATGGGAATGGTTGGTGATATCAACTTCCTGTTTGTGGCCCATTAGTATATCGGAGGGGGAAAACTTTTCAAGATGGGTGGTGACCATGGCGGCCATTTTGAAGTCGGACATTTCTGATCCAACTTTATTTTTTCCAATGGGAAGAGGGTCATGTGACGCATCAAACTTATTGAGAATTTCACAAGAAAAAAACAATGGTGTGCTTGGTTTTAACGTAACTTTATTCTTTCATGAGTTATTTACAAGTTTCTCTTTGTATACAGCCATTGACATGTCGCAGGGGTTAACATGTGAGGAGCGGATAGAAATTGTGTTGATGTCTGGTGAACGCAGTACCCGGGTCACTGCAGCAGATTTCAATGCAAGACACCCTACACAAGAAAACTGTCACCATTCCCATTGGAAGAAACCTCTTTATACAGGTCCTTCTCAAAAAATTAGCATATAGTGTTAAATTTCATTATTTACCATAATGTAATGATTACAATTAAACTTTCATATATTATAGATTCATTATCCACCAACTGAAATTTGTCAGGTCTTTTATTGTTTTAATACTGATGATTTTGGCATACAACTCCTGATAACCCAAAAAACCTGTCTCAATAAATTAGCATATTTCACCCATCCAATCAAATAAAAGTGTTTTTTAATAACAAACAAAGAAACCATCAAATAATAATGTTCAGTTATGCACTCAATACTTGGTCGGGAATCCTTTGGCAGAAATGACTGCTTCAATGCGGCGTGGCATGGAGGCAATCAGCCTGTGACACTGCTGAGATGTTATGGAGGCCCAGGATGCTTCAATAGCGGCCTTAAGCTCAACCAGAGTGTTGGGTCTTGCGTCTCTCAACTTTCTCTTCACAATATCCCACAGATTCTCTATGGGGTTCAGGTCAGGAGAGTTGGCAGGCCAATTGAGCACAGTAATACCATGGTCAGTAAACCATTTACCAGTGGTTTTGGCACTGTGAGCAGGTGCCAGGTCGTGCTGAAAAAATGAAATCTTCATCACCATAAAGCATTGACCCTGCCCTTGATGAAACACAGTGGACCAACACCAGCAGCTGACATGGCACCCCACACCATCACTGACTGTGGGTACTTGACACTGGACTTCAGGCATTTTGGCATTTCCTTCTCCCCAGTCTTCCTCCAGACTCTGGCACCTTGATTTCCGAATGACATGCAAAATTTGCTTTCATCAGAAAAAAGTACTTGGGACCACTTAGCAACAGTCCAGTGCTGCTTCTCTGTAGCCCAGGTCAGGCGCTTCTGCCGCTGTTTATGGTTCAAAAGTGGCTTTACCTGGGGAATGCGGCACCTGTAGCCCATTTCCTGCACACGCCTGTGCACGGTGGCTCTGGATGTTTCCACACCAGACTCAGTCCACTGCTTCCTCAGGTTCCCCAAGGTCTGGAATCGGTCCTTCTCCACAATCTTCCTCAGGGTCCGGTCTCCTCTTCTCGTTGTACAGCGTTTTCTGCCACATTGTTTCCTTCCAACAGACTTACCATTGAGGTGCCTTGATACAGCACTCTGGGAACAGCCTATTTGTTGAGAAATTTCTTTCTGGGTCTTACCCTCTTGCTTGAGGGTGTCAATGATGGCCTTCTTGACATCTGTCAGGTCGCTAGTCTTACCCATGATGGGGGTTTTGAGTAATGAACCCGGCAGGGAGTTTATATAAGCCTCAAGTATCTTTTGCATGTGTTTAGAGTTAATTAGTTGATTCAGAAGATTAGGGTAATAGGTCGTTTAGAGAACCTTTTCTTGATATGCTAATTTATTGAGACAGGTTTTTTGGGTTATCAGGAGTTGTATGCCAAAATCATCAGTATTAAAACAATAAAAGACCTGACAAATTTCAGTTGGTGGATAATGAATCTATAATATATGAAAGTTTAATTGTAATCATTACATTATGGTAAATAATGAAATGTAACACTATATGCTAATTTTTTGAGAAGGACCTGTATGCTCTATATACGATCCAATATTATCTCTATAATTATTTGAAATATTTGGTATGTTGTTCTTTTTCTACTTTTGTTACTGATTTGTATAAAATCTGCATCTTGATGAAAGTCATTATTTGACCGAAACGTCTGGATTTATGTACTACATGTCTGACTGCATTAAAAATTAGCTTCACAACTTCAAAGCTGAGTGCCAAGTTTACTGATGGCACAGACAGTAGAGGCTCCTTGTGCAAGAACTATATCAAGACTCCTCTTATCATAGAGCTCATCATAAAGCATCTAATTATCTCTCTATAACAATCCGCCAGTAATTGCGAGCTATGAACTTTATTGGCTCCTGCCCTTACATGGAATCTGATTGATTGTATTAGGTTATGGTTTTTTTCTGCACCCAAAACCTTTTCGCTTCGCAGGAAAAACATTGGGTAGAAAACACATTTTTGTTGTGATTTTGCAGCGTTTTTTCGGATTGGGATTACACGTGTGCTTTATCTATAGTACATGTTCACTAGTGGTTACTGTATATTCACCAAAAATGATTCAAAAGGGTGACAAAGAACGGCATTGCACTTTTTTACAGTGTTTTTTTCACTTTCTCATTGCATTCTATAGGAGAAAAAACTCTGCAAAAACAATGAAAGGATTGACATACAAAAGATTTCAAAGTCGCTTCCGTTTTCCAATTCAGCTAGGAAAAAAAGACACCAAGCATGTGTATGAGATTTCTGAAATCTCAAAGCTTTTACACATGGACCAGCAGTGTGACTTGCGAGAAATACGCAGCGGTGTTCTATCGAAAAGCCGGTAATTCAGTGCGGTGTACAGTAAAATCACACTGACAGGTTAGAATAGAATAGCTAAGATAAATGTCTACACATAGTATGGGTATATATATGTCATTGAGACACATATATATATATTTAGATTTTTATTTAACCCCTTTACCCCCAAGGGTGGTTTGCACGTTAATGACCGGGCCAATTTTTACAATTCTGACCACTGTCCCTTTATGAGGTTATAACTCTGAAACGCTTCAACGGATCCCAGTGATTCTGACACTGTTTTCTCGTGACATATTGTACTTCATGATAGTGGTAAAAATTCTTTGATATTACCTGCGTTTATTTGTGAAAAAAACGGAAATTTGGCGAAAATTTTGAAAATTTTGCAATTTTCCAACTTTGAATTTTTATGCAATTAAATCACAGAGATATGTCACACAAAATACTTAATAAATAACATTTCCCACATGTCTACTTTACATCAGCACAATTTTGGAACCAACATTTTTTTTGTTAGGGAGTTATAAGGGTTAAAAGTTGACCAGCAATTTCTAATTTTTACAACACCATTTTTTTAGGGACCACATCTCATTTGAAGTCATTTTGAGGGGTCTATATGATAGAAAATAACGAAGTGTGACACCATTCTAAAAACTGCACCCCTCAAGGTGCTCAAAACCACATTCAAGAAGTTTATTAACCCTTCAGGTGTTTCACAGGAATTTTTGGAATGTTTAAATAAAAATTAACATTTAACTTTTTTTCACAAAAAATTTACTTCAGCTCCAATTTGTTTTATTTTACCAAGGGTAACAGGAGAAAATGGACCCCAAAAGTTGTTGTACAATTTGTCCTGAGTACGCCGGTACCCCATATGTGGAGGTAAACCACTGTTTGGGCGCATGACAGAGCTCGGAAGCGAAGGAGCGCCATTTGACTTTTCAATGCAAAATTGACTGGAATCGAGATGGGACGCCATGTTTTGTTTGGAGAGCCCCGGATCCATTTCTAAGCGGCACTAACGCTATGTAACGGATCCGTTAACACACCCATAGTCTTCAATTAGCGTAACGCATCCTAACCCATGTCAAAATCGGCATGCGTTAGCGATGGTCCTTTCCTATGTGACACACCCTCGAACACGCACTACAGTGTTTCGGGACTCTATTGCTAACGCATGCCGACGCAATGCAACCATGCGTTAACACATGCGTTAGCGCGATCGCCAAAAATAAGGTAATTTGGGACACATCGTTATCGCATCCGTTTAACGGATCCATTAAACGGAATGCCCTAACGCATTGTGAACCTAGCCTAAGGTACACTGATACAGTGTAACAAAATAAAGCTGTGAAAAAGTAAGGTTAGATCAGGCTAAGTTCTTCAGCTTTAAATTTGTGCTTAAAGGGAACATTTACCTGCAGATCTAGGTGGCTGATACATTTGTAGGGGGACAATTTTTAGATATTTTAGTGGTTCCCTTTAGTTGAAAAAGCGTACAATACTGTACAACCTTGTATTCATGGGCCCATAGAGGAGAAAAAAAATAAAATAAACACGACAGAAGTTCAGATTTCTCTCTCAGAGTATCTTTCCCAGTAATAAACAGCTCTGGCAAAAATTAAGAGACCACTACACAGTTTTATAACAATCACCATCTCTACATGTCTGACAGCCATTCCATTCCAGTGTGCGTTGAATTCCAACCAGAGTAAACCTCATTCTACTTAATGTGCTTCTGATTAGGTGATCACCTGAACCAAATATTATTTAACGAAGGAAAGTATAAAAAAAACCCTGCTGTGGTGTTCACTATCGTCTTGCAATAGGACAAGCTGGATGGCAAAACAAGTGCTTGGAAAATCCAAAAAGTAATAGGAATGAAGAAATAACTTTGAGCCATGCCAAAGGAGTTGAAAAGAAAAGTCTTGAGTGAGGAAAAGAAGGGCTCAATTGTGGCTTTACTAGCAGAGGGACACAGTGAGGATCATGTTGCCTCCATTCTTAAAATTTCTGAGACAGCAGTCCATTACAACAAGGTCAAGCAGCAGATATTAGGGACAACAAAGCTACAGACCGGCAGAGGGCGAATGTGACTCTCCACTGACCGGGATGACTGTCATCTTATTCGAATGTCACTCAGCAACCGCAGGATGACATCAAGTGACCTACAAAAGAAATGGCAAATGGCAGCTGGGGTGAAGTGCACGGCAAGAACAGTTCGTAACAGGCTCCTAGAGGCAGGACCCAATTCATGTAAAGCCAGAAAAAATCCTTCCATCAATGAGAAGCAAAGGAGAGCCAAGCTGAAGTTTGCCAAAGACCATAAGAATTGGACCATAGAGGACTGGAGTAAGGTAATCTTCTCTGACGAGTCTAATTTTCAGCTTTGCCTAACACCTGGTCGTCTAATAGGTAGATGGAAACCTGGAGAGGCGTACAAGCCACAGTGTCTTGCACGCAATGTGAAATTTGGTGGAGGATCGGTGATGATCTGGGGAGGCTTCAGCAAGGCTGGAATTGGACAGGTTAATCTTTGCAATGGACGTATGAATCAAGCCGCATACAAGGTTAACCTGGAAAAACAGTGGATTCCTTCAGCTCAGGCAATGTTCCCCAACTCTGAGGACTGGTTTTTCCAGCAAGACAATGCGCCATGCCACACAGCTAGGTCAAGCAAGGTGTGGATGAAGGACCACCACATCAAATCCCTGTCATGGGCAGCCCAATCTCCAGACCTGAACCTCACTGAAAACCTCTGGAATGTAATCAAGAGGATGATGGATAGTCACAAGACATCACACAAAGAAGAACGGCTTACATTTTTGTACCAGGAGTGTCATAAGGTCACCCAAAGCAGTGTGACACTGGTGGAAAACATGCCAAGACGCACGAAAGCTGTGATTAACAATCATGGTCATTCCACAAAATATTGATTTCTGAACTCTTCCTGAGTTAAAACATGAGTATTGTTGTTTCTGAATGAATAAGAACTTGTATGTTATCTGTGCATTATTTGAGGTCTGAGAGCACTGCTTCTTTTTTAATTATTTTGACGATTTCTCATTTGCTGCAAATAAATACAAAATTTGTAGCTTTGAATTTCGGAGACATGTTGTCAGTAGTTTATAGAATAAAACAAGAATGTACATTTTACTCAAAAATACACCTATAAAGAGAAAAATCAGAGAAACTGAATATTTTGCAGTGGTCTCTTAATTTTTGCCGGAGCTGTAGGCTGGATGTAAGCTTTCTATATATCCAGCGGGCTACCATCTTCATTAGCTCATATATCAGCACAACCTCTATCATGCACTTATTTCCTCTTTATGTGCTTTTCACCAACCTTTTTCTCTCCCCTCCCTGTAGCTGTACATGCTTTCTCCCCTTCATCTCCCTTCTGCTATTTCTAACACTGAGAGAAGGGAGAAGAGCAGCAGCAGTTCTGGTGAATTTGTAACATTCTTGCAGATCACTCGGCTAGATAAAGGACTTACACACTCTTCAGCAGCACAGTAGTAGAACATTTTGTTATGAAGACTGTTTAGAAAGATTTTTTTTAACTTTTGCATTTAGGAAGCAAATAAACAAATACCAAAATCGGAGTGGAGGTGTAGTGTTTAATCAGTTACAACCTTGGTAATATACAACAATATTTCAGTAGTATAATAGCGTGCATATGTTTTCTGTGAATGACATATTAGCAATTTTTGCAACAATTTGTATATTATTTGTGTAAGTAACTCTGTATTCAGTCAGAAGAATTTTTGAAATCATCAGGGAAGCAATGACCTTTCCTTAATTCAGTTTCCTGGATAACGTGATACAGCGATGTGTAAGAAAAATAAGTAAGAAAATAAGGAGAACATACGTCAGTAAAAAACAAGCATTGGAGTGACAGATGACAAATTTAATGCACAGCTCTTAATAAACTTCTTACATATTTGGGTTGTACATGTAAGATAAAATGAAAACAAGCTATAATTTAGACTAATTTTGTGGGGTAAGCCATAGTAAATGTGTCATCTGATTGACCGCCATTAAACCGCGGCATTTAATCAAGCTAGTGCAAAACTGAAAAAAGCCGTAAAATGTTTATTAATAAATAGGGCTTCTGCAAAAAACTTGTATTAAGGGGATGATAAATTACCCCCAAGGGACAGGTTAAGAGCACAACGGCCTCATAAGCTTTTCGAGCAATCATTCTTCAAAAAGTTGGACGGGTTGCCACCCTTCTTTTAACCCTGCTGTTGTCTTCGGTCAAAAATGACCGACCTTGAACTTCAATATTCTTTAAAATATTCAAGATGCGGCTCTGAAACCCGTGGCCGACCGAGCCATCCTCATTTAAGTCAATCAACCACAAGTTTCAAAACCGCATCTTAAACACCCCAAAAAATACCAAAGTTCAAAATCGGTCTCCCCAGACCGAAGACAACAGCAGGGAAGAATGGACTGAAATTGGCACTTGACTGGAGCATCACAATGAAGCCATGGATCAATAAGTGATATTAAGTGATAAGTGATGAAAATAGTTATTTTTTCTTATATTCAGACCACACCGGGACATTTTTTCTTGCTGAAAAATAAGAACGGATTTCCCCTTTTAACTCACATAATTATGATAAAAATCTTCACATAAAATAGTGCCCAGGAACAAGTTCTAAAAAAATTTGTTTTTTAATTACTACTTGAAAATCTTTGTAAACGCTCCCGAGCCATGTTGAGCCGTTGAATCTGATCCTTGAGCTTCTGTCTGTCTCCGGACAGTCCGTCCCGTTCATCCAGGAGGTCGGTCTTGTTTCGTTCTTCCAGCAGACGGATCATTTCATATTGTAATTTCTCCCTGAACTCATATAGGATGTAATGCTGAATAATCAGAGGGACCTGATTAGCCAAACGAGTGGTGGTGTTCTGGAAGAGGAAGAAAGGCCAAAAATTACACACAAAAAAATTTGGACTCGTCCTTTGATTTTGTTTTGGATGAAGCCAGCAAAATGACAGCTCGGTTATTGAGGGCTGATGAGTTAAAATAAAAATTATACTCACACGGGCCTTACCTGTCCCACCTCACCACTCTGAACCTACCTTAGTTCTGTGCCATCTCTTCTTTCATAGTTTTTTAGTTTTTCCATAGTTTTTAAGGTTGAGGGTAGACAAATTAATCAAGTTGAACCTATAATCTGACATGTGGATCCAGATCCTATAATGGATCCAACACATAGATCCACTTAATATGAGGATCCAGGGGAAGGCGAAAACCCCATGGCAGTTCCACAAAAGAAAAATAGATTTTCCCTCTTTAAACCTTTCTCAGAGATGACCTGTGAGTTCTGCGTCTGCACTGATATTTGTAGATATTTTGTGCTCTACAATCCCGTAAATTAGTGACTCACCTGAAAATAAGCTTCCAAATGACTGGACAGTTCGTTCATTGACAGCTGCCTCTGGTCATGTAGAGCATGATTTCTCTCTGTAGATTTTATAGCTGACAACGCCTCACAGTACAGAGTGTCCTGACAATGAATGATTTTCTCCATTTTGAATTGTAACGCGATTGTCGCCTCAGCGTCTTTTTTCTGCTTGTGAGAAATATCTTCAATTTTATCCTTGGAACACGGAAGAAAAGAGTGCAAATATGAAAGATAAGTGGAAATAAGAGATGAAGAATCTGAGCATATCTAATATTATCCTTATTGAAAAAATGGCCAAGTATGAGATTGACAAGGCTGCGGTTAGGAGGATTCATAACTGGCTCAGTGATAGTACTCAGAGTGGTAATAAATTGTTATACATCCAATTGGAAGAGTGTTACCACAAAGATCTGTCCTGGCCACAGTGTTGTTCAACATTTTTATAGATGATCTAGATGAGGGAACTGAAGCAATCTGAACAAATATTCAGACGATGCAAAGCTAGGAGGGATAGCTAACACTAGACAAGACAGAGAAAGGATTCAGAAGATTCTAGACAAGCTTCGATAATGGGCAGCGACTAATAGAATAGTATTTAACGGAGAAATGCAAGTTTCTACATCTGGCAGGGAAAATGAAAATTACATATACAGAATGGGAGGAATAGAACTAAGCAACAGCATGTGAGAAAAAAGACCTGAGTATACTAATAGATCACAGACTGCACATGAGTCACCAGTGTGATGCAGCAGCAAAAAAGGCAAACACAGTTCTAGGATGTATTAAGAAAAACATAGAATCTAGATCCTGTGAAATATTATCCCCTCTACTCCTCCTTAGTCAGGCCTCATCTGGAATACTGTGTCCAGTTCTGGGCACCACATTTTAAAAAAACATTAACAACTGGAGCAAGCTCAGAAAAGAGCTACCAGGATGGTGAGCGGACTGCAAAGTATGTCCTACGAGGAGCAATTAATGGATCTGGGAATACCTGCTCATCCACTCGTCCCAGAACATTGAGTGAAACAGGAAAAGTAGCTTGTCGACACATGACCGCAGGTATGCGTCCCACATAAAGGAAGTTACATGACAAACCATTGAGCCAGCAATAAAGGGGAACCCTGACAGTGTGCATATTGCACACTATTAGGCCGGCTTCACACTCAGCGTATGAAAATACGGTCCGTATATTACGGCCGTAATACGCTGAAAAGTCCTGAAAATAGTGGTCCGTAGCTCCTCCGTAGGCAGGGTGTGTCAGCGTTTTTTGCGCATGGCATCCTCCGTATGTAATCCGTATGGCATCCGTACTGCGTGGTTTTCTCGCAGGCTTTCAAAACCAACATACCGCTATAGAAGTGATCCATGTGTCCCAAAAAGAAAAAAAATATATATATACTGTCTATATATATATATATCAGTAGACACATATATGTATATATATTAATATTTTTTCCAGCGCTATACAGCTTGAAAGCCGGTAATTCAATTACCGGCTTTTTCTTTCTCCTTCCTAAAACCCGACATGATATGAGACCTGGTTTACATATAGTAAACCATGTCTTCTCTCCTTTTTTTTTGCAGATTTCACACTACTAATGTCAGTAGTGTGTATCTGCAAAATTTGGCCGTTCTATCTACTAAATTAAAGGGTTAAATGGCGGGAAAAATTGGCGTGGGCTCCCGCACAATTTTCTCCGCCAGAGTAGTAAAGCCAGTGACTGAGGGCAGATATTAATAGCCTGGAGAGGGTCCACGGTTATTGCCCCCCCCCCCCTGGCTAAAAACACCTGCCCCCAGCCACCCCAGAAAAGGCACATCTGGAAGATGCGCCTATTCTGGCACTTGGCCACTCTCTTCCCATTCCCGTGTAGCGGTGGGATATGGGGTAATGAAGGGTTAATGCCACCTTGCTATTGTAAGGTGACATTAAGCCTAATTAATAATGGAGAGGCGTCAATTATGACACTTATCCATTATTAATCCAATTGTAGTAAAGGGTTAAATAAAACACAAACACATTATTTAAAATTATTTTAATGAAATAAAAACAATGGTTGTTTGAGTATTTTAATATTAAAATAAACCAACAATATCCTTACCCTCCGCAGATCTGTAACGTCCAACGATGTAAATCCATCTGAAGGGGTTAAAATATTTTGCAGCCACGAGCTTTGCTAATGCAATGATGCTCATGGCTGCAAAAACCCCGGAAAATGAAGGTAAAGTAGGTCAATGACCTATATTTAGCTTCATTTGCGGTGAGGCGCCCTCTGCTGGCTGTTCCTAGATCGTGGGAACTTTCCTAGAAAGCTCCCAGGCTTTCTAGGAAAGTTCCCACGATCTATGAACAGCCAGCAGAGGGCACCTCACCGCAAATGAAGCTAAATATAGATCATTGACCTATATTTAGCTTCATTCCTTGGGGTTTTGCAGCAAGGAGCAGCCTGCATTAGCGGAACTCCTTGCTGCAAAATGTTTTAACCCCTTCAGAAGGATTTACATCGTTGGACTTTACAGATCTGCGGAAGGTAAGTATATTGTTGGTTTATTATGTTTTTTCTTTTACAGAACGAGGGTCTTCAGTGCTTGGATTGGGCGTTAAATAAAATATTACAACAACCTTTGTTTTTATTTCATTAAAATAATTTTTAATAATGTGTGTGTGTTTTTTTTTAACCCTTTAATTCAATTGGATTAATAATGGATAGGTGTCATAATTGACGCCTCTCCATTATTAATTAGGCTTAATGTCACCTTACAATAGCAAGGTGGCATTAATCCTTCATTACCCCATATCCCACCGCTACACGGGAATGAGAAGAGAGTGGCCAAGTGCCAGAATAGGCGCATCTTCCAGATGTGCCTTTTCTGGGGTGGCTGGGGGCAGATGTTTTTAGCCAGGGGGGGGGGGCCAATAACCGTGGACCCTCTCCAGGCTATTAATATCTGCCCTCAGTCACTGGCTTTACTACTCTGGCGGAGAAAATTGTGCGGGAGCCCACACCAATTTTTTCCGCCATTTAACCCTTTAATTTAGTAGATATAACGGCCAAATTTTGCAGATACACACTACTAACATTAGTAGTGTGGAATCTGCAAAAAAAATGTAGAGAAGACATGGTTTACTGTATGTAATCATGTCTCATATCATGTCGGGTTTTAGGAAGGAGAAAGAAAAAGCCGGTAATTGAATTACCGGCTTTCAAGCTGTATAGCGCTGGAAAAAATATTAATATATATACATATATGTGTCTACTGACATATATATATATATATATATATATATTTATATATATATACCTATTCTATCTGTACACATTTATTATACCTATTCTACTGTAAGCTGTCAGTGTGATTTTACTGTACACCGCACTGAATTACCGGCTTTTCTCTCTAACACCGCTGCGTATTTCTCGCAAGTCACACTGCTTGTCCGTGTGTAATCCGTATTTTTCACGCTTCCATAGACTTTCATTGGCGTATTTCTTGCGCAGTACGGTGACAAACGCAGCATGCTGCCATTTTGTACGGCCGTAGAAAGCCGTATAATACTGATCAGTAAAATACGGCAGATAGGAGCAGGGGCATAGAGAATCATTGTGCCGTATTTTTTGCGAGTTTTACGGACGTAGTTTCTGCGCTCTTACGTCCGTAAAACTCGCAAGTGTGAAGCCGGCCTTAGGATTCAGCATTTTGCAGTCACATAAAATGATTGCAAACATTTACATTCAGCCCAGAAAACTTCTTTATCTCAGAAGTCAGTAAAATTAGATGCAAAAAGATATATTTTTTTTAAGGTGGACAATACAATTTCGATAGACCTTACCGTGGCAGCGTAGGAAAGATTCTCGAACTGAGCAAAACGTGTAGAAGCTACGTCTTTAAAACATTTCTGGATGAGTTCTAGAACAATAAAACGGATATTTATCACTTGAAAACTGTGCACTCCATTTTCAAATCAGAAACGTTTTTTTTCACTTTCCATCCAAATGCTAAAGCGTTGAATTTGCTCAGCTAGATTTTGTTTTTTACTTTGTAGCAAATGCAGAAATCATAGATATGTTGCAACACAGTGTTTTTGGCTTTTGTTCAAAGCTGAACACCGAAGCAAAGAAAATGACATATTTAATTAAAAAGGTATTCTACTATTCATTAAAAGTTTTTTTCCCATCCTTGTTCATGTAAAAAAAAAGATAGAAAAAAAAAGTATTACCTTTCGGACGTGCCACCCTTTTAGCCTGGAGGAAGCATCAAAATATGAAAAAAATAAGGTATTATGGTGCCTTATTTAAAGATCAACTGTCTTTTAAATTTTTTTCCATAAGTCAATAAGACGCATGAAAATAAGAAACTTTGTAATACAGTATATCCTATTAGAGAAATCTGCTTCTTTCTCCTTCTGGACCGATCTTTCATTATCAAAATTCTCATTTCACAGGTAAAATCTGTCTTCAGTGAATTTTCTTATTGCTGGGATAGGAAATGACAGTTGGTGCTCATAAAGGATCAACTCTCCATAGAACTTTATAAGCACCAACTGTCATCTCCTATCTCAGTAATGTGAAAATCTGTTTTCATTGAATACAGAATTTATAGAATTCACATGTGAACTGAAATATCAGTCCAGGAGGAGAAAAAAGTGGATTTTTCTGATAAGATCTATTACAGTGTTTCTTATTTTAATGAGTTCTGTTGATTTATGAAATAAAAATTAAAACGACAGTTACTCTTTAAGCATTTTTACATCGTGGAATTTTTTTTTCTTTGTTGAAAATATAGTCGGGAAAACCCTGTAAGAAGTTGACAGATCAGAATTGGAGGATGGAGCCTTGGGGTTGCAGTCGTTCCTGGGACATGGAGCTTAGGGGTCCAAAAAGTATCCTTTGGCCTATGTGACAATACTAATAATATTGAAGACCCGTTATTGTTGGGGGCCGTGTTGGAGATTTCGATTAATGCTATTGGAGACCACCAACAGAAGAAGAATCACTGTCCACATGTTAGCGGCATCCTCATTACTATTACTCTTAGGTGTGCAAAGGAGCTGTATACACAAAACGATAGGAGGACATTTTGCATCCAGGACTTTCACCACGTTCCTTCCTTAGTTCATAAGTGTAATATTCTCAGGTGTAATTTCCATCACAGATTCATCTTACCAGTGACGTCGTGCAGCAGATTTAGAGCCGGAACCTGAAACATCACAATATGTTTCCTCATAATGTTCTCAAATTTATTGTAGTTGATGAATCCGATGAGCTCGCGGCCTCGATACTGATTCTCATACACGTCCCTTTCTTGTCTCATCTCATTGACAACTGCAATGTGAAGACTCCGTGTTATACTGAAGCAATAGGTATACTGTATTTTTTCCATTCTCCATTATTAAAGAAACCCGCTCTCGACCAAACCTGCACAAACAACTACAGACCAATCCCCAATCTCCCCTTTATCTCTAAACTCTTGGGAGAGCCTAGTCTACTCCCGCCTTACTCATTACCTCTCCACTCTCTCCCTCCAAGACCCTTCACAGTCCGGTTTCCACCCCCTACATTCGACAGAAACTGCACTCATCAAGGTGACCAAAGACCTTCTGAACAGCAAAATGTAACGGTGACCACTCTCTGCTCATTCTTCCCGACCTTTCTGCAGCTTTCGACACTGTTGACCACACTCTCCTGCTCTCTAGGCTCCAGTCACTAGGCATTAAGGACACTGCTCTCTCCTGGTTCTCCTCCTATCTTTCTGACCGCTCCTTAAGTGTATCGTTTGTTGGCTCCACTTGATCTCCTCTTCATCTCACTGTTGGGGTACCTCAGGGCTCAGTCCTTGGCCCCCTTCTCTTCTACCTCTACACGGCCCCAATTGGACAGACCATCAGCAGATTTGGCTTTCAGTACCATCTTTATGCCGATGACACACAACTATACACGTCATCCCCTGACCTTACCCTCGCTGTACTACAGAACCCCACTGACTGTCCGCAGTCTCCAACATCATGTCTGCTCTCTATCTGAAACTCAAGCTCTCCAAAACTGAACTTCTTCTGCTCCCGCCATCTACTAACCTCCCTAAATCTGACATTTCCCTCTCCGTGGGTGGCACCATAATAACACCCCGGCAGCAAGCGCGCTGTCTGGGTGTTACGATTGACTCCGATCTCTCCTTCACCTCCCACATACAATCTCTTGCCCGCTCGTGCCGCTTACACCTAAAGAACATCTCTAGAATCCGCCCTTTTATCACCATGGAAACAACAAAAACCCTCACTGTCGCCCTGATCCACTCCCGCCTGGATTACTGTAATGCTCTATTATTTGGCCTCCCCCTCACTTGATTTTCCCCTCTCCAGTCTATCCTTAATGCAGCAGCCAGGGTTGTCCATCTGGCTAATCGGCACTCGGACGCGTCCGCTCTTCACCAGTCATTACACTGGATGCCCATTCATTATACGATCCAATTCAAAGTACTAGTTCTCACCCACAATGCTTTCCATAGTGCAGCACCCCCTTACATCTCCTCCCTCATTTTTGTCTATTGGCCTAGCCGATCGCTGCGCTCTGTACACGACTTTTGACTAACCTCTGCCCTAATCCGTACCTCCCACTCCCGAATCCAAGACTTCTCCCGTGCTGCCCCAATCCTCTGGAATGCTCTACCCCAAGATATTAGGACCATCCACAATTTGCATAGTTTTAGGCGCTTGCTCAAAACACATTTGTTCAGAGCGGCCTAACGTGTTCCCTAATCAAAGTCATTTTATGTTATATAACATACTGAATAAGTATGTGTTATTAACAGAATGTGGTCAATACTTACGTATCTATATTTGCCAGGTCTAAGTCAGGATCTGTATTTTATATATTGACTTAGAATAATCTAACTAGGACAGTCCTGCAGAGCGTACTTTACTTAATTCAGCTTTTGCAGGATACTGTTACTCAGAGATCTACATGACATGAAGACGTCCTACGAGGGCCAGGCAATGCACCCTGGGTAAAAAGGTATGCAAATTATCTTACTTCCAGAAAAAACTAAACTATCTCTCTAATGTCACCTAGTCTATGAGTTGATATCTAATTGCCACATGACTAACGATAGTAGCCAAACCAATATCTACTTCGAAAAGAAAACGCACCCATATACAGACATCTGTTTTGGGATTCTGTGCAGAATAGGGTAGTGTTGGCAATTTAGGGATAGCCCTGTGTTTAACCCTTTACCAACATCCTCTATACCTGTAGACAAGGAGGTAGCGGGTGTTTGGAGCGGGCGTCGGGGTGTAAGCGTGCCCTATACTTGGCAGGTAATGTCTGTGTGCAGTGATGAGCGAGCGTGCTCACTATTCGAGTGACGGTGGGGTGCTTAGGTATACAGGGAGTATCGCGGGGGCTCAACTGCAATGCTCAAGTCCCCGCCCCGCATGTTTTGAGGCAGTTAGACAGCCAATAAACATGCGGGTATTGCCTGACAAACATGGTAATGCCGTAGCTATGTTGGCTACAGCATTAGCGTGTATGGGAGTCAATCCCTAGCGACTCAAGCATGGCGCTTGAGCACCCATGTTATTTGAGGTGTACCCCGAGCACCCCAATGTCACTCAAGTGGCGAGAATGCTCGCTCATCACTATCCGCTAATGGCCAAGAGTGGCGTGGAGTGTTGACCAATTAAATGCTGCTGTCAATCTCTGGCAATGGCATTAACAGCACACCAGCATCGGGGCGTGCCCATGATGTGATCGCGGGCTACTGATGGGTTGCTTTGACAGCAAGGAGTCCGTTGAAGACCTCCGCGCTTGTTATGTCGCTCCCTTGAAACTGAGCCTGTGGCCGGGCTTCAATGGAGATGGTGAATTTTACTATATGCAGCAATACTGTGATATTACTGTATATAGTACAAGCGATCAGACAACGGACGGTTAAAGACCCCTAAGGGGATTAATAAATAAAGTTTACAAAAAAAAAAGTTTAAGTCACCCTCCTTTTCCCCCCACTAAAATTAAAGAAAATAAAAAATACATGTATGTGATATCTCCGCGTCTGTAACAGTCTGATCTATCAAAATATAAAAATAATTAACCCTATCGGTAAACACCGTTAGTAGAAAAAAAAAAATCCAAAATCCCAAAATTGCAGGTTCTGGGGTTTCATCACCACAGAAAATGCTGTAACAAGCGATCAAAATGTCATATCTATGCCAAAATGATATCAATAAAAATGTTCCCTTGCCCCACAAAAAATAAGCCCTCACACAGCTCCACAGAAAGTGAAATGTAAACGTTACGGGTCTCGGAAAATGGCGACACAATCAAAAACATTTTTTTTCAAAATTCAGATTTTTTTTTTACCGATAAAAATAATGAAAAAATCTGCACAATTTTTATTTTACTTTAATCGTACTAATGAAGAGAATCATACTGCCGGGTCATTTTTACCAAGCAATGTATGCCATAAAAACAATCCCCAAAAAACAATGCCAGATTTTTTTTTGGGGGGGGGGGTTTTCATAATTTCACCGCACTTGGATTTTTTTCCATTTTCCAGTACACTATGTGGTAAAATTAATTATATCTTTCAAAAGTCCAACTCGTCCTGCAAAACACAAGCCCTCATATGTCTGTTTTTTATATTTTTATAACCCCTTCCCAAACCTCAAAAGACAACAAAATGGAGGCTCGCCTGCCACCAATTTTGCTGGGTTCGTGCTAATTGAATTCTGAAAAACTCAGGTTCTGACCTAATCCGACCTTTTCATGAAATTCATAACGAATGTCGTGCTAATTACAAATGGATTTTCTCATCTCTAATCGTTAGTGACTGTCTGTGCTTCCCATAGCAACCAATTGAGTCGCAGCTTTCATTTTCCAAGAGTTGAATATGAAATGAAAGCTGCACTGTGATTGGTTGCTAGGGGCAACACAGACATTTATTCCTTTTAGACACTTTAACAAATCTCCCCCATTGTATTTTATAGCTTGTAGCCTCGCCCAAAACACACAGCGGTTAACTCTACGTCTGGGACTATAAATCCCAGCGAACACAAAACTAGAACTGACGCCCCAAGTCACCCGCAATGAAAGCGCGGTGCTGCCTGGCGACAGAAGCAGGGGCAGGAAGGGCTGGCACTGATGTAATGTAGATGTCGCACACGCCCGCTTTTGATCCGAGGGTCAGATCTAAATTGGCAATGCAGTTCTATAGGTCAGAAAGGAGAAGGTGGGGAAACGTTTTTTTTTTTTTTTTCAGGTATGAGAAAAAGTGATGCCACTCTGACCACACTCTGACTACACTCTGATCAAAATAAATGGTTCATTTTTCTCGTACGTGAGACAAACTGACATCTGAATGAGGCCTTCTACTAAGGTCCACTACACCCTAAATATAAAGAAACACAACCCAACCCATGCAAGTCTCCAATTACAACCATAGTCAGATGGTCACAAAATTGTCTGCAAGTATTTTTCCAACTTTCACAATTTTCCAACGACTCTAGAATACCAATGTGGGCAGCGTGGTGGCTCAGTGAATCCTATCTCTTCTCGTGATCATCTGGCCTGGCACGACACCATTGTCATCACGCCCCGCCAATCAACAGGAGCATCATGGATGCCGTCATGTTAAAAACGGTACTCCCACTCCCACTGCCGTGGTTGATGGAGTGGGACTGCGAATCGATTTGTCAGCTCTATGTAAGTAACAGGAAATTTAAAAAAAAAAAAAAAACGACTTTACTTGTTTTACTTGTGAGCTGGAGATCAGCTTTATACTTACACACTGCACATGAATTCTTAATGGTCGTTTCCCAAGAGTCGAAAAGTTTTCTTAAGTTTTTGAAAAGTTTTAAGTCTTCGGTGTTTCCTTCTTCATCTCCATTTACTACTTTCGTAATTCCTTCCTCAAAATCTTTGATTTTCTGCCAAAAAAGAAAATAAAATAAAATCATGTTGCCACCTCAAAAGTTATCACCTATCCACAGGAAAGGTTATAACTTTCAAAGCCATCAGAATGCAGTGATGGCCGCACACTACTTCTTCCTCTATGGGACTGCAGAGATGGAACGCTATACTCCGCTACATATAAAATGAATGGAGCAGTGGGGCTTATTCCAAAGGGGATACATACAAAGTAATCTGTAGAGAGGAATCTGATAGTATTTAATTTTTCTGCAGCGCCACCATGGGAAAAATTAAGCATTACCCCATGTCAACTGAAATCAATGAGTTCACTATGTAATGCTTGACCGTGGAGTGTAACACACGACGCTATTGAAGTTGTTTTCTGATCTATATTACAGATGAGGGTCCAGAATGTCGGACCCCCCTTCCTTCCAGAATCAGGTACTGAAAAATAAGTTTTAAAAAGCAGGCCTCCCCTCCATTATGTACTTACTGATATAAGAAAATGAGACTTCTCCTCGTCTGTGTCCGGGACGCCTCTGCCGATCTGTCTCAGCTGCTCCTCCGCCTCCCGGAGCTTACTTCTGATCTGGTGTTCTATATTGGGTAATGTTTTCTAGAAAAGAAAATGTTTACATCAAAAAAGAGAAAAAGAATGGTAAAAAAGCATAAAATAGCCAAAAATGTGTACATAATCGCCCCAAAAAATATATGATCATTAATCATTGCAGTAACAGTGTGCCGCGTGTTTCCAGTGGCAGTCAACAGAATTGTGAATCCAATTCTGGACTAAAAAACTATTAGAACAAAAGGACTTTATTTGGGGAGGGCTCAACTTTTGTTCCCCTTCAATTAATGGAAAGAGAGGCTATAATATAAGAGAAGTATGCTATATGGCAAACACGGTCAGTTCATCCATACATTACGCTGTCAGCAGAAATCAACTGATCACCAGACCAGTGTGTAATTAGAAGAGCTGTTTTTTTTTTAGACAACCCCCTTAGGGCGTCATCATGTACCCTTTTAAACAATCTGGTGCAATAACTTCTATAGGTTCAAAATTAATTAGGTCTTTTCATTCACTAGAGTGGGAGAGAACTTGTAGTACCACGATGTCCAGAGTTGTGCCACTTCCGACGTGGTGGTGATCAGTGGTGGTACCAGGAGTCAGACCCCTGCTCCCTGATAATGAAGACCTCGACTGATCACATCTATAATAGAGGACTCTACAGTACGTCTGTGTAGGGAATAACTAACCGACTTTACATACTTACGGAGATATGGTACACCAGCTCTTTGGTGAGTCTTTCTGCCAGGTTAGGTATGGTGGCCTGTCCCCGCTTCACAAGAACGCTACAAGTAAAACAATGATACCTTCATAAACTATGTGTGATGCAGACAACAACCCATCCAAGCATTGGACGGCCAATATATATATAAATATACCCCCATCATGTTCCAAGATAGAAGGCTAACAAATCCCCTTTGGATTCAGCCACGTCTTTCAAACCACATGTCCCAAACACCTCATGTTGCCTCCAACTCAAAAACATATCTGGAATCGGCTCATTCCTTAAACTAGGGTCTCCTGCCCAGACCGTTTGCACCCTTATAATCTTTACCTGAAGTGTTCATGGGTTTCAAAAAAATTCTTCTCATTTTGTACGGCTCTTTCATGAGAGATATTTTCTTGTATCTCCCTCTGTCCCCGACACTTGACCATCATGTAGCCCTTCCTAAGGCTGTATACTCGGTTTTGGACTACACGTAAAACTTCACTTTCAGCACCTGCGTCTACCAGGTCTGGTTTAGTCAGGACTCCTGTAGGAAAATTACAGCACAAATATAAAGTTACTGATATATTGTGTTCAGTGGTGTGACAACCGGAGTGGGGAATATGAGTGGAGGCCGCCGTCTGCCCACTTGTACATTGTGGAAATTAAGAAAGGCGATGGTTCCACCATTCTCTGTTCTATAACCTGCCGTTTTCTTTACGCCTGCCCCCCCAGGACAGCAAAACCGCGCAAAACATCATCATCCTGGCGCAGACACTGCAATAATGTCACCGCATTACATCT
Source organism: Ranitomeya imitator (assembly GCF_032444005.1). NCBI lineage: Eukaryota > Metazoa > Chordata > Amphibia > Anura > Dendrobatidae > Ranitomeya > Ranitomeya imitator. Next base: position 31,295,331 of record NC_091284.1, read on the forward strand.
CCTGCGCTTGGCCAGGGAACCAAAGTTAGGTTAGCAAATAGATAGAAAAATATTAAAAATTGAGAGTGCCCAGTGGTTTATACCTTCTAATGGCTAGCTGAAAAGATGGTAATAGATAGCAATCTTTCCAGACTTTTCAGTTAGCCATTAAAAGGACTATCAACCAATGAGGACTATCAGTTTTTAATATTTTTTTATTTCTAGGGGCAGGGCGACAGGCACAGAATTTGGGGGTTCCACCGGGATGGGTAGTAGGTGTCGGTTGGGAACAGATGGGGACATGAGAGGTCAAATGTGTCTGTGTTGCAAGCTCTGCAGACAAGTCATGGTTAGGAGAGGTCTTCATGAAGGTCAGAATGGAAAACATGGAAAAAGTGGACACCAATCAGAAGGATCTCAGCTGTGAGAGACTAATATGTATACATAAGAATTGTAATCATATGGTCACTGTATGGTGTTGATATTATTCTCTGTCCCTTTATTCCTTTATTCGGTTGCAGCATGGTCATCTGCTGAGGTTCTCCTTAAACCTGCTATGATTAGGGTTCACTTCCATAGTTGCAAGCATACGTTCTTCCAACTGTCCCTTCTTCTACTGCCTGCATGTCATCAAGAAGATGGGGCAGGTGGAGTGGAGGAATAAATCTGACTACACAAAGTCTGTTTGTAGTCTGTGACCATGGAGACACATAGTTATGTGGGTTTTCCATTTAAAGGAGCCCTAATGCAAATACCGTAGTCTAAAAAAATAATTACTGCAATGTCTGTTTTTATGTCCTCTGTCCTTGCAGACCTAGTATATTTCATTCTTGTTTTTCAGGTTTGCTAAATATTTAAACCTTGTGACCTTTTTCTTTTTTTTCATCTTATGCGTTGTTTTAGAAATATTGATTAATGAGGATTTTGGATCTTCTGGTTGCAATAAAATGCTTTTTTTTCTGTACATGACTGGGCGGATACTTTTTGGTGTGATCTCAGTGCTCTGAGCCAATAAGATATCTCACTCCGCTGCCCCTCCTCCTCTCTACCCCAGTGGTGTTCTACTGAATACTGTAAGAATCTGCAGCTGCATCCCCTTCCTCCCCTTCCCTGATTCCCTGAGAGGCTGCTGCAAGAAAAGATGGACTACGGACTGCCTGAAAAAAAAGGAGTTGATTGCCCTTCACCTTTCGGTGACAAATGGCATCTGACAAAGTTATCCAGTTTAATATATATTTTTTAGCATAGTTGCTTATGGACAACAGACGACCAGTGGATGGACTTTGTTTAGGCTTATGGCAGGCGTATACTTTTCCAATATTTACTGCCATAGATCTCAGCTCAGGAAGGTTTTAGTTAACAAAATTGATGATGGTGGAGAATCTGTCACATGATGGACATTAACCTGTCCGGTGTCCGTCATAGCGTTCTTCAGGTTTTCACCATGATGTCCATCATCTTACTGGAAGAATTACAGAATCCATGATGCATTCTTCTAATGGTTGGAGGAAAGTAACAGAAGGACCCATCACTATTTAGATTACCTATAGTTCGCTCTCCGGTTGGATCCACCTCTCGCGCCATTTCTAGAACTTCTGTTGTTGCTATATCCACATTACAGGGAACCACGGCCAGATTAATGGTCTCTTGTTTAGTTATGTAGTTTCTTATTATCTGTTTAATCTGGAAATATGTACATAAAAGAAGTCATTTTACTACTACACACTGTTATTAGCGTTAACATGAGTACATTAATTTCACTTTATTTATTTTACTATTATAGCAGTCTGAGATGTATTTTTTTGTGCAGAGTTTCATATCACCCTCCATAGTGACTGATTGAGATGTGAAAACTTTTTCATACTGCAGTCACCACTAGGGGGATTCTACAATATGCTGCATAATGAATGTGTATGCGGTAAGCTGTTAAGCTCCTCCTAGTGGTGGCTATAGGGAAGTATCTTTCATCTCTTTGTGTAGGAAATTTGAAGCTCTGCAGTGGGGCCCATATATAATTCTTCTACAATATGTAGCATTGCATTTCCATAAACAAACATTCCTAAATCACCAGTTGATTGCATCAACCAGACAAGGCTTACATAATAGTCAGGTGCAACTGAGTATGGGGCTTTCCCATAATGCCCTACTGCTTTCATATCACATGGAATAGCACAGCCAATCAAAATGAACTATTACAGCCTGTATAAAAGCAGAGGCAGAGAATTCAGCAGCCATAGTAACATAGTAACATAGTAACATAGTTAGTAAGGCCGAAAAAAGACATTTGTCCATCCAGTTCAGCCTATATTCCATCATAATAAATCCCCAGATCTACGTCCTTCTACAGAACCTAATTGTATGATACAATATTGTTCTGCTCCAGGAAGACATCCAGGCCTCTCTTGAACCCCTCGACTGAGTTCGCCATCACCACCTCCTCAGGCAAGCAATTCCAGATTCTCACTGCCCTAACAGTAAAGAATCCTCTTCTATGTTGGTGGAAAAACCTTCTCTCCTCCAGACGCAAAGAATGCCCCCTTGTGCCATGTTGTGTTAAATCTAGATAGTGATAAAACATCACAGCTCACAGCTTATCAATAGAGTTAGGGAGAGAAAACTATATAATTCTGAAGAGACTGTACAGTTAGTGTGTGTAACATCATTGAAGAAGATTGGTGTGTGAGGACCAAGCTGTTCGTTACTATCCGTTTACATATATGTTAAGGTCACTTTGACATTAATAAGGCTGTATTTGAGTTAAAGATCTTAAACAGGGATGGATACAGTACTAGGAGACCTCAGAGTGTTACACACGTCTTATCATGGAAATTGTAGACTTTGGAGTATTTTAAATTTGTGGCAAATTGATTAGTTGTAAATTGAACATTTTGGAAAAATTTAACAAAACTATAAAACTGAAATTTCCAAAACTTCACATTTCTTTTTGACATGTGCAAGTCAAATTCTGACAAACCTGTCTTCCGATGTCCTGGGGTTGATTGGGTAAAGCAATCCTTGTGATCCCCGGGAGATCAATGAGAGTCAGATCTGGGATGTTTGGAGAGATGATTTCCAACGTTATGAGATCTTGGCTGATTCCCTTTCCTGTGCCGGCTACAATGTCTTGTGCTGGGAAGAAAAATAAGTAAGAAGATAGGAAAGACAAGTGTCAGGAAGATATCAGTTCTCTAACAGAGTTCTTCCAAAATTTAGTTCCTAAAATCTCCAAACCATTATTTTTTCCTTTACCTCTACGAACTTCAGCCTCCACAGCGGAGGGTCCGTTAATCGGTGTTTTTGTATTTCTATAAATAATTCTTCCAAACCACGAGGAGTTGGTGGCAGATTTTTTCAGCTTAAGCTCAAGCGGACAACGTGTGACAATACCTGTAGAGGAAAAAATAAAAAATAAATGAATTGGGTATAGCAATATGATTCGTGCCATTGTTTTGTAAGATGTGGAGGTGTCTACTCCTGTTTTATTTCCTAGTCCAAAGGGAACCTAGTGTTGTCCCTCCTCTACCCTAGACCACCATGAACCTGTCATTAATCCCTTCTATACCTTAGACCACCAGGGACACTGGTGTTACCCATGTTCTAATCCAAACCAGCTGGGAATTTGGTATTACTACTTCACTACCCTAAACCACCAGGAAGCTACACTAGATGCCCCAGTAAGGTTGATGTTACCCCTCTAATATTCTACACCACTAGAAAGCTGGGATTAAACTTTCCTAAGCCCTAGACCAGGGGTCCCCAACCTGTAGATTGGGAACCACATGTGGCTCGCTGTCCCATGAATTGTGGCTTGACGTTGTCTGCTTGGTGCATTAAGTTCAGGTCTAGCAAACCGGTATGAAGACCACATCTCAAAATAGTGAAGTGAGTAGACCTGCACCGAAGAGCTGATCTGGATGCAAATACTGTATATTGTTCTTAGGCGTTTATTCTAATGATATGGTACGCTGGAGACAAGATGATGCTCCCTGTCAGAGGAGATGCTTAAAGCTGGATGCGAAGGTGTTGTAAGAGTGCTCGAGGGAGAATACAGAATGGGGCATTGTGGGAACCCCTGGATCTTGGTATATCTTGCCCGATTATCAAGGGCAAACTCGGCAAGCGGCAAAAAGGAAACCCAGTCATCTTGATCAGCAGAAACAAAACACCTTAAATAAGTTTCTAAAGTCTGATTAGTTCGTTCCGTCTGGCCATTCGTCTGAGGATGGAATGCAGACGAAAAGGACAAATCAATGCCCATCTTAGCACAGAACGTCCGCCAAAATCTAGACACAAACTGGGATCCCCTGTCAGAAACGATGTTCTCCGGAATGCCATGCAAACGGACCACGTTTTGAAAAAACAGAGGGACCAACTCAGAGGAGGAAGGCAACTTAGGCAAGGGTACCAGATGAACCATCTTAGAAAAGCGGTCACACACAACCCATATGACGGACATTTTTTGAGAGACAGGGAGATCCGAAATAAAGTCCATGGAAATGTGCGTCCAAGGCCTCTTCGGGATAGGCAAAGGTAACAACAATCCACTGGCCCGAGAACAGCAAGGCTTAGCCCGAGCGCAAACTCCACAAGACTGCACGAAAGAACGCACATCCCTCGACAAGGAAGGCCACCAAAAAGACCTGGCCACCAAGTCTCTAGTACCAAATATTCCAGGATGACCTGCCAACGCAGAAGAATGGACCTCGGAGATGACTCTACTGGTCCAATTATCCGGAACAAACAGTCTTTCCGGCGGACAACGATCAGGTTTATCCGCCTGAAACTCCTGCAAAGCACGTCGCAAGTCTGGGGAGACAGCCGACAAAATCACCCCGTATACTGCTTTAGGGTGAGTTCTGTGGAAAATCATTATATCCGTAATGGGGGCTTTGTTTACCATTACTGTGAGGGGGGTGGAATCTGGATGTGGCTCGTGACCCTCATTCACAGCTTAGTGTGGTTCTCAAGGTCAGAAATGTTGGGGACCATTGCCCTAGACCAACAGAAAAGCTGGCGTTACCCCTCTTCTACCCTAAACCACTTTGGAAGTTCTGTTACTCCTTCACTAACCTAGATCCCCAGTAAGGTGGCATTAATCCCACCTGTACCCTAGACCACCAGTGAAGCTGGTGCTATCCTCCGCTAAGCAAAACCAACAGGGAAGCTGGTTTATCGCTCCACTGCCCTAGGCCACCTGGAAGCTGGTGTTACCCCAGCATTATTCTAGACCATCAGCAAAGCTGCCATTATCACCTCCATTAAGGGTATGTTCACAGCTTTGGTATAAAGTATTTCAATTAGGGGGCACTTGGCTTTGAAACAATAAGAAATCCTGCCATTGACCATGAATTATTACTTCTATTACTCCAGACCACAAGGGAACTGGACATTTACCATTTCCCTACCCCAGACCATCACATGGGCTAGAAATAACCTATTTAATGATGATGATCAACATGGAAGCTGGCATTAACTTTTTCATTGCTCTAGACCAGTGTTCCCCAACTCCGGTCCTGAAGAGCCACCAACAGGTCATGTTTTCAGGATTTCCTTAGTATTGCACAGGTGATGGAATTATTGCCAGTCCAGGTGATGCAATTATCACCTGTGCAATACTAAGGAAATCCTGAAAACATGACCTGTTGGTGTCTCTTGAGGACCTGAGTTGGGGAACACTGCTCTAGACCATCAAAGACAGATAGAAAATCTCTCACCGGTGCCTCTGGGAAGTGTGACTCCAGATAAAGCCTCAAGGACTGAGCTTTTACCAGAACTCTGATCACCAATGACGGCAATCGCTGGTAACGCCAGATCCTTCTCCACCCCAAATGACCGAAGGGAGTCAATGAGGTCAATACACGGGCGGATCTTCTCTTGGAATTGTTTGTCCATAAGTGCAACTGTCGCAGGCTTAAAAAATAAAAATAGATTGCTTATATAATGTATTATAGATAATAGATTGAGAGATAATACTGTAGATAGATAGAAAATAGATAGATACATTTTTTACGGTAGTTTTTTGTATTTTGCCTCTCCATTGGAGAGAAATTAGCAGTCAAAGTATTTGGCACCTAATAAGTTAACTTTTGTTAAGTCCAAGTGGGTTTTATCACACAGTTTTCACTGGGGGCGTGTTTTTCTTCTCCCTCTTTGATGCTGACCAATCATAAGCAGGCAGCAACACAGGAGAAAAAGAACACGTTCAATTTGGGCATTTCGACTTTGTAATGTGTTTACCTTCCAGATTAACAATAATCTATACACAGTGTTTTTGTTTTATCTTAAAATTGGGGAAAACGTGGATGATTTGAATAATTATGCTTTCTATGTTTTTAAAAATGCTTTGTCTCTTGTTACATTTCATTTCTTTTAAATCCAACTAAGAGATATGATCTTGTGAATGCTTGATCCCTTGTACTTATATAGAGCAATACTTTGGGTTGGGCTTCATGGGTGTACCAAGATGGCAGCGACGGAGACTTTGAGATCAAGTCAAAGTGGAGCTGATGGGTAGGCAATAAGGAACCATTCAAATAACTATGATGTCACAATGTGTGTAAAATTAATGGCATCTCTGTGGGAGGCCAGTGCTGGCTGTATTATACAGTCGGCACCTACCTTATATAAAGTCCGATTCATGCAAGACCCACACCCTGTTTATGACTTAAATGTGAATGTCAAGGTTTCGGGAAAGGATTAATGTAATAAAGATTTATACATTATTATTGTGTTGTCCATGATCTTTTTCCCTTAGGCCCGCTTTCCTGTACATTGGTCATATACTGTATAAAGATAATAATAAGACGCCATCACTGCCTTCATCCGAGGTAAAATATCTCTACATTTCCTACTTGTTCAGTGCCTGTAGATGGCCTCTGTATTACTCATAAATTCTCATTAAGGTTTTAAGCCTTACCTGTCAAAAATATATAATTTTTTTATATAATATAAATGCCGCTGTTCTCCTGAATCTGGCAATGTTTTTCTTTTGTTCCTGCGCCTCTCCGTTCCTGAGATATGACCCTCTCTTCCTGTATGTTATTTTTTTACTTTTTAGCCAAGTGGGCGTTATCATCACTTCTTTTCTGTGTGCATCTTCTTGAGCATCACGCCCAGATGGATAAAATGATTATATACAGGGAAGAAAGAGCCGTATCTCTGGAATGGAGAGGAGTACAAACAAAAGAAAAACATGGCCGGGTTCAGGAGAACAGCGGCATTCACACTGGTTAAAAAATATATATTTATGGCAAGTGACAGGTTTGCTTTAATACTCTTCATTTGCTTTCTTTAATGATGATCTGTTAGGCCACGTTCACACCTTCAGTATTTGGTCAGTATTTTACATCAGTGTTTGTAGCCAAAACCAGCAGAGGAACAATAAAAAGTCTAATAGAAACACGTCACCACTTCAGTATTCTTCATCCACTCCTGGTTTTGGCTTCCAAATACTGATGTAAAATACTGACCAAATACTGAATGTGTGAACGTGGCCTAATGAAAAAAAATTAGTGCAAACAAGTATCTGGAGGAAAACCATGCCATATGGTGGCACACGAGCGGAAAATGGACATGTCAGTGCTAATGTGAGTGGCCCTTACCGTAGTATCTTGGTCTGGATAGTACTGGGGTGAAACTGGAGAACCAAAGCCTGGAATATATGAAAGAAAATCAGATCCCAGAATGTTAACCCCACAGATGCCACGGTCAATTCTGACTGCAGCATCTCAGTGGCTTTTCAGTACATACAGACATTTTCTTTAAGTTTACCGGCACCCTCCACAGTGGGAACATTATTTGCGTTTGCCATGGACGTGAGCTTATTAAGATGGCGGTCACTATATTAGTGAATGGCATAATGTACTGCGATACAAAAGAGTATTACTATAATATCATGTGAAATAAAATATTTGTATCATTTTAGGGTTTATTCTAAACATTAGGATGGGTGTTAACTTGGGGTCCGACCCTGAGACCCTCACGATTCCAAGAACCGGGTTCTGAAAAGAACCTTTGGATTGAAGCTCCATTGGACTGGCAGTGATCGCCGACAGCGCTCGGTTACGGATAGTACTTTTTTTAGTTGTCGCATAGACAGCGGATATAGTGGGGACGGTAATGCGTGATCACTGCCTCCTTAAGAAGGGGCTTTTGGGAGTCCAGTTCTTGAGATCAATGAGAGTTCCAGTGGTCGAACCCCCCAACAACCTGTGAGTTATCGCCTTAAAAGACTGTGACTATGCGGCTATTTTGGTGATCGCACCGGTTGCGCAGCCAAGGAATTCTCTGTGCAGCTGCTACATCGCACCGTAATGCAGGTGAATGGGTCAGATTGCAACTTGTAAAGAACTGTGACCGTGACAAGCAGATAGGAAAAAGTTGCAATTGGTTGGATTTTTTTTTACGGCCTTGTTGACGTCACAGTGCGTTGCGGGCTGCAATGGGATGCCAAGCCACCGGCACTACGCTGTGATGGAGCAGCGGCACAGAGTGATCTTTGACCTGTGTTGCCCCAAATTTGCTGACTTGCCCCCAACCTAAGGGACTGCACTATCAGACATAGCAATCTGCAGACCTGGATGAAAAGCTGCCTGTCTCCCGTCTGCGTTCACGTTTTCCGGGGAGCCTGGCATATGAGCCGGAATTGTTGCAAAAAGATCTGCAGGATGGAGAGCGGAGGATCCCTGCAGAAAAAGAATCAAGAAAAGAAAATATGATACGAGCACAATATGGTCCCATAATATGGGCAGAACGTGGTTTTTGTGACTGTTTGGATCCTACTTGAACTATAGTCTGTCATTGGAAACATACAGAACATGACGACAGAATCTGACTACGCAGGGGCTGATTGTAGTCTGTCACCATGGAGACATACTGTGCAGTTTTCCTTTGCCAGGGGAAGTTGCAACAGATGCAAATTCTGTGGAGGTGCAAACTTTCACCCCCATTACTGTTTTTTTCTTGTGCCATAAATCCCCACCGAGAAGCCTTTTAACTAGATGGATAGAACAGCCAGTGGCTGCTTTGGCAAATAAGTCAATGCTAAAGGTTCTTTTGCAGAGTGGAACAGTGAATATGAGAGATAAAAGAGTGCTCAATGTGATGAAGCAAGATTTGTCATCTCAGTCGCTGCCTATACAGAGCACAGAGGATGGATATCAAACTTATCTTCGACTGTTGTGCTCTGCATAGGCAGCAACTGAGATGACAAAGTCTGCCCTGTGCTCTCCCACAGATCCCCTTCCCTCTCCTCTCATTTGTAATTTTGTGAGAGGAGATACATAGCCGTGATTGGGGTACAGTCCCAACTTTTAAAAAGTGTCCCTTACAAAAAAATTTTTAAAGAAGCAATAATTAAAGAAGGGCGTATTGAATTGTACTTGAATCTTGCAACAATCCGTATTGTTCAGAATACAGATTTTATTGTAATTCACCTCGCATGAATATAGGAAAATGGCAGCCAGATGGCTTGTCATTAAGTTGAACCATAACCTTATAATAAAAAAAAACGCTAAATTGTTACATGCTTTTTCTAACCCTCAATGGAGTTTGGACGAGGTTAGGATCAGGAGTATGTTTAGTTTTAGGACTAGGCTTAGGGCCGTGACTAAGATTAAGTTTTATTCTGGGATTAGGGTTAGGACAAAAGTTAAATTTAGAACTTGGATTGTGACTAGGGTTAGAGTTAAGGCTAGGGTTAGGAAAGGGTTAAACTTATAACTTTTGTTAGGCCTAGGAGAGTATTATGGTTAGGTTTAGAGTTAGTATTAGTGTTAAGGTTAGAACTTGAGTTATAACTCAGATTAGAGTTAAGGCTAGGATTAGGATTTGGATAAGTGTTAAGTTTAGAACTTGGGTTATGACTATGGTTGGAGTTAAGGCTAGGGTTAGGTTTAGGACTAGCGTTAGATTAGAACCTGGCTAATAGCTAGTGCTAGAGTTAAGGGTAAGGTTAGGGTTAGGACAAGGGTTAAGAGTAGAACTTGGGTAGTGAATAGTGTTAGAGTTAAGGCTAAGATTAGGACAAGTATTAAGGTACGGACTAGGGTTACAGTCACAGCAAAGGCTAGGGTTAGTACAAGGGTTAAAGTTAGGACATGGGTTATGATTAGAGCTAAAGTTAAGGCTATGGTTAGGGATAGGGCTAGCATTAAGGTTAGAACCTGGGTTATAACTAGTGTTAGCTAGTTAAGTTTAGGACAAGAGTTAAGGATAGGACATGGATTATCACTAGTGTTAGAATTAAGGGTAAGGTTAGGTTTAGGACAAGGGTTAAGAGTAGAACTTGGGTAGTGAACAGTGTTAGAGTTAAGGATAGGGTTAGGAAAAGTGTTAAGTGTTGAACCTAGGGTTAGGACCAGAGTTAGAGTTAAATAATAAATAATTAAGTGAAAAAGCACAAAAATATAAAATAATAAACCGTAAAATAATGCAAGGATATGTAGCTGTATTGTTCAAATTTTGTCGTGTTTCAGAATAAAGCGTAAAATAACTATCAAGTCAAAGGGCAAACTAAAATTACATCAGTATTTTCTGTATTTTCTTAAATAAACGGTTCAATCCTGACTGTCAGGATAGACTCCGGGAGTAGCAGCACAGGTTAGAGGGTTACAAAATACACTAGTATGTAAAATAAATGTGTTTAATCTATAAAAACTGGAGAAACAATTTGCGATAAAATCTTTTGCTCTTTTTGATGGAAAGTGCCTTGGAGGTGGTTTTTTGGGGGAACCAACATACTGGACATATTGGAAAGTTGTAATTGGATAAACAACTATTCACAGGGGGATTTTGATACGCACCCGAGAGGTTATCAAATCAGGTCGGATCCTTGGGAAGCAGCTAAGCTCTAAAACTCCGCCATACACTAACACACAAGGGGTTATGGTGAGAAATATACATAGTATGAGAATATGGCGACATACAAGAGAGCCGCCGCAGCCGTCCCCAAAGCACTTTGAGATGGCAGATTATCAGGAGATTCAGGCAAAGAGCAGTCAGAGAAGCACAGACGTCATAATTATCAGGTTATAAAGTAGGAAAAACACCAAAAACTGCTCATCTTTTTCCATTTTTCTTTACTAGTAAAGACCCACAATCTCAGATGACTGGATACAACATGCTTCGATGATCATATTTTGCCTCTTTTAGGCACAGAATACTTCCAAAGCCATAGCAATTAAAAAGACAACGAGGAAAAGCGACTCTTCCATCTTCTAGTATGACTTTGCCTCTGAGCACAAAGTTTAGGACCGCAAAAACACGGAGTCCTGACCTCAACCATATTCAACACCTTTGGTACAATGACTTTCTCAGCCAACCTCAGGGTTGACCAACAATTCTTTTAGAATGGGTAAAAAATTTGGTAATATAGACTTGCTGGTCGGGTGTCCACATACTGTGGTCTTTCAAAATGTTTTTGTCATATCGTTTTTCACTTACCATGTTACTCGGATGCAAAGGAAAATTTGGAGACCCTGAAAAAAAATGAAAAATGTAGACACAAGAATATTATAATTGAGAATAAACATTGTTTAAGTCACGGTTTCTACATTGATTGTGGTCAACAAACGCAGTGAGTGACAGCTCAGCCGTCCTATGGGGTCTGGAGTGTGCTGGACTATCAGTTTTGTGAGAGATGGTACAGTTATCCAATCTATTCCTGGGATGCTCTGGGTTGTCAATAGTCTGATTCACAGCCCTGCTGCTCAATCTAGTTTAGTCTTCAGGCGTTTCCTCAGGTGCCTCCCATCCCTAATCATTTGCAAGGTATTTACTAGCAGCTAGCCAGTTAGTCTGTGCCAGTTGTAGATTTGCTTTAGGTACGTGTGTTTGCTTGCTCTGTGTCTGACTCTGATTTTGCTGATGAACCTGAATTCTGTTGTCACTACTATTTTGGATTTCCCTTTCTGCTTTTGATGTTCCCTCCAGGCAGCTGACCTTGGACTGTTACCTGGCCATGCTTTTGTATCACCTTTCTATACTATGAGCCCTCCTGGTATTTGACCTCGGACTGTTACCTGACCGCACTTTTGTATCCACCCTCTATAGTACGAGCACTCCTGGTATTTGACCCCGGACTGTTACTTGACCATGCTTTGTACCGCCCCTCTGTACTGCAAGCCCTCCTGGCATTTGACCCCGGACTGTTACCCGAATACGCTTTTGTATCATCCCTCTACAGTACGAGCACTCCTGGTATTTGACCCCGGACCGTTACCTGACCATGCTTTGTATCACCCCTCTGTACTACAAACACTGCTGGCATTTGATCCCAGACCGTTACCTGACCACGCTTTTGTATCACCCCTCTATTGTCGAGCACTCCTGGTATTTGACCCCGAACTGTTACCTGACCACTCTTTTGTATCACCCCTCTGTAGTACGAGCATGCCTGGTATTTGACCCCGGACTGTTACTTGACCACACTTTTGTATCACCCCTCTGTAGTATAAGCACTCCTGGTATTTGACCCCGAACTGTTACCTGACCACCCTGTTGTATCACCCCTCTGTACTAAGAACACTCCTGGTATCTGACCTCGGACATACTGACTACCCTGTCTCACGGCTTGCCCATGAGTAGTCACGTAGCGTCACAGTGTATATGAACATTAATACATGAAGCATCTCTATATCTACCTTGATTAAAACCTGGTTTGGCAAAATTTGGCATTTTCTTCTGCATTTTCTTTGACATGAATGGCGGATACCTGAGTTGATGAAGCAAAATAAATTTTTTAATGGTGGTCCACACTTTCCCTTACTTATGCACTAATATGACACGTTCGTTGCATAAGAGATGGTTTAGGGTAGGTTCACATTGTGTTAATGGGTTAACGCTAACGGACAGCGTTGCACGGCGAAAATGTCGCAATTAACCCCTTCATGACCCAGCCTATTTGGACCTTAATGACCTGGCCATTTTTTGCAATTCTGACCAGTGTCCCTTTATGAGGTAATAACTCAGGAACGCTTCAACGGATCTTAGCGGTTCTGAGATTGTTTTTTCGTGACATATTGGGCTTCATGTTAGTGGTAAATTTAGGTCAATAAATTCTGCGTTTATTTGTGATAAAAACGGAAATTTGGCGAAAATTTTGAAAATTTCACAATTTTCACATTTTGAATTTTTATTGTGTTAAACCGGAGAGTTATGTGACACAAAATAGTTAATAAATAACATTTCCCACGTGTTTTTTTTTGCTAGGAAGTTATAAGGGTTAAAATTTGACCAGCGATTTCTCATTTTTACAACGAAATTTACAAAACCATTTTTTTAGGGACCACCTCACATTTGAAGTCAGTTTGAGGGGTCTATATGGCTGAAAATACCCAAAAGTGACACCATTCTAAAAACTGCACCCCTCAAGGTGCACAAAACCACATTCAAGAAGTTTATCAACCCTTCAGGTGCTTCACAGCAGCAGAAGCAACATGGAAGGAAAAAATGAACATTTAACTTTTTAGTCACAAAAATGATCTTTTAGCAACAATTTTTTTATTTTCCCAATGGTAAAAGGAGAAACTGAACCATGAAAGTTGTTGTCCAATTTGTCCTGAGTACGCTGATACCTCATATGTGGGGGTAAACCACTGTTTGGGCGCACGGCAGGGCTTGGAAGGGAAGGAGCGCCATTTGACTTTTTGAATGAAAAATTGGCTGCACTCTTTAGCGGACACCATGTCGTGTTTGGAGAGCCCCCGTGTGCCTAAAAATTGGAGCTCCCCCACAAGTGACCCCATTTTGGAAACTAGATGCCCCAAGGAACTTATCTAGATGCATAGTGAGCACTTTAAACCCTCAGGTGCTTCACAAATTGATCCGTAAAATGAAAAAGTACTTTTTTATCACAAAAAAATTCTTTTAGCCTCAATTTTTTCATTTTCACATGGGCAACAGGATAAAATGGATCCTAAAATTTGTTGGGCAATTTCTCCTGAGTACACCGATACCTCACCTGTGGGGGTAAACCACTGTTTGGGCACATGGTAAGGTTCGGAAGGGAAGGAGCGCCATTTGACTTTTTGAATGAAAAATTATCTCCATCGTTAGCGGACACCATGTCATGTTTGGAGAGCCCCTGTGTGCCTAAACATTGGAGCTCCCCCACAAGTGACCCCATTTTGGAAACTGTACCCCCCCAAGGAACTTATCTAGATGCCTAGTGAGCACTTTAAACCCTCAGGTGCTTCACAAATTGATCCGTAAAAATGAAAAAGTACTTTTTTTTCACAAAAAAATTCTTTTCGCCTCAATTTTTTCATTTTCACATGGGCAATAGGATAAAATGGATCGTAAAATTTGTTGGGCAATTTCTCCCGAGTACGCCGATACCTCACATGTGGGGTAAACCACTGTTTGGGCACACGTCAGGGCTCGGAAGGGAAGGTGTTATGATAAGGCAATTCAGTACCACAATGGACATGGAGGTCAGAGCACATACAGTGATCTGACAATAACCCAAAAACATAGAACGAGCTCTGAGACGTGGGAACTCTGCAGACCGCAATCCCTAATCCTCTCCAACAACACTAGAGGCAGCCGTGGATTGCGCCTAACGCTCCCTATGTAACTCGGCACAGCCTGAGAAACTAGCTAGCCTGAAGATAGAAAATAAGCCTACCTTGCCTCAGAGAAATACCCCACAGGAAAAGGCAGCCCCCACATATAATGACTGTGAGTTAAGATGAAAAGACAAACGTAGAGATGAAATAGATTTAGCAAAGTGAGGCCCGACTTTCTGAACAGAGCGAGGATAGGAAAGGTAACTTTGCGGTCAACACAAAACCCTACAAAAACCACGCAAAGGGGGGCAAAAAGACCCTCCGTACCGAACTAACGGCACGGTGGTACACCCTCTGCGTCCCAGAGCTTCCAGCAAACAAATAGACAAGCTGGACAGAAAAAACAGCAAACAAAATAGCAAAGTAGAACTTAGCTATGCAGAGCAGCAGGCCACAGGAACGATCCAGGAGGAAACAGGTCCAATACTACAACATTGACTGGAAGCCAGGATCAAAGCACTAGGTGGGGTTAAATAGAGCAGCACCTAACGACTTCACCACATCACCTGAGGAAGGAAACTCAGAAGCCGCAGTACCACTCTCCTCCACTAACGGAAGCTCACAGAGAGAATCAGCCGAAGTACCACTTGTGACCACAGGAGGGAGCTCTGCCACAGAATTCACAACAGTACCCCCCCTTGAGGAGGGGTCACCGAACCCTCACCAGAGCCCCCAGGACGACCAGGATGAGCCATAAGAAAGGCACGAACAAGATCGGGAGCATGGACATCAGAGGCAAAGACCCAGGAATTATCTTCCTGAGCATAACCCTTCCACTTAACCAGATACTGGAGCTTCCGTCTCGAAACACGAGAATCCAAAATCTTCTCCACAATATACTCCAACTCCCCCTCCACCAAAACCGGGGCAGGAGGATCAACAGATGGAACCATAGGTGCCACGTATCTCCGCAACAATGACCTATGGAATACGTTATGTATGGAAAAAGAATCTGGAAGGGTCAGACGAAAAGACACAGGATTAAGAACCTCAGAAATCCTATACGGACCAATGAAACGAGGTTTAAACTTAGGAGAGGAAACCTTCATAGGAATATGACGAGAAGATAACCAAACCAAATCCCCAACACGAAGTCGGGGACCCACACAGCGTCTGCGATTAGCGAAACGTTGAGCCCTCTCCTGGGACAAGGTCAAATTGTCCACTACATGAGTCCAAATCTGCTGAAACCTGTCCACCACAGTATCCACACCAGGACAGTCCGAAGACTCAACCTGCCCTGAAGAGAAACGAGGATGGAACCCAGAGTTGCAGAAAAAATGGCGAAACCAAGGTAGCCGAGCTGGCCCGATTATTAAGGGCGAACTCAGCCAAAGGCAAAAAGGACACCCAGTCATCCTGATCAGCAGAAACAAAGCATCTCAGATATGTTTCCAAGGTCTGATTGGTTCGTTCGGTCTGGCCATTAGTCTGAGGATGGAAAGCCGAGGAAAAAGACAAGTCAATGCCCATCCTACCACAAAAGGCTCGCCAAAACCTCGAAACAAACTGGGAACCTCTGTCAGAAACGATATTCTCTGGAATGCCATGCAAACGAACCACTTGCTGGAAGAAAAATGGTACCAAATCAGAGGAGGAAGGTAATTTAGACAAGGGTACCAAATGGACCATCTTAGAGAAGCGATAACAGACCACCCAAATAACTGACATCTTTTGAGAGACGGGAAGATCTGAAATAAAATCCATAGAGATATGTGTCCAAGGCCTCTTCGGGACTGGCAAGGGCAAAAACAACCCACTGGCACGAGAACAGCAGGGCTTAGCCCGAGCACAAATCCCACAGGACTGCACAAAAGAACGCACATCCCGCGACAGAGATGGCCACCAAAAGGATCTAGCCACTAACTCTCTGGTACCAAAGATTCCAGGATGACCAGCCAACACCGAACAATGAACCTCAGAGATAACGTTATTCGTCCACCTATCAGGGACAAACAGTTTCTCCGCTGGACAACGATCAGGTTTATTAGCCTGAAATTTTTGCAGCACCCGCCGCATATCAGGGGAGATGGCAGATACAATTACTCCTTCCTTGAGGATACCCGCCGGCTCAGACAAACCCGGAGTCGGGCACAAAACTCCTAGACAGAGCTTCCGCCTTCACATTTTTAGAGCCCGGAAGGTACGAAATCACAAAGTCAAAACGGGCAAAAAACAGCGACCAACGAGCCTGTCTAGGATTCAACCGCTTGACAAACTCGAGATAAGTCAAGTTCTTATGATCAGTCAATACCACCATGCGATGCTTAGCTCCTTCAAGCCAATGACGCCACTCCTCGAATGCCCACTTCATGGCCAGCAACTCTCGATTGCCCACATCATAATTTCGCTCAGCAGGCGAAAACTTCCTGGAAAAGAAGGCGCATGGTTTCATCACCGAGCAATCAGAACTTCTCTGCGACAAAACAGCCCCTGCTCCAATCTCAGAAGCATCAACCTCGACCTGGAATGGAAGCGAAACATCTGGTTGACACAACACAGGAGCAGAAGAAAAACGACGCTTCAACTCTTGAAAAGCTTCCACAGCAGCAGAAGACCAATTGACCACATCAGCACCCTTCTTGGTCAAATCGGTCAATGGTTTAGCAATACTAGAAAAATTGCAGATGAAGCGACGATAAAAATTAGCAAAGCCCAGGAACTTTTGCAGACTTTTCAGAGATGTCGGCTGAGTCCAATCATGGATGGCTTGGACCTTAACAGGGTCCATCTCGATAGTAGAAGGGGAAAAGATGAACCCCACAAATAAAACCTTCTGAACACCAAAGAGACACTTTGATCCCTTCACAAACAAAGAATTAGCACGCAGGACCTGAAAAACCGTTCTGACCTGCTTCACATGAGACTCCCAATCATCCGAGAAGATCAAAATGTCATCCAAGTACACAATCAGGAATTTATCCAGGTACTCTCGGAAGATGTCATGCATAAAGGACTGAAACACTGATGGAGCATTGGCAAGTCCGAATGGCATTACTAGATACTCAAAATGACCCTCGGGCGTATTAAATGCAGTTTTCCATTCATCGCCTCGCTTAATTCGCACAAGATTATACGCACCACGAAGATCTATCTTGGTGAACCAACTAGCCCCCTTAATCCGAGCAAACAAATCAGATAACAACGGCAAGGGGTACTGAAATTTAACCGTGATCTTATTTAGAAGGCGGTAATCTATACAAGGTCTCAGCGAACCATCCTTCTTGGCTACAAAAAAGAACCCTGCTCCTAATGGCGACGATGACGGGCGAATATGCCCCTTCTCCAAGGACTCCTTCACATAACTCCGCATAGCGGCGTGCTCAGGCACAGATAAATTAAACAGTCGACCTTTTGGGAATTTACTACCAGGAATCAAATCGATAGCACAATCACAATCCCTATGCGGAGGTAGGGTATCGGACTTGGGCTCATCAAATACATCCCGGTAATCAGACAAGAACTCTGGAACCTCAGAAGGGGTGGATGACGAAATTGACAGAAATGGAACATCACCATGTACCCCCTGACAACCCCAGCTGGACACCGACATGGATTTCCAATCTAATACTGGATTATGGACTTGTAGCCATGGCAACCCCAACACGACCACATCATGCAGATTATGCAACACCAGAAAGCGAATAACCTCCTGATGTGCAGGAGACATGCACATGGTCAGCTGGGTCCAGTACTGAGGCTTATTCTTGGCCAAAGGCGTAGCATCAATTCCTCTCAATGGAATAGGACACTGCAAGGGCTCCAAGAAAAACCCACAACGCTTAGCATACTCCAAGTCCATCAAATTCAGGGCAGCGCCTGAATCCACAAATGCCATGACAGAATACGATGACAAAGAGCAGATCAAGGTAACGGACAGAAGAAATTTTGACTGTACCGTACCAATGGTGGCAGACCTAGCGAACCGCTTAGTGCGCTTAGGACAATCAGAGATAGCATGAGTGGAATCACCACAGTAGAAACACAGCCCATTCAGACGTCTGTGTTCTTGCCGTTCAACTCTGGTCAAAGTCCTATCGCACTGCATAGGCTCAGGTTTAAGCTCAGGTAATACCGCCAAATGGTGCACAGATTTACGCTCACGCAAGCGTCGACCGATCTGAATGGCCAAAGACATAGACTCATTCAGACCAGCAGGCATAGGAAATCCCACCATGACATCCTTAAGGGCTTCAGAGAAACCCTTTCTGAAAATAGCTGCGAGCGCACCTTCATTCCATTGAGTGAGTATGGACCACTTTCTAAATTTCTGACAATATACCTCTATCTCATCCTGACCCTGACAAAGAGCCAGCAAATTTTTTTCTGCCTGATCCACTGAATTAATTAGGTTCATCGTACAGCAATCCGAGCGCCAGGAAAAACGCATCGATATTATTTAATGCAGGATCTCCTGACGCAAGAGAAAATGCCCAGTCCTGAGGGTCGCCACGTAAAAAAGAAATAATGACTTGTTGAACTGGGTCACCAGAGGAGTGAGGTTTCAAAGCCAGAAATAGTTTACAATTATTTTTGAAACTCAGAAATTTAGTTCTATCTCCAAAAAACAAATCAGGAATAGGAATTCTCGGTTCTAACATAGAATTCTGAACCACAAAGTCTTGAATATTTTGTACTCTTGCCGTGAGCTGATCCACACATGAAGACAGACCTTTAATGTCCATTGCTACACCTGTGTCCTGAACCACCCAAATGTCTAGGGGAAAAAAAAGGCAAAACACAGTGCAGAGAAAAAAAAATGGTCTCAGAACTTATTTTTTCCCTCTATTGAGAATCATTAGTACTTTTGGCTTCCAGTACTGTTATGATAAGGCAATTCAGTACCACAATGGACATGGAGGTCAGAGCACATACAGTGATCTGACAATAACCCAAAAACATAGAACGAGCTCTGAGACGTGGGAACTCTGCAGACCGCAATCCCTAATCCTCTCCAACAACACTAGAGGCAGCCGTGGATTGCGCCTAACGCTCCCTATGCAACTCGGCACAGCCTGAGAAACTAGCTAGCCTGAAGATAGAAAATAAGCCTACCTTGCCTCAGAGAAATACCCCAAAGGAAAAGGCAGCCCCCACATATAATGACTGTGAGTTAAGATGAAAAGACAAACGTAGAGATGAAATAGATTTAGCAAAGTGAGGCCCGACTTTCTGAACAGAGCGAGGATAGGAAAGGTAACTTTGCGGTCAACACAAAACCCTACAAAAACCACGCAAAGGGGGGCAAAAAAACCCTCCGTACCGAACTAACGGCACGGATGTACACCCTCTGCGTCCCAGAGCCTCCAGCAAACAAATAGACAAGCTGGACAGAAAAAAGAGCAAACAAAATAGCAAAGTAGAACTTAGCTATGCAGAGCAGCAGGCCACAGGAACGATCCAGGAGGAAACAGGTCCAATACTAGAACATTGACTGGAAGCCAGGATCAAAGCACTAGGTGGGGTTAAATAGAGCAGCACCTAACGACTTCACCACATCACCTGAGGAAGGAAACTCAGAAGCCGCAGTACCACTCTCCTCCACCAATGGAAGCTCACAGAGAGAATCAGCCGAAGTACCACTTGTGACCACAGGAGGGAGCTCTGCCACAGAATTCACAACAGGAAGGCGCGCCATTTGACTTTTTGAATGGAAAATTAGTGTTGTGAGTTCTGTTTTTGGGCTCCCTCTGGTGGTTACTGATGGTACTGGGTGATTTGTGTTCTGCTGTCTCTGGTGTCCACCTGTTCTATTAGGATTTGGGAGTTTCCTATTTAACCGGGCTTTCTTGTCATTT
Organism: Ranitomeya imitator; assembly: GCF_032444005.1. Taxonomy (NCBI): domain Eukaryota; kingdom Metazoa; phylum Chordata; class Amphibia; order Anura; family Dendrobatidae; genus Ranitomeya; species Ranitomeya imitator. Next base: position 31,315,675 of record NC_091284.1, read on the forward strand.
CCCCGCCGGCTATCAAGGTTATCAGAGTGTTTTGTTACCTCAGCTTCTGGCTTCAGTAATCTTCAGGACAAGCTAAGTTTTTGATTTTCTTGTTCCTCGTTTTGATTTATTTTTGTCTTGCCCAGCTTGCATATAATTGTTTCTTTGCTGCTGGTTGCTCTAGCGGGCTGTAATTGCTCCTCATGTTCCATGAGTTGGAACATGAGTTCAAGTAATTACAGGATGGTTTTTTGAAGGGTTTTTTGCTGACCGCGCAGTTTACTTTTGTATCCTCTGCTATCTAGTTTTAGCGGGCCTCATTTTGCTGAATCTGATTTCATACTGTGTATGTGCCTTCCTCTCATTTCACCGTCATTATATGTGGGGGGCTGCTATTTCTGTGGGGTATTTCTCTGGAGGCAAGAGAGGTCTGTGTTTCTTCTAATAGGGGAAGTTAGATCTTCGGCTGGTGAGAGACGTCTAGGATCAACGTAGGCACGTTCCCCGGCTATTGTTATTTGTGTGTTCAGGTTTAGGGTCGCGGTCAGCTCAGGTTCCATCACCCTAGAGCTCGTTGGTGCTTGTCCTTTTGTGATTCCCTGCCATTGGAATCATGACAAATTAGCTCCAATTGTTAGCGGACACCATGTCGCATTTGGAGAGCCCCTGTGTGCCTAAACATTGGAGCTCCCCCACAAGTGAACCCATTTTGGAAACTAGACCCCCCAAGGAACTTATCTAGATGCATATTGAGCACTTTAACCCCCCAGGTGCTTCACAGAAGTTTATAACGCAGAGCCATGAAAATAAAAAATAATTTTTCTTTCCTCAAAAATTATTTTTTAGCCTGGAATTTCCTATTTTGCCAAGGGTAGTAGGAGAAATTGGACCCCAAATGTTGTTGTCCAGTTTGTCCTGAGTACGCTGATACCCCACATGTGGGCTAAACCACTGTTTTGGCGCACAGCAGGGCTCGGAAGGGAAGGCACGCCATTTGGCTTTTTAAATGGAAAATTAGCTCCAATCATTAGCGGACACCATGTCGCGTTTGGAGAGCCCCTGTGTGCCTAAACATTGCAGATCCCCACAAATGACCCCATTTTGGAAACTAGACCCCCAAAGGAACTAATCTAGATGTGTGGTGAGCACTTTGAACCCCCAAGTGCTTCACAGAAGTTTATAACGCAGAACCATGAAAAAAAAAAAATTATTTTCTCAAAAATGATTTTTTAGCCCGCAATTTTTTATTTTCCCAAGGGTTACAGGAGAAATTTGACCCCAAAAGTTGTTGTCCAGTTTCTCCTGAGTATGCTGATACCCCATATGTGGGGGTAAACCACTGTTTGAGCACACGTCGGGGTTTGGAAGGGAAGTAGTGATGTTTTGAAATGCAGACTTTGATGGAATGCTCTGCGGGCGTCACGTTGCATTTGCAGAGCCCCTGATGTGGCTAAACAGTAGAAACCCCCCACAAGTGACCCCATTTTGGAAACTATACCCCCAAAGGAACTTATCTAGATGTGTGGTGAGCACTTTGAACCCCCAAGTGCTTCACAGAAGTTTATAACACAGAGCAGTGAAAATAATAAATACGTTTTCTTTCCTCAAAAATAATTTTTAGCCCAGAATTTTTTAATTTTCCCAAGGGTAACAGGAGAAATTTGACCCCAATAGTTGTTGTCCAGTTTCTTCTGAGTACGGTGATACCCCAAATGTGGGGGTAAACTACTGTTTGGGCACATGCCGGGGCTCGGAAGTGAAGTAGTGACGTTTTGAAGGCAGACTTTGATGGAATGCTCTGTGGGCATGACGTTGCGTTTGCAGAGACCCTGATGTGGCTAAACAGTAGAAACCCCCCACAAGTGACCCTATTTTAGAAACTAGACCCCGAAAGGAACTTATCTAGATGTGTGGTAAGCACTTTGAACCCCCAAGTGTTTCACTGAAGTTTATAACGCAGAGCCGTGAAAATAATAAATACGTTTTCTTTCCTCAAAAATAATTTTTTAGCCCAGAATTTTTCATTTTCCCAAGGGTTGCAGGACAAATTGGACCCCAAAAGTTGTTGTCCAGTTTCTCCTGAGTACGCTGATACCCCATGTGTGGGGGTAAACCACTGTTTGGGCACACGTCGGGGCTCAGAAGGGAAGTAGTGACTTTTGAAATGCAGACTTTGATGGAATGGTCTGCGGGCATCATGTTGCGTTTGCAGAGCCCCTGGTGTGCCTAAACAGTAGAAACCCCCCACAAGTGACCCCATTTTGGAAACCAGACCCCCCAAGGAACTTATCTAGATATGTGGTGAGCACTTTGAACCCCCAAGTGCTTCACAGACGTTTACAGCGCAGAGCCGTGAAAATAAAAAATCATTTTTCTTTCCTCAAAAATGATGTTTTAGCAAGCAATTTTTTATTTTCACAAGGGTAACAGGAGAAATTGGACCCCAATAATTGTTGCGCAGTTTATCCTGAGTATGCTGGTACCCCATATGTGGGGGTAAACCACTGTTTGGGCACACGTCGGGGCTCGGAAGTGAGGGAGCACCATTTGACTTTTTGAATACAGGATTGGCTGGAATCAATGGTGGCGCCATGTTGCGTTTGGAGACTCCTGATGTGCCTAAACAGTGGAAACCCCTCAATTCTACCTCCAACACTAACCCCAACACACCCCTAACCCTTATCCCAACTGTAGCCGTAACCCTAATCACAACCCTAACCACAACCCTAATTCCAACCCTGACCCTAAGGCTATGTGCCCACGTTGCGGATTCGTGTGAGATTTTTCCGCACCATTTTTGAAAAATCCGTGGGTAAAAGGCGCTGCGTTTTACCTGTGGATTTACCGCGGATTTCCAGTGTTTTTTGTGCGGATTTCACCTGCGGATTCCTATTGAGGAACAGGTGTAAAACGCTGCGGAATCCGCACAAAGAATTGACATGCTGCGGAAAATGCAACGCAGCATTTCCGCTCAGTATTTTCCGCACCATGGGCACAGCGAATTTGGTTTTCCATAGGTTTACTTGGTACTGTAAACCTGATGGAACTCTGCTGCGAATCTGCAGCGGCCAATCCGCTGTGGATCTGCAGCCAAATCCGCACCGTGTGCACATAGCCTAATTCTAAAGGTATGTGCACACGCTGCGGAAAACGCTGCGGATCCGCAGCAGTTTCCCATGAGTTTACAGTTCAATGTAAACCTATGGGAAACAAAAATCGCTGTACACATGCTGCGGAAAAACTGCACGGAAACGCAGCGGTTTACATTCCGCAGCATGTCACTTCTTTCTGCGGATTCCGCAGCGGTTTTACAACTGCTCCAATAGTAAACCGCAGTTGTAAAACCGCAGTGAAATGCACAGAAAAACCGCGGTAAATCTGCGATAAATCCGCAGCGGTTTACCACTGCGGATTTATCAAATCCGCTGCGGAAAAATCCGCAGAGGACCAGAATACGTGTGCACATTCCTAACCCTAACCCTAACCCTAGTTCTAATCCCAACCTTAGTGGAAGAAAAAAAAAATTTCTTTATTTTATTATTGTCCCTACCTATGGGGGTGACAAAGGGGGGGGTCATTTAGTATTTTTTTTTATTTTGATCACTGTGAGGTTTTATCACAGTGATCAAAATGCACTTGAAACGAGTCTGCCGGCCGGCAGATTCGGCGGGCGCACTGCGCATGCGCCTGCCATTTTGGAAGATGGCGGCGCCCAGGAAAGAAGACGGACGGACCCCGGGAGGCTTGGTAAGTATGATGGGGTGGGGAGCACGAGGGGTGGATCGGAGCACGGGGGGGTGGATCGCAGTGCGGGGATGTGGATCGCAGTGCGGGGGGGTGGATCGCAGTGTGGGGGGGTGGATCGCAGTGCGGGGGGGTGGATCGCAGTGTGGGGGGGTGGATCGCAGTGCGGGGGGGTGGATCGGAGTGCAGGGGGGTGGATCGGAGTGCAGGGGGGTGGGATTGGAGCACGGGGGTGGGATTGGAGCACAGGGGGAGCGGACAGGAGGACGGGGGAGCGGAGCACAGGACGGAGGGCTGGGGGGGCCATCAGTGGGGTGGGGGCACATCAGTGATTCCAGCCATGGCCGATGATATTGCAGCATCAGCCATGGCTGGATTGTAATATTTTACCAGTTTTTTAAGTGAAATATTACAAATCGCTCTGATAGGCAGTTTCACTTTCAACAGCCAATCAGAGCCATCGTAGCCACAGGGGGGGTGAAGCCACCCCCCCTGGGCTAAAGTACAACTCCTCCTATCCCTGCAGATCGGGTGAAATTACAGTTAACACTTTCACCCGGCCTGCAGGAGCCCAATCCGGCCATGACGCATATGCTGCGACACAGGTCGGAATGGCACAGGTTTTCATGACGCATACGGTGCGTCAAAGGTCGGGAAGGGGTTAACGCCGTGCAACGGGTCCGTTAGCACACCCATTGACAGCAATGTTATTTCTGCCTGTAGCGCATTGCTAGCGCGTGCCATTTTCGGCACGCGCTAATGATGTGCCGTTCTTTTGTGACGGATCTTGGACGCTGCTTGCAGCGTCCGAGGCGCGTCCGAGGTCCGGTCCTCACTAGCGCAGATCAGGGATCTGCGCTAGCGGGGACGGTGAACGCGGACCAAAAAGAAACATTGCGTTAGCGCAATCCGCTAGCGCTATGCGCTTAACGAATTGCCCTAACGCAATGTGAACCTAGCCTTACAGTTGGGATTCAACCTAAAATATGCCTAACCTAAGAGTTGGTGCGAATTGATAGGCGGGACCTATCAGCCACAGATATATGGCGGCTGGACAGGTGCCATGAGAACGGCCTCCTACCTGGTGAATCCGCAGCTCTTCTTTTGATTTGCTGATCTTGGGCAACGTCTTGTAGACCATCTATGGCCAACAGTCTATAATAACTTATGCCATTTTTTAAATTATTTTAGTAGTAATAGAAAATCTAAAATTTTGGGGGAAAAAAATTAATTGCATTCTTTTCATTTTTTCTATTTTGATATCTCAAACTTTTCTGGATGTGGCAATACTACATGTTTATTTTTTATTTTTATTTTAATGGGCCACAAGTGAGGGTAATTTTATCTTTTATAATTTATTTATTTATTTCAATTTTAATTTTTTTTTTTTTTTTTTTTTACTTTTTACTGTATTTATTAGTCTCCTTTGGGAACATTAGCCTGCAATCATCCGATCATTTGTAGTACGGTATATTCAGCAACACCAGAGTGTTGCTGTATATAGTAAAAATCAGTCTCCTTTGAAGACCGACCACAGATTGGTTTCAAGGGAGCTCCGTGATGACTAGGTACGGGGGTCTTCAACAGACCCCTGGCTGACATAGCAACCCAGCAGCACCCTGCATCACAGGAGCGCCGATGGCCCCCCATGGCTGTGTGCTGTTAACCCATGACTGTTGGAGGCATTATCTGCCAGGCGAGCTCACCCCGTAAGCCAGCGTCATACACGCGCTGCTGACTTGCACTGTGCATGTACGATGGATTTCGCTAAGAGAGTAACAGTCTGATCTTTCAAAATCTAAAACTAATTTACCCATACGGTAAATTCCGTAAAGAGGGGAATAAATCAAAAAGCCATAGTTGTGGGTATTTTCAGTCACCTTCATAAAAAAATTATAAAAACGTCATATCTATCCCAAGTTGGTATCAATAAAACCACACAAAATAACAAATCCCCATAAAGCGCGTGTAATTATTATTATTATTATTATTATTATTATTTATTGTTATAGCGCCATTTATTCCATGACGCTTTACATGTGAGGAGGGGTATACATAATGAAAACAAGTACAATAATCTTAAACAATACAAGTCATAACTGGTACAGGAGGAATGAGGACCCTGCCCACGAGGGCTCACAATCTAATTGAAAAGTAAACATGGAATATGGCGACACACACTAACATTTTTTACAAACTTCTAAAATAAAATATCACTACCTATATATAAAAAACGATACAAGTTCATATTGCTGGGTTATTTCTACTATACAATAAACACGATAAAAAAAATGATGAATTACATTATTTTTTTTCACGTTTTCAACCCACTCGTAATTATTTTTCATTAAATTATCTGGTAAAATGAATGATGAGGCCAGTCAAAAGTACAAACTCAGCAAGTCCTTGTTCGGCTCAGTTGGCAGAAAAATAAAAAAAAAGTAATGGAAGAAAGTGAAGAGGAAAAAAATAATAAAATTAACAAAAAAATGAGGCAAAGGTGTAACGTGGCTCAGAGCGGTAGCCGTGGGCCAGATACTCTGACGCCCCAACACTTTACATGAAGGTGGGTCCTGGCTCGGTGTGTGGGTGATGGGGCCACATGTGACAAGTGACATTGGTTTTCCAGGCCAGGCGCTGAACAGTTGAATGAGGGAGACCATCAGTGAAAAATAAACTTTTTACTGAATGGATAATTGGAACTGAAGCTTGTCTTGGGTACTCAGTTCTGTCTAGGCCCGCTACCTCCTGGGCCGTGTGGCTAGGCGTCCTTCCCCAGGACCCGTCTCTGATAGATCACTCTGTCTTTTAGTCACTTCGGCCATGCGCTCTCTCTTTCCTCTGATCTCCACTAACTTTGGACACCCGAGAATGTGACACTGCTCACATTGGATTTTAGGTCCTCTTTCTACTCACTCCAAACCCTATCTGTCTTTTCTAACAGGAAACCGTCACTTTCCCTTATCCAACCCCCTCCCACTATGGGCTGGCTCCAAACATTAACTCTAACTACCCCTACTGTCAAATTACACACATTATCACCGACATTAACGTAAGTCACAATTCACATTATACATCCTAGCTCACATTACAAAAATGTACATATTCTTCAAGAGGGAATGTGGTCAATATGTCCATCTCCTTACAAAGAGTTAAAGTCAACCCTAATACCAGAGCCGGACTGGCCATCTGGCAATTCTGGCAAATACCAGAAGGGCCTGTCTGGTCATGGGCTGCCTTGTCTGCTACCTTGTTAACAGAATCAGTTTTCTCAAGACACCCATACTGTTAAGAGTTGTGATGGAGCACAAAGTTGCTGACTCCTTCACTTACCCCAGCAGCCACGGATATCATTAGAAATATTGGTCCTGTAGAAAATCTTGCTTTCCTCCATCTGGGGTAATATTAGTAATATATCCCATCTGGTTCATGGGGACGGGGACAACATGGGCCTGTGTGATTTCATATGCCAGGGCTGAATTTCAGCCCGAGTCCGCACCTGCCTAATACAATAGGGATTCCGCCCCATACATAAGCGTCCGTCGGTCCATATGTCTCCTGTGCAGATAGGATTTATGCGGACTCACCTGTCGGGTGTGCAGAGCTCAGGTCTGGGAGACTCCGACAGCAGTAGCAGCAGTGAATGAAGAACTTTCCTGTCCGGCAGGACTGGAGACTGCAGATGGGAGGGAGGATTTCATCATTTCAGAGAAACAAAACTGAAACTTGCATCTTAGAGAAAACAATGCCGGCCCAGCCTGCAGGCTTCTGTGTCGTCATACATCTAAAGCACTCTGCTGCGAGTTGTAGTTCTACAGTGACCCTTTGTGCAAACTCTCTACATATCACAACCACTGATTCCACTGATCGTTATAGCTGATGTGTCTCCTATCAAATCTATTATTGATCTCTCAGCCTATTAGTGCACATGAATAAAAGCAACTTTGTACTGTATCTTCTCAGAGAAATCTGCTTTTGTCCTTCTGGACTCAATTCAGTGGTAAAATCTGTAAAATCCATATTCAGATAGATTTTCCTATTACTGAGATAGTAGATGACAGTTGATGCTTGTAAAATTCAGTGGAGAGGGAGGAGCTAGAGGAACATAGAAATTCTATGGAGGGGGAGGAGCTAGTGGAGCACACAGGTATTCTATGGAGGGGGAGGAGCTAGTGGAACACAGACATTCTATGGAGAGAAAGAGCTAGAGGCAGACATAGACATTCTATGCAGGGGAGGAGCTAGAGGCAGACAAACATTCTATGCAGGGGAGGAGCTAGTGGAACACACAGACATTCTATGGAGGGAAGAGGCTACAGGCAGACATAGACATTCTATGCAAGGGAGGAGCTAGTGGAACACAGATATTCTATGCAAGGGAGGAGCTAGTGGAACACACAAACATTCTATGGAGGGGGAGGAGCTAGAGGAACACAGATATTCTATGGATGGGAGGAGTTAGAGGAACACACAGATATTCTATGGATGGGAGGAGCTAGAGGAACACACAGATATTCTATGCAAGAGAGGAGCTAGTGGAACACACATTCTATGGAGGGGGAGGAGCTAGAGGAACACAGATATTCTATGGATGGGAGGAGTTAGAGGAACACATAGACATTCTATGCAAGGGAGGAGCTAGTGGAACACAGATATTCTATGCAAGGGAGGAGCTAGTGGAACACACATTCTATGGAGGGGGAGGAGCTAGAGGAACACAGATATTCTATGGATGGGAGGAGTTAGAGGAACACACAGATATTCTATGGATGGGAGGAGCTAGAGGAACACACAGATATTCTATGCAAGAGAGGAGCTAGCGGAACACACATTCTATGGAGGGGAGGAGCTAGTGAAACACACAGATATTCTATGCAAGGGAGGAGCTAGTGGAACACACATTCTATGGAGGGGGAGGAGCTAGAGGAACACACATTCTATGCAAGGGAGAAGCTAGTGGAACACACAGATATTCTATGTAGGGGAGAAGCTAGTGGAACACTCAGACATTCTATGGAGGGGAGGAGCTAGTGGAAATCACAGACATTCTATGGAGGGGAGGAGCTAGAGGAACACACAGATATTGTATGCAAGAGAGGAGCTAGTGGAACACACATTCTAGGGAGGGGGAGGAGCTAGTGGAACATACAGACATTCTATGGAGGGAAGAGTCTAGAGGCAGACATAGACATTCTATGCAGGGGAGGAGCTAGTGGAACACACAGATATTCTATGCAAGGGAGGAGCTAGTAGAACACACAGATATTCTATGCAAGGGAGGAACTAGTAGAACACACAGACATTCTATGGAGGGGGAGGAGCTAGAGGAACACACATTCTAGGGAGGGGGAGGAGCTAGTGGAACATACAGACATTCTATGGAGGGAAGAGTCTAGAGGCAGACATAGACATTCTATGCAGGGGAGGAGCTAGTGGAACACACAGATATTCTATGCAAGGGAGGAGCTAGTGGAACACAGATATTCTATGCAAGGGAGGAACTAGTAGAACACACAGACATTCTATGGAGGGGGAGGAGCTAGAGGAACACACATATTCTATGGAAGGGAGGAGCTAGAGGAACACACAGATATTCTATGGATGGGAGGAGCTAGAGAAACACACAGATATTCTATGCAAGAGAGGAGCTAGTGGAACACACATTCTATGGAGGGGAGGAGCTAGTGAAACACACAGATATTGTATGCAAGGGAGGAGCTAGTGAAACACACATTCTATGGAGGGGGAGGAGCTAGTGGAACACACAGACATTCTATGCAAGGGAGGAGCTAGTGGAACACACATTCTATGTAGAGGGAGGAGCTAGAGGAACACACATTCTATGCAAGGGAGAAGCTAGTGGAACACAGATATTCTACGTAGGGGAGAAGCTAGTGAAACACACAGACATTCTATGGAGGGGAGGAGCTAGTGGAACACTCAGACATTCTATGGAGGGGAGGAGCTAGTGGAAATCACAGACATTCTATGGAGGGGAGGACCTAGTGGAACACAGACATTCTATGGAGAGTAGGAGCTAGAGGCAGACACAGACATTCTATGCAGGGGAGGAGCTAGAGGCAGACAAACATTCTATGCAGGGGAGGAGCTAGTGGAACACACAGACATTCTATAGAGGGGAGGAGCTAGTGGAACATACAGACATTCTATGGAGGGAAGAGGCTAGAGGCAGACATAGACATTCTATGCAGGGGAGGAGCTAGTGGAACACACAGATATTCTATGCAAGGGAGGAGCTAGTGGAACACACAGATATTCTATGCAAGGGAGGAGCTAGTGGAACACACATTCTATGGAGGGGAGGAGCTAGTGGAACACACATTCTATTCAAGGGAGAAGCTAGTGAAACACACAGACATTCTATGGAGGGGAGGAGCTAGTGGAACACTCAGACATTCTATGGAGGGGAGGAGCTAGTGGAAATCACAGACATTCTATGGAGGGGAGGAGCTAGTGGGACACAGACATTCTATGGAGAGAAGGAGCTAGAGGCAGACACAGACATTGTATGCAGGGGAGGAGCTAGAGGCAGACAAACATTCTATGCAGGGGAGGAGCTAGTGGAACACACAGACATTCTATAGAGGAGAGGAGCTAGTGGAACATACAGACATTCTATGGAGGGAAGAGGCTAGAGGCATACATAGACATTCTATGCAGGGGAGGAGCTAGTGGAACACACAGATATTCTATGCAAGGGAGGAGCTAGTGGAACACACAGATATTCTATGCAAGGGAGGAGCTAGTGGAACACACAGACTTTCTATGGAGGGGGAGGAGCTAGTGAACACAGACATTCTATGGAGGGGAGGAGCTAGTTGAACATACAGACATTCTATGCAGGGGAGGAGCTAGAGGCAGACATAGACATTCTATGCAAGGGAGGAGCTAGTGGAACACAGATATTCTATGGAGGGGAGGAGCTAGTAGAACACAGACATTCTATGGAGGGGGAGGAGCTAGAGGAACACAGACATTCTATGGAAGGGGAGGAGCTAGAGGAACACACAGATATTCTATGGAAGGGAGGAGCTAGAGGAACACACAGATATTCTATGGATGGGAGGAGCTAGAGGAACACACAGATATTCTATGCAAGAGAGGAGCTAGTGGAACACACATTCTATGGAGGGGAGGAGCTAGTGAAACACACAGATATTCTATGCAAGGGAGGAGCTAGTGGAACACACATTCTATGGAGGGGGAGGAGCTGGAGGAACACACATTCTATGCAAGGGAGAAGCTAGTGGAACACAGATATTCTATGTAGGGGAGAAGCTAGTGAAGCACACAGACATTCTATGGAGGGGAGGAGCTAGTGGAACATACAGACATTCTATGGAGGGGATGTGCTAGTAGAAATCACAGACATTCTATGGAGGGGAGGACCTAGTGGAACATACAGACATTCTATGGAGGGAAGAGGCTAGAGGCATACATAGACATTCTATGCAGGGGAGGAGCTAGTGGAACACACAGATATTCTATGCAAGGGAGGAGCTAGTGGAACACACAGATATTCTATGCAAGGGAGGAGCTAGTGGAACACACAGACATTCTATAGAGGGGGAGGAGCTAGAGGAACACAGACATTCTATGGAGGGGAGGAGCTAGTGAACACAGACATTCTATGGAGGGGAGGAGCTAGTTGAACATACAGACATTCTATGCAGGGGAGGAGCTAGAGGCAGACATAGACATTCTATGCAAGGGAGGAGCTAGTAGAACACAGACATTCTATGGAGGGGAGGAGCTAGAGGAACAGAGATATTCTATGGATGGGAGGAGCTATAGGAACACACAGATATTCTATGGATGGGAGGAGCTAGAGGAACACACGGATATTCTATGCAAGAGAGGAGCTAGTGGAACACGCATTCTATGGAGGGGGAGGAGCTAGTGGAACATACAGACATTCTATGGAGGGAAGAGTCTAGAGGCAGACATAGACATTCTATGCAGGGGAGGAGTTAATGGAGCACACAGATATTCTATGCAAGGGAGGAGCTAGTAGAACTCACAGACATTCTATGCAGGGGAGGAGCTAGAGGCAGACAAACATTCTACGCAGGGGAGGAGCTAATGGAACACACAGACATTCTATAGAGGGGAGGAGCTACTGGAACATACAGACATTCTATGGAGGGAAGAGGCTAGAGGCATACATAGACATTCTATGCAGGGGAGGAGCTAGTGGAACACACAGATATTCTATGCAAGGGAGGAGCTAGTGGAACACACAGATATTCTATGCAAGGGAGGAGCTAGTGGAACACACAGACATTCTATAGAGGGGGAGGAGCTAGAGGAATACAGACATTCTATGGAGGGGGAGGAGCTAGTGAACACAGACATTCTATGGAGGGGAGGAGCTAGTTGAACATACAGACATTCTATGCAGGGGAGGAGCTAGAGGCAGACATAGACATTCTATGCAAGGGAGGAGCTAGTAGAACACACAGACATTCTATGGAGGGGGAGGAGCTAGAGGAACACAGATATTTAATGGATGGGAGGAGCTAGAGGAACACACAGATATTCTATGGATGGGAGGAGCTAGAGGAACACACGGATATTCTATGCAAGAGAGGAGCTAGTGGAACACACATTCTATGGAGGGGGAGGAGCTAGTGGAACATACAGACATTCTATGGAGGGAAGAGTCTAGAGGCAGACATAGACATTCTATGCAGGGGAGGAGTTAGTGGAACACACAGATATTCTATGCAAGGGAGGAGCTAGTAGAACACACAGACATTCTATGGAGGGGGAGGAGCTAGTGGAACACTCAGACATTCTATGGAGGGGAGGAGCTAGTGGAAATCAGACATTCTATGGAGGGGAGGAGCTAGTGGAACACAGACATTCTGTGGAGGGGGAGGAGCTAGTGAACACAGACATTCTATGGAGGGGAGGAGCTAGTTGAACATACAGACATTCTATGCAGGGGATGAGCTAGAGGCAGACATAGACATTCTATGCAAGGGAGGAGCTAGTGGAACACAGATATTCTATGGAGGGGAGGAGCTAGTAGAACACACAGACATTCTATGGAGGGGGAGGAGCTAGTGGAACACAGACATTCTATGGAGGGGAGGAGCTAGTGGAACATACAGACATTCTATGCAGGGGAGGAGCTAGAGGCAGACATAGACATTCTATGCAACGGAGGAACTAGTGGAACACAGATATTCTATGGAGGGGAGGAGCTAGTAGAACACACAGACATTCTATGGAGGAGGAGGAGCTAGTGGAACACACAGACATTCTATGGAGGGGAGGAGCTAGTGGAACATACAGACATTCTATGCAGGGGAGGAGCTAGTGGAGCACACAGACATTCCACTGCAAGTTCTTCTGAAGCAACAATTACATTTCGCAAAAGAATTTTATGAGCACCAACTGTCTTCTGCTATCTAGGTAAATGGAAAGTCTATTTTGCTGATGACATATATTGAGAATTTTGAGAATGAAAATCAGTCCAGGAGGAGAAAGAAACGGACTTCACTAATAAAGATATTTTACAAAATTTCTTATTTGTGTATGCACTAGTGTTGAGCATTCCGATACTACAATATCGGGTATAGGCCGATATTCGATGTATCGGAGTTCCGATACTTTTACAATATCGAATACCGGAATCGGAAGTTCCCAAAATGCAATGAACCAGTTTGATTTTATTCAGCCAATGAGGAATCCTAAGAAGTGTGGGCACATCCTGTTATGCATGTTAACTAATGGCATGGCTGTGATTGGCTGCTGAAATGATGTAATGATGCACTATAAATGCCGCCGCCGCCATTTTGGTTTCACTCTGCTGTGAATTTACTTAGGGACAGGACGCTGCTGTTCTGACTCTGAGGGACAGTTTGAGCTAGCGATTTGCTTTATTGTGCTTTACCCAGGCTACTTTAGCAACCGCTGTGTGAGAATTGAGAAGTTTTCTTTTGCCTTGCAGTGCTGTTCACAGCTGTCTGCGAGGTCTGTTTGTGTGAGTGCAGCTCACGCTGTTGTTCTGCAGCCACCTCCGGTTGTAGTCCGCTCACCGTGTGCGTCACTGCCTCATATATTGTACTTTTTTCATTAGTGCAGCTCATTTTTCCTGATTTCTCCTATTAGTGTGGTTCCAAGCTAGATTGCTTGAAAACACTATATAGGAGTAGATAGAGGAGCTTTTCTGCAGCCTTGCAGCGCTGTTCACGGCTGTCTGCGAGGTCTGTGTGTCTGAGTGCAGCTCATGCTGTAGTTGTGTTCTGCAGCCACCTCTGGTTGTAGTCCGCTCAGCGTGCGTCACTGCCTCATAGATTGTCCTTTTTTTCATTAGTGCAGCTCATTTTTCCTGATTTCTCCTATTAGTGTGGTTCAATCCGTATCCAGCTAGATTGCTTGAAAACTCTATATAGGAGTAGATAGAGGAGCCTTTCTTCTGGCTTGTGCCCTGCAGCCCCAGCCAGATTAGTATTAGCCTATTTTTTGGAGCCTCATCTATTGCATTGTAGGTTACCTTCCTGCATTGTAATAGCTACAAAAGTTTGTGATACTATTGGTTTCAGATCTTTGGGCACATCCAGTGTCTTTTTGTGAAAAAAGCAAAAAGTTAATAAAGTTCACCAAACACTCCACTTTACAGTTGTGTAGGCCACATTAGCTCATATTAAAGTCTAATTCACACTTTATAAAATTAGTGTTTCTTATACCTGTTAGCAGCAGTTCAGGAATAAGCACACTAAGCCCTTAGTACTTTTCTGCCTACCTTTATCAGTCTACCAAGATGAAGAAAGCAGGGAGTAAGGCACGTGGTCGTCGAGTTTCTGCAGGTAGAGGACGTGGGGATTCTGTGCCTGCTGTGGGCACCAGTGACTCAGCATCCCCCAGTTTTACCAGGGAACAGTCCTTTATGTGCAGCTTTGTAGGAGCTCACCGAATTCCACTGCTGCAGGGCGAAGAAATTGAAGCCGTTGTCGGATGGATGGCAGCTAACGCATTGACTTCAATTAGTTCCAGATCCTCTCAGGTCCATAGCACTGAAGAGCACCCGTCTGTCTCTTCACCACCTGCCAAATTGCCCAGGCAGTCAGAGAGCCCTGGACAGGAGCCATCTCTACTTCTGTTCTCTGAATCTGTTGGCTTGGAAAGAGGGGGCCAGCCAAGCAGCTTTCGAGAATTAGAAGAAGAGGTAGTATGCAGTGATGTGCAACAGCTTTGTCTCTCTGAATCTGAAGAGGCGGGTGGGCCAGTGCCTATGGTCAGCACACCTCAGTACACATCAGCTGATGAGACTCAGGTGCCACTTTCTGGTGCGTATTGTGCTATCGAGACTACCCAGGAAAAGCAGTCTTTTGAAGAGGGTAGTGTAGATGATGAGGTCCTTGACCCATCATGGCGTGAGGTACAGGAAGGTGGGAGCAGCTCTGAGGAAGAGATTCCCCGAACGGCCAGAAAAGGAGGGAGAGAGAGTGGGCAGACTCTGTTGCCTGCAGCCGCCACTTCGGCACCCATTAGGAGCATGCCTCTTCCAAAACCCAAAACGGGTGCTCCCAAGACTTGCAGTGCCTGGTCCTTTTTTGACACAGTTGCAGATGACATTTGCTTTGTCAAATGCAAGCTGTGTAATCAGAAAGTGAAAAGAGGGAAAAGTGTCAGCAACCTCAATACCACAAATATGTGGAAACATGTGCGAACCAAGCACGTTGTGGAGTTACAAAGACACACTGAAGACCTAGGCCAACCTACAGCGCCACCTACCACCTCTTCAGCTTGTGTTGTAGCCTCTTCCTCCAGCTCACACACAGCTGGTTCGGCTTCCTCACAGGATCGCCATGGAAGAACCTCTGGCACTGTTGTACAGACACACAGTGTCATTCCACCCACAGCACCACACTCCCAGGCCAGTCTACAGCCATCGGTAGCACAGGCATGGGACAAAAGGCGCCCATGCTCGGCAAACCACCCCTGAGCACAGGCTCTGAATTTTGGCATTGCAAAACTACTGTCCCTTGAAATGCTCTCATTCAGGCTGGTGGAGACTGACACCTTCCGTAACTTCATGGCATTGGCAGTCCCACAATACAACGTGCCCAGCCGCTTTTATTTCAGTAGGCAAGCCGTCCCTGCCCAGGAAAAGCATGTGGAGGGAAAAATTAAACATGCGCTACTAAACGCTGTCAGTAGCAAGGTACACCTGAACACCGATGCGTGGACCAGTAACCATGGACAGGGATGATATCTTTCCCTCACTGCCCATTGGGTAAATGTTGTGGAGCCGGGTACAGATCTTGAGAGTGGCGCTGTACGTGTCTGCCAACTCCAAGGATTGCAGGAATCCAGTCTGTACACATTGACTCCTCCTCATACTCCAGTTCCTCTGAATCATCGCCGCAGGAGCCGTCACAGTCTACCTCCACATGGACCCGTGAACGCTTACCTGTTACGACCGATATGAGCACAGCCGTGGCCAAACGTCAACAGGCCATATTGAATTTAATTTCTTTGGGGAATTGAAGCCACACAGCGCAGGAGCTCTGGAATGCCATCAAGCAGGAGAGCGACGTGTGGTTTGTGCCAGCGAATCTCCAGCCAGGCATGGTAGTGTGTGACAATGGCCAAAATCTGGTGGCAGCTCTGGGCTTAGGCAACTTCACTCACATCCCATGTCTGGCACATGTGCTCAACTTGGTCGTGCAGAGTTTTTTGAGGGACTATCCGGATCTTGATGCACTGCTTCACAAGGTCCACATAGAGTGCGCTCACTTGCTGCGTTCCAGCATGGCAAGATCGCGCATTGCAGCTCTGCAGCGCCAATTCCGTCTTCCGTAACATTGCATCATATGTGACCTACCAACCAGGTGGAATTCAATGTTACATATGTTGGAGAGGTTGTGTGAGCAGCAGGCAGCAGTAATGGAGTACCAGCTGCATCAGGCGCAAACAAGTCGCACTGCGCGCCGTTCACACTTCACCACCACTGAATGGGCCTCTATGAAGGACATTTGCCATGTTTTGCGTGCCTTCGATGATTCCACGCGGATGGCGAGTGCAGATGATGCACTAGTCAGCATGACTATCCCCCTTATCTGCCTGCTTGAAAAAAACACTGCAAGCGCTAAGGGAGGAGGTTGTGGAATGAGGAGTCACAAATGCCATCTGCTTCTGGACAGTCTGCGCAACGTGGTTCATCACAAAGGCCTAGGCAGGGGACACTTTGTGAGGAGGATGAGGAGGAGTCAATGGAGGAGAAAGACATCTGTCCAGAGGAGAGAGGTACACAATGCTCTAGTAGACAGTATGTAGAGCGAGGGTGGGGTGATGCAGAGCAGGCAGAGATGATGCCTCAAGCAGACGACAGCGTTTCTTGGCCAGTTGGCAGTCTGCAGCACATGGTTGATTTCATGCTGCAGTGCCTGAGAAACGACCGCCGCATCGCCCACATTCTCAACGCAGCTGATTATTGGGTGTACACCCTCCTAGATCCTCGCTACCGGGACAACTTACAAAGCCTCATAACACTGTTGAAGCGGGAGCGTAAAATGCGGGAGTACCAAGAAACACTGGTGCATTCCATCATGTCCTCCATTCCACCCGAGAGCAGTGCTGCTAGTGCTTTACAAAGCAGCTCAGTGCGTCGAGGCAGTGGAGGAAGCTCTGCACAAGGACGGAGCAGAAGCGCCTCAGCACAAGGCAAGACCAGCATGGCCCAAATGTGGCAAAGTTTTGTGTCCCCGCCACAAATGTCTACACCATCACAGACGGCTCCAGTTAGCAGGAGGCAACGTTTCCATCAGATGGTGACAGACTACATGTCTTGCCCTCTCAGTGTTCTCCCACACGGCTCTTCCCCCTTCAAGTTTTGGGTCTCTAAGCTGGATACATGGCCAGAGCTTAGCCAGTATGCATTGGAGGTGCTGGCTTGCCCTGCTGCTAGTGTATTATCGGAATGTGTCTTTAGTGCCGCAGGTGGTGTACTAACAGACCGTCGCATGCAACTATCCTCCAACAACGTTGACCGGCTTACTTTTCTGAAAATGAACAAAAAAAGTATCAACTAAATACCCTGTTTTTTTCCATCTTTTGACTAGCACTTGCTTATTACTGTGATTTTTTTTACAACAGAGTATCAGTATTTTTTACCTCACTGTGCTCTTTTGTGTCTGAAAATGAACAAGGCCTGGGTCTCGCAGGAATTTGCCAGTCCTCTTCCAGATTAAATAATTGGTTGGCAACAGTATCCAGGTCTCCTGTTGTGTTCATGTTTCTACCACCCTGGGCTCCAACACCGCTAGTTGCTGCTCAGAAGTGCCATCTGCACAGTCACATGCTCCAGTGTTATTGGGTTTCAGTAACATCAGCTGATCCCCTGCTGTGTGTCCGGCAATTTCTCCTGCTTCGTACACATTCACACTACTACAGATATTAAACTTGCTCCAATTAGGCCTCTGGCTACACTCTGTTTCTCCTGTAATCCCTGTGCTCCAACAACACCAGTTGCTGCTCAGAAGTGCTGTCTGCACAGTCAACACATGCTCCAGTGTTATTGGGTTTCAGTAACGTTAGCTGATCCCCTGCTGTGTGTCCGGCAATTTTGCCTGCTCCGACCACATTCACACTACTATAGATATTAAACTTGCTCCAATTAGGCCTCTGGCTACACTCTGTTTTTAGCATTGATCGTGGGCTCCAACACTGCCAGTTGCTGCTCAGAAGTTCCGTCTGCACAGTCAGCACATGCTCCAGTGTTATTGGGTTTCAGTAACGTTAGCTGATCCCGTGCTGTGTGTCCGGCAATTTCTCCTGCTCTGTCCACATTCACACTTCTACTACAAATTTTAAACTTGTTCCAATTATGCCTCTGCCTCCACTCTGTTTCTAGTATTTACCCTGGGCTCCAACACCGCCAGTTGCTGCTCAGAAGTGTCTTTGGCACGGGTACTCCCTCTTGCCCGGCCTGGTTCCAGCACCGCCAGCTGTTTCCGGGTAGTGTCAACGTCACTTTGCCTACAATACATTGTCCTGCCGTGTTGCGGTCGGGTTAGCCAACTCTATGGTGCCTGCAGTTTAGGTGCTTCCTATGTGGGCTGCGGGATCTGGCAATGAAGGCTGATTCCGTAGTGCCAATCAGACAAGCTCCCCCTGTAGGACTGTGAGTTTTGGTAACTCCGGCTGGCTCGCGGCCTTGCAACTTTTTTTTTTCATGCGTACCTTTGGCTGCCTGTCTGAGTTCCAGTACCATTAACTGGTTCTTTGGAAGTCAATCTTGAATATGTGTCATGATCCCAATGGCAGGGGATCACAAAAGGACAAGCACAAAAACAAAACAAGCTCTAGGGTGATGGAACCTGAGCTGACCGCGATCCTGAACCTAAACACACAACTAGCAGTAGCCGGGGAACGTGCCTACGATGATTCCTAGACGTCTCGCGCCAGCCGAAGGATTAACTTCCCCTATTAGAAGAAACACAGACCTCACTTGCCTCCAGAGAAACACCCCACAGAAATAGCAGCCCCCCACATGTAATAATGGTGAAATGAGAGGAAAGCACATACGTAGTTATGAAAATAGAATCAGCAAAAATGAGGCCCGCTAAAGCTAGATAGCAGAGGATACAAAAGTGAACTGCGCGGTCAGCGAAAAAC
This sequence comes from Ranitomeya imitator, assembly GCF_032444005.1. Classification (NCBI taxonomy): domain Eukaryota; kingdom Metazoa; phylum Chordata; class Amphibia; order Anura; family Dendrobatidae; genus Ranitomeya; species Ranitomeya imitator. The sequence continues at coordinate 31,335,049 of NC_091284.1, forward strand.
CCTTCAAAAAACCATCCTGAAATTACTTGAACTCATGTGCCAACTCATGGAACATGAGGAGTAATTTCAGCCCACTAGAGCAACCAGCAGCAAGGAATCACATATCTGCAAGCTGGACTAAGACAAAAATAAAGCAACACGTGGAACAGGAAAATCAAAACTTAGCTTGTCCTGAAGATAACAGACACAGGGAGCAGAGGTAAAAGGACACGCTGATTACATTGATAGCCGGCGAGGAAATGACAAAAAAGCCAGGTTAAATAGGAAACTCCCATAACCTGATGGAACAGGTGGACACCAGAGACCGCAGAGAACACAAGTCACCCAGTACCATCAGTAACCACCAGATGGAGCCCAAAAACAGAACTCACAACAGTACCCCCCCTTGAGGATGGGTCACCGAACCCTCACGAGAACCACCAGGGCGACCAGGATGAGCCCTATGAAAAGCACGGACCAAATCGGCAGCATGAACATCAGAGGCAATCACCCAAGAATTATCCTCCTGACCATAACCCTTCCACTTGACCAAATACTGGAGTTTCCGTCTGGAAACACGAGAATCCAAGATCTTCTCCACAACATACTCCAATTCACCCTCCACCAGCACCGGAGCAGGAGGCTCAAGCGAAGGAACAACAGGTACCTCATACTTCCGCAACAACGACCGATGGAACACATTATGAATAGCAAACGATGCCGGGAGATCCAAACGAAACGACACAGGGTTAAGAATTTCCAAGATCCTATAGGGACCGATGAACCGAGGCTTGAACTTAGGAGAAGAGACCTTCATAGGAACAAAACGAGAAGACAACCACACCAAGTCCCCAACAAGAAGTCGAGGACCCACGTGGTGACGGCGATTAGCAAACTGCTGAGCCCTCTCCTGGGACAACTTCAAATGGTCCACCACATGACTCCAAATCCGATGCAACCTATCCACCACCATGTCCACTCCAGGACAATCAGAAGGCTCCACCTGACCAGAGGAAAAACGAGGATGAAACCCCGAATTACAAAAGAAAGGAGACACCAAGGTAGCAGAACTAGCCCGATTATTAAGGGCAAACTCGGCAAGCGGCAAAAAGGAAACCCATTCATCTTGATCAGCAGAAATAAAACACCTTAAATAAGTTTCTAAAGTCTGATTAGTTCGTTCCGTCTGGCCATTCGTCTGGGGATGGAATGCAGACGAAAAGGACAAATCAATGCCCATCTTAGCACAGAACGTCCGCCAAAATCTAGACACAAACTGGGATCCCCTGTCAGAAACGATGTTCTCCGGAATGCCATGCAAACGGACCACGTTTTGAAAAAACAGAGGGACCAACTCAGAGGAGGAAGGTAACTTAGGCAAGGGTACCAGATGAACCATCTTAGAAATGCGGTCACACACAACCCAGATGACGGACATTTTTTGAGAGACAGGGAGATCCGAAATAAAGTCCATGGAAATGTGCGTCCAAGGCCTCTTCGGGATAGGCAAAGGTGACAACAATCCACTGGCCCGAGAACAGCAAGGCTTAGCCCGAGCGCAAACTCCACAAGACTGCACGAAGGAACGCACATCCCTCGACAAGGAAGGCCACCAAAAAGACCTGGCCACCAAGTCTCTAGTACCAAATATTCCAGGATGACCTGCCAACACAGAAGAATGGACCTCGGAGATGACTCTACTGGTCCAATTATCCGGAAAAAACAGTCTTTCCGGCGGACAATGATCAGGTTTATCCGCCTGAAACTCCTGCAAAGCACGTCGCAAGTCTGGGGAGACAGCCGACAAAATCACCCCATCCCTAAGGATACCAGTGGGCTCAGAATTTCCAGGGGAGTCAGGCACAAAACTCCTAGAAAGAGCATCCGCCTTCACATTCTTTGAACCTGGCAGGTATGAAACCACAAAATTGAAACGGGAGAAAAACAGTGACCAACGAGCCTGTCTAGGATTCAGACGCTTGGCAGACTCAAGGTACATCAGATTTTTGTGATCAGTCAAGACCAGCACACGATGTCTAGCACCCTCAAGCCAATGACGCCACTCCTCAAATGCCCACTTCATGGCCAAAAGCTCCCAATTACCAACATCATAATTCCGTTCAGCGGGCGAAAATTTTCTAGAAAAGAACGCACATGGCTTCATCACTGAGCCATCAGAGCTTCTCTGTGACAAAACCGCCCCCGCTCCGATCTCGGAAGCATCAACCTCAACCTGAAAAGGAAGCGACGTATCTGGCTGACGCAACACAGGAGCAGAAGAAAACCGGCGCTTAAGTTCCTGAAAGGCCTCCACAGCCGCAGGAGACCAATGAGTAACATCAGCACCCTTCTTAGTCAAATCCGTCAAAGGCTTAACAACACTAGAAAAATTAGTTATGAAGCGACGATAAAAATTAGCAAAGGCCAAGAACTTCTGCAAACTCTTAAGAGATGCAGGCTGCGTCCAGTCACAAATAGCCTGAACCTTGACGGGATCCATCTCAATAGTAGAAGGGGAAAAAATATACCCCAAAAAAGAAATCTTCTGGACTCCAAAGAGACATTTAGAACCCTTTACAAACAAAGAATTGGCCCGCAGGACCTGAAACACCTTCCTGACCTGCTGAACATGAGACTCCCAGTCATCAGAAAAAACCAAAACATCATCCAAATACACGATAATAAATTTATCCAGATATTCACGGAAAATATCGTGCATAAAAGACTGGAAGACAGAAGGAGCATTAGAAAGTCCAAAAGGCATCACCAAATACTCGAAATGGCCCTCAGGCGTATTAAATGCGGTTTTCCACTCATCACCCTGCCTTATCCGCACAAGATTATACGCACCCCGAAGATCAATCTTAGTGAACCATTTAGCCCCCTTAATGCGAGCGAACAAATCAGTCAACAATGGCAAAGGATACTGATATTTGACTGTAATCTTATTCAAAAGACGATAATCTATGCAAGGCCTCAAGGAACCATCTTTTTTGGCCACGAAAAAAAAACCTGCTCCCAAAGGGGACGAAGATGGACGGATATGTCCCTTTTCCAAGGACTCCTTAACATAATTCCGCATAGCAGTATGCTCTGGCACTGACAGATTGAACAAACGACCTTTAGGGAATTTACTGCCAGGAATCAAATCTATAGCACAATCGCAATCCCTGTGAGGAGGAAGCGAACTGAGCTTAGGCTCCTCAAAAACCTCCCGATAATCAGACAAAAATACCGGAACCTCAGAAGGAGTAGATGAAGCGATAGAAATCGGAGATGCATCATCATGAACCCCCTGACATCCCCAGCTTAACACAGACATTGTTTTCCAGTCCAGGACTGGGTTATGAGTTTGTAACCATGGCAGACCAAGCACTAAGACATCATGTAAATTATACAGTACCAGGAAGCGAATCACCTCCTGATGAACGGGAGTCATACGCATGGTCACTTGTGTCCAGTACTGAGGTTTATTCATAGCCAAAGGTGTAGAGTCAATTCCTTTCAAAGGAATAGGAACTTCCAGAGGTTCCAGACTAAACCCACAGCGATTGGCAAATGACCAATCCATAAGACTCAGGGCAGCGCCTGAATCCACATAGGCATCGACGGAAATGGATGATAATGAACAAATCAGAGTCACAGACAGAATGAACTTAGACTGTAAAGTACCAATGGCAACAGACTTATCAACCTTTTTTGTGCGTTTAGAGCATGCTGATATAACATGAGCTGAATCACCACAATAAAAACACAATCCATTTTTCCGCCTATAATTTTGCCGTTCACTTCTGGACTGAATTCTATCACATTGCATTATCTCAGGTGCCTGTTCAGAAGACACCGCCAAATGGTGCACAGGTTTGCGCTCCCGTAAACGCCGATCAATCTGAATAGCCATAGTCATGGACTCATTCAGACCTGTAGGCACCGGGAACCCCACCATAACATCTTTAATGGCCTCAGAAAGGCCATCTCTGAATTTTGCAGCCAGAGCGCACTCATTCCACTGAGTAAGCACCGACCATTTCCGAAATTTCTGACAATATATTTCTGCTTCATCTTGCCCCTGAGAGAGAGCCAATAAAGCTTTTTCAGCCTGAATCTCTAAGTAAGGTTCCTCATAGAGCAAACCCAATGCCAGAAAAAACGCATCCACATTGAGCAACGCAGGATCCCCTGGTGCCAATGCAAATGCCCAATTCTGAGGGTCACCCCGCAGGAAAGATATAACAATCTTGACCTGCTGAGCAGGGTCTCCAGAGGAGCGAGATTTCAAGGAAAGAAACAACTTGCAATTGTTCCTAAAATTCAGAAAACTAGATCTATCTCCAGAAAAAAACTCTGGGATAGGAATTCTAGGTTCAGACATAGGCGTATGTACAACAAAATCTTGTATATTTTGAACCTTAGCAGCAAGATTATTCAGGCTGGAAGCCAAACTCTGGACGTCCATGATAAACAGCTGAGGTCAGAGCCATTCAAGGATTAAGAGGAGGAAAGAAGCAGCCAAGCTGCAATTAAGGCTAGGCAGCAAACACTGAGGAGGGGAAAAGAAAAAAAAAAAAAAAAACTTCCTCAGACTACTTTTCCTCCTACTTCAGCTAAAACGATGACCAATTTTTTCTGGCCGGCTATACTGTCATGATCCCAATGGCAGGGGATCACAAAAGGACAAGCACAAAAACAAAACAAGCTCTAGGGTGATGGAACCTGAGCTGACCGCGATCCTGAACCTAAACACACAACTAGCAGTAGCCGGGGAACGTGCCTACGATGATTCCTAGACGTCTCGCGCCAGCCGAAGGATTAACTTCCCCTATTAGAAGAAACACAGACCTCACTTGCCTCCAGAGAAACACCCCACAGAAATAGCAGCCCCCCACATGTAGTAACGGTGAAATGAGAGGAAAGCACATACGTAGTTATGAAAATAGAATCAGCAAAAATGAGGCCCGCTAAAGCTAGATAGCAGAGGATACAAAAGTGAACTGCGCGGTCAGCGAAAAACCCTTCAAAAAACCATCCTGAAACTACTTGAACTCATGTGCCAACTCATGGAACATGAGGAGTAATTTCAGCCCACTAGAGCAACCAGCAGCAAGGAATCACATATCTGCAAGCTGGACTAAGACAAAAATAAAGCAAAACGTGGAACAGGAAAATCAAAACTTAGCTTGTCCTGAAGATAACAGACGCAGGGAGCAGAGGTAAAAGGACACGCTGATTACATTGATAGCCGGCGAGGAAATGACAAAAAAGCCAGGTTAAATAGGAAACTCCCATAACCTGATGGAACAGGTGGACACCAGAGACCGCAGAGAACACAAGTCACCCAGTACCATCAGTAACCACCAGAGGGAGCCCAAAAACAGAACTCACAACAAATATGTCCCCCTGGGTTCCAGTAACATCAGCTCGTTCCAGGCAGAGCCTTTGGCTTAGGTGCCTCCTTCTCGGTATCCAAGTTCCACCAACGTCTGCTGGTCCTTGTTAGTGCTTTCTGGCATGGGTACCTCCTGCTTAGTAACCGGGTTCCAATACCATCAGCTGGTCCTCGGTAGTTTCATTGGCTCTTGTACCTTCTGCTACATTTCCAAGTTCAAGCTTTTTGAAGGTTTTTGGTAATCACTCTGGATCTCCCTGACGACGACCCTAAAGGCGACGACCCTGAAGACCACCCCAAAGAAGACGACGACCCCGAAAACGACGACTCTGGAGATGACCCTGAAGACCACCCCGAAGAAGATGATGACCCCGAAGACAACGACCCTGAAGACCACCATGAAGAAGACCAAGAAGATGACCCTGAAGAAGATGACCAAAAGGACAAAGAACAAGAAGACAACCACCAATATACAGGAGAACAAGAGATAGAAGACCAATAAGCAGAAGAACAAGAAGCTGCAGAACAAAAAGCAGAAGAACATTAAGCATAAGACTAAAAATCAGAGCAAAAGCTATTATCTAAATTATAAACAGAAGAAGACTAAGCAGTGTATGTGGGTGAGTCCGTTCCTCCTCGTGGTGCCCCTGGAAAATACCTGCTGCTGCAGGTAAAACTGAACACGGACAAATCCTGTTGTAAATCTTTTGTGACAGGCAGAAGGGAAGGTCTAATCTTCAAACTTTTATAGATGACAACTACAGGAATGCCTGTCACAAATAAGAATATGATGAAGAAGAATATGAAGAAGATGAAGAAGTAGAATATGAAGAAGAATAATAGTTGAATAAGAAGAATATGAAGAATGTAAAAAAAAAAGAATAATAGGAAGAAGGTGAAGAAGAAGAAGATGAATAAGGTGAAGAAGTTGATGAAAAAGATGCTGCTGCTGAGGATGATGAAGAAGAAAGTGTGAGAGAAGTAAAAAAGAAGGTGAAGAGCATGGAAGTAGTGAAACATAAATATCTGACAAAATATAAAAAAGCTTAACATAGTCAACATCTTTGTAACTCCGAACGTCTTAAAAAAAAATTAATTCCTGCTATTCTATTTGATTGGGCTAAACCTCTATGCCTTTAATGTCTCCGCCACCTCCCCCAATACATCCTACATTATTCTTAGTTGTTTTCGTTCATGTAAAATTAACCTACAGGGAAAGAAAGGGTTTATTTTCATTTCGATATTTTTGTCCCATTGACTTGCATTGGTTTCCGGTATCGGAATCGGCGATATCCGATATTTTTGGGGTCTCGGTCCAATCCGATATTTCCCAATATCGGAAGGTATCGCTCAACACTAGCATGCACATACTAAGG